>NC_090308.1:72185227-72511363 GCF_039906515.1 Pseudorca crassidens | reverse complement strand
AATTGGCGAAACAGTTTCAGAAGAGCTGCTTCTCCATCACTTTCTAGTATTATCTTTAGATTTTGAACTTACCTGGGTCCGAGGATAGTTGAACAAAGTAAATGGATGCAAATCCACTTAAAACAAATACTTTAAAGGCTTTTAAAATCTCTCAAGTTAAAAGATGCCCCAGTTCTGCTTATAATTTTATGTATCAGATTTTTTTAATGTAATTCAGAATTCTCCTGACATCACTAGCTTAGTAAGTGAAAATAAGGTCAGATTTGCTTAAATACTCAAATTGCATAGATTTCTGGCTCCCTGGCGATCAGAGGAACCAAAAAATGCAGTCATTCACTAACCCAACCTCTCACACCTTACTCTTTAAAATTTATTTTTATTGTTGTAAAATATAGTCAACATTAAGTTGACCATTTTAGCCATTTTTAAGTATGTGATACAGTGGCATTAAGTATTAATACATTCCCATTGTTGTGAAACCGTGACCACTATCCATTTCCAGAATTTTCATCACTTCAGACAGAACCTCTATATCCATTAAATAATAATTTCCTCTTGCCCCTTCCTCCAACCCCTGGTAACCATCATTCTACTTTCTGTCACTGTGAATTTGACTAAGTACCTCATATAAATGGAATCATACAATATTTATCCTTTCATGACTGGATCATTTCACTTAGTATAATATCTTCAAGGTTCATCCATGTCGTAGCATGTTTCAGAATTTCATTCATTTTTTAGGGCTGAATAATACTCTGTTGTCTGTATATAACACATTTTGTTTATCCACTTCTCTGTTAGTGGACATTTAGGCTGTTTCCACCTTTTGGCTATTGTGAATAATGCTGCTCTAGCAGCTTACTATTTTATGTTACTGAGTGGAAAGCTATTGAAAGCTACCCTTGCCTCGCTATTAAGCTGGACAATGTAGGCACCTTTCATGGAAGCTGTCGGCACATGTGGATTGGAGTCACTGGGGGGAAGTGTACCCCATCCCACTCTATCATTGCTGAAGTGCAGCATCACCGCCAAAACCAAGGCACTCCACTGAAATTTCTCACCACCGTTGCTGTGGATACTTTTCACCAATACACAGAATTCCTAGGGGGAAGGAGAACACATCCTCCCCCAATGATAAGCTTACACTCAAAATTGACCTGGCTGTCACATGTACAGTACTGTCAGCTGTATCCCATCGTTCAGAGGCAGCCACTTCCCCCAAAGCACCTGATAGCACTCCTAGGTGGGTTAGAGGTGATCCTAGTACCAGTCAAACATTCCAGAACCAGTTCTCCCTGCCAACAGTCCATGCCCTGGGGTGCCATCTAAGGAGCCAGTTTGGATCTCTTTCTTCCAACGTCTCTCGACTACCTCTCGATGACTTTAATTTCAGAGCAGCTCATTAGTCTTTTCTTGCCATCTCACCTCTGTGAAGGTTACTACCTGTCCCTTGGAGGTGTTTTTAAAACTTTGAATCACAGAGTGAAAGAACTGAGATCTTGTGTGTCAACTTGAATGCATACTTAATTATAAAAATTTTTATTTACGATGTCGGAAATTCAGAAGTAAACGTTTTTTTGTAAGCACTAACGAAGTATGATAGGAACTTATCCGAGCAAGACTTTACAAGGTAGGGTCGAATTCTAATGGAATTGAGGCAGTTTCGTATCCTAAATGTTTCCTCCCTTTTTACCATCTCTGTCCGGCAACTCTGGGTTAAATAACGTATGTTCTGAGACATGAAATTAAAACAGACCTAAGAAATAAATTATTTTAAAAGCAGAAAAAATAAGTGTTTCCATCCCATGAGCCTCTGTGTAGCAAGCACTTTCTTAGAATGTGGACCCCATAACCTCCAAGATCTATAGAGCCCTAGGTTTCGTGCAGGGGCTTGAGGACTCCATCCACCTACAGAACCAGAGACAGGCCCTCCTAATCAAGAAATCCCATTATATTCTCTTCCAGAATAGGGGTGAGTACGTGCTTCACACCTCCATGTAACAAAAAGATGCCATTCAAGTGGTTCTTCCCAGACCAAGGAGTCCACCCAAAGGAGAATAGACAGCTCTTATTCAAGACATGGGGAAGGAGAACTTATTTTAAATGATTTTCCATCCCACAAAAGAATTTAAATCTGATTTTTTCTGGACACTCTGTTTATACTCATGTGCCCTTATCTTTGGACGTCTGCTGGGATGGACCCACAAGATCTCCAATTAAATCAAGGAGTAGCCCTCTGAAAGAAGAGCTCATCCTGGAGGGAAAGAGAATCACGCAAATGAGCTTTGACCCAATAAGGAAGCTTCAGGTGTCCGAGGGTCATGGCAGCTCGGAATCCCGTATGGCATCCATCTCTTAGGTCCAACCCCACACACAAACCGCTGAGTGCTAGAGAGCCAGGGGTATTCTGAGAAAAGCTGGAAGGGCTCTCTTCACTCAGGATTCTGTAAGGCACTGAAGCTAGTGACACCCTAGTGACAGCATATGACACAAAAGAGTGGCTGGTGGGGAGTGATGGCTCCAGTTCTGCAGGGAACATGATGGAGCTTGGGTGCCTGCACGATGGGAGTGCCGTGGTGGCCCAGCTCAGGCTGCAGCCGAGGAAGCGTGCGGGTGGAGGCCGTGTGCCTGGCATGAGATAGCAGCACTAGGGTGATTGGAGTGGCCTCAATGCCTGCACACGCGTTGGTGCCCACAGAGATGCTGGCGCCAGTTGGCGTCATCATGTTTAGAAAAGGCTATGGGGCTCCCATTACTTTTACCCTGGATTTCCTTGAACTTCCCACAGTGCCTTCAACTAGGTACATATATGCACATTTGAGAATGTTTCTTTAGGATAATCAGAGAATCAGAGTTTCACTTCTTACCTCATTTCCAAACAGGATTTTTTTTTTCCACTATGCTGTTTGTTTCTGTGTCTTTGATGTTTTTAAGAGTGAGGAACATTTCACCAATCTCTGTTTTCTGTCTTCTTATAATGGATAGCAGGGATCACAGCTTCAAGGACAATGAGGTGATCAAAAAGTAAGCACGTGTGAACGTGTGACATGAGGGCTATAAAACAATAGGGAGTGGATGGAGGTGTGGTCCCCGTCTAGAGGCACACTAGTTCACCAAAACCAAAAACAAAACCAAATTCCCTGCTGGGCCAGACAAAACCTATCTTTGGGCCATATTAAGCCCAGAGGTCACCGGGATTATCACTTTACCCATTCTTCTAATCCTCACCATGTGGCCAGTTATCTTGCTCCCACAGAGCTGGGATAAACCATCTGAAGATGGTTAACATGGATGGAAATCAAGAGAAGCATATTATAGTATCCCTCCAGTTATCCCAGGAGCGGGGCAAAAGCAAGGACCATACTGCTTTATCTTCGTATTCTGTGTATCAAGTCCTTTTGCAAATACTAGGCATCGTGATCTCATGGGGAAATCACATCAGACGAACGGGAATGTTAATATTTAACGATCACTGGGGCTCATGCCTTGCGAGGCACTATCCTGAGAGTGTTCTGTCCACTGCTTTCATTTGCTTTTCCCAACTCACCTGTGACGTAAGTACTATCATTTTCTCAATTTTACAGGTGAGGGAATGGAGGCTAGAGTCACACAAGTGGCGAAGGGGGGCATTCCATGGCTCCAAAGTCCATGATTGTAACCCAAATGCAAATACTTCAGATAAAGCAAGAGTGAGTCAGTGGTTCCAAGATTGTGCAAGAGGGTGGAGGGAAGAAACTGACCGTAGGTAATATTTAACAGGGGATTACTGCTGGCAGAGACAGGCCCTGGGAGAGGGCCTTATTCTTATTCTTATTCTTATCTTATCTCTTATTCCAGAGAGGATAAGAGCAGCGGGTCCAGGGGAGCTTGGACAGGAGCTTGGTGGTGGGAGAGGGCAGGTGGGTAGGGGTGGAGTGTGGTCTGACGGGGCAAATGGAGGCAGTGTTGAGACCACATTTTCTCCCTCTCCCCCACCTCCTCCACCCCCATCTGTCCACTGACACAAGTCCCAACGAGAAGAACTAAATGTAAACTTAGAAAAAGTACTGTATTTCATATATTGGGAGCACATTTGATTTTCTCTCCATCTCCCACACCACCCCCGGGGGTCTGGCCTCTATCAAGTCAGGAAAACAGAAATGTAAACATTAGTAATGTGGAGAAAAGGACAGAGCCTCTTCCATTCACAGCTCACCAGAGGTGTGCTCTACGGGGTGGGTCAGAAAGGGTAAACCGCAACCCACAAAAAAGCCTAGCGAGGTGGAGCCAAGCGCTGCTCTGCCTGTGTCTGCACACTGTGACAGGGTGAGTTCTAGTGCTAAGGTTTCCCACAATGAACAGAATCTTCCCACGCTTCCTAATGTCCCTCTGCCATGGTCAGTTTTATGTGCCATCTTGGCTAGGCTACAGGGCCCATATATTAGCCTAGATGTTTCTGTGAAGGTAATTTTTAGATGAAATTAACATTGAATTCAGTAGACTTCGAGTAAAGCAGATTGCTCTTCATAATGTGGGTGGTGGTGGGCCTCATTCAATCAGTTGAAGGCTGACCTTTTTCCAGTTAGGAAAAAGACTGACCTCCCTGGAAGGAGAGGGGATTCTGCCAGAAGACCACCCTTGAACTTGGACTGTAACTCTTGTAACTCTTCCCTGGATGTGCAGTCTGCCATCCTACTCAGATTTTGGACTTTCTAAGCCTCTACAATTGTATGAGCCAATTTAAAATCTCTCAATAGATGATAGATAAATAGATATTGATATAGATATATGACGTATACATATCCTGTTGGATTTTCTGTTTCTCTGGAGAACCTTGACTAATACATACCCTATTTTATCAGTTCTAAGATGTACATATTTTCACATTTTAACATCCCTGAAATCATAAGATATCTTAAGTTAATTTTGTTTTAAATGAAATATGATTGTTCTTAGTATTTGACAGAGTATTGAACATTCCCCCAGCTAGAACTAAATTTAGAACATGAAGGTCAATAGTTTGCTGTGTTGAGTCACCTGATTGTAGTATAATCACCATCCATGATTTGGGTCACCGTGCAGTGACCTCTCTCCAAAGATCCAGGAACTCTGTGCAGCTTTAACTAATTATTTCTCTGTAACCCTTCATTCAGATGCCATCTTTAAGCTCTGAGAAATATATATATATATATATTTTAGGGGATGCAAAATATGAACCTTATGAGGGAGATAGAGCCTAAAAGGAATGTTTTGAAAGAGGGAAAGAGGAAAAGAAAATGGTCAGTAGTTCTCCTCAAATAAGCCTCATTGCATTACTTAAGCCCCACTTTTCTTTCAGCCCAAGTTTATAGCATTTTAATCAATAACTGTGCCTTCTATATTCTGTTGCATGTGGCATTTTGTTTTCCTACCTGGTACATTTGCAAAAGAACTGGAAAACTAGCCAATATTATAACACTTTTCTGACATGTCAACTCTTACACAAAACTAGGAGCTCCTTGAAGGCAGGACTAGATCTGAGGTATGTGTGTTTCTCTAGTACTTAGCATGTGCACTCAGAGTACATGGACAGTTGTCAGTACATGCATGTCATTGAATGTGTAGACGACAGTGTGAAGTGCTGACAGATGTCCAGGCATCCAAGAGAGCCCTCAGAATCTAGGTACTCAAAAGTGAGTATTTGTCTCTCTTTTAGATATTTATATATATCACATTCTCTCTCTTATATTAGACGAGTGTGTGTGTGTGAGAGAGAGAGAGAGAGAAAGAAGTTGAGCAAATGAGAGAGAAAATCTCTTCTAGGTTGTGAATACCTTGAAGGTGGCTTATTCAAAATAGCATGGGTGTGGCACCATCAAAACATTAGTTTAAATACCGGTTCTGCCACGTATAGGCTGTTTGATTTTGGAATATTAGTGAACTTTTCTAATCTTCAGTTTTTGTACGTGGAAGGAGAGTGAACATTATAATTATCTATGTTGAAGAGTTTCGTGAGACTTAAACATAACTTCTGAAAGAAACAGGCACGTTACATGCTCATAGAAATGGTAGCTCTCATTGTTCTGCCACCATCTCCTGCTGTTTCTGCTGTAGCACTAGATACAGGGCCTTGCACTTGGAAGAGAGTCATGTTTGTTGAATGAGTCACAAAGAGATGTCTGAAGAAAACACACACACTATTTTTGGCTCTCTATACAGCATGTAATAAATTTTACAGCCTGACTCGTATAGGTACAAAGAAAAGGATCATTCATGATGTGACTCTTTTTTCACCCCCAATTTTCAATATTTTCAACTGAGGAATCATCAGCTTCATTGTATTATTCATGTTCTAATCTCTCTCTCATTTAGAAATATCATCTTCACTTAAATGAAAGCAACAACCAACCAACCAGCCAACAGAACTCCTGATACTTTAAACCACAGAAATTACCCCAAGTTCATGGTTTTACTAGTTTGAATTTTCACATGGTGAACCAAAATGCTTATTTCTAGTTTTTAAGAGATAATCACAATACAGACATCCTAGTGTCAAAATTATTTCCTCTCTCATTTCTTCCTTCCCCCTTTTTCTCCTGTCTTCTCCCCTACCCACCATCTGTTTGTTCGGGAGATCAATGAATGAATCACCCAACAGGCAAATGAAATCTGATGACATGTTACTTTAAGCCACATCTGAAATGAATTGGAAGTTGAAAAGGCCACATAACATCAATCAGGGTGCGTGCTATTCTTGCTAAAAGATGGTCAGACGCCAGAAGGGCCTTTTGTAACGCACTGTCCCAGGAACCATCAATTCCAGCGTTCGCACGTGTATTCCTCGTGTCAAATGTTGGCAGCCACCTTGTACTTACTGGTGTACCTCCATCCTTCTTCAGAGTAATGATTCACCACACTATGGCGGCATTAAGTCAGAGAATCACAACTAATAGCTGGAAGAAAGGGTCGAAACCGAGTTTCAGGTGGCTATGGGAAGAGCAAAGCCTAGACAGACCAGAAGCTGATAGCTGATGGATGGAAGGAAGGTAAGAAGGAAGGAACTGTGGGTTGGTGGTTGGATTTAGGGCCAGATTAGTTCAAAAGCCTGAGTCAAATGTCAACTCTAAGCTGTGGAAATGGAGTGGAAGCTGGAGTCCAAACAGAAACTTCACTTACCCAGTGGAATCATTTCACAAATGCTCTGTGTTAGAGATGTTTTAGACACTGAGGACGTATCACTGAATAAAATAGAAATCTGTGAACTCAGAGATTTTATTCTGGTGGGGAAAGATACAAAAAACAATTAATGTAACCATAAATCAATTATAAAGTATATCAAAGGGGAGAAAGAAGGGCTATAGAGGAAGGAAAAAATCAGAGCAAAGAGAAGTCTAAATGCCAGTGTGCCAAAGTGGAAGTTTCCATTTAAATGATGTAGTTTTAACATGAGGATTACTAAAATAGCAATTATTCACCAGAAAATGGCAGAATCACAAAAGTAAAAAGAATCCATTTTGTGGGCTTCCCTGGTGGCACAGTGGTTGAAAGTTCGCCTGCTGATGCAGGGGACACGGGTTCGTGCCCAGTCCAGGAAGATCCCACATGCCGCGGAGCAGCTGGGCCCGTGAGCCATGGCCGCTGAGCCTGCACGTCCAGAGCCTGTGCTCCGCAGCGGGAGAGGCCACAACAGTGAGAGGCCCGCGTACCACAAAAAAAAAAAAAAGAATCCATTTTGTAACATGACACAAAGAGAAGAATTTTATGACATATATTAAAAGACTCACAATTTTCCTCAAACTTAAATAAAATATATACTATGCATGTCACACCAGAGAAGCTCTGAAAACATTCTAGAGATAGTTAGCTTGTCCAAATTCCTTTATAATAAAACACTGTACTAGTAAAGAACGTAAGTATGTGGATTTTACTTACAAGAGCAAAGTCCTTTCAAACCAGTTTCACCTCATAACATTGTCCATGTGAACAGTACTTTCATCCCTATTTTACAAGTAGGGACATTGAGGTTCAAAGAATGTTTACGACTAAACACAATGAGTCAGTGGTAAGGGTCATGGAAAATACATGTCCTAGGCAGCACACAAATGACTTCACCTTATGTGGGTTTGGCCATGTCAGAAGTGAAACTATTTCAGTAATTTTGTGAACACGATTTTCTTCATGTTTATCGCTCCTCCTGTCTGGCTATCCCCAAAGACCTAATTATTGAGTAAAGCTCGTTGAGAGCTAAGGGTGAGTGCAAATGCCTGAGAAACAACATAACAATATACAGAAAGCGCCATGTGACAGAGTTTCTCTATTGAAGGAATTCAGGAAAAGACTAAATACTGCCAAAAAGTTTAAGTTCCAAAGTTTTGGGTTTTTTTTTTCTCCTAGAAAAGTGCCTTTTTGGCTCTCACTTCATAAGAGAATGACAAAGTCTTTACAGTAAGTCCCTTATCTTCTTTCACTTTTTGAATCTTAAGAACGTGGTTAATACCACGTATTTGTGATTCAGCTAATGAATTCACTGATTACACTTGGCAAGTGACGTCCATGCCAACAGCCCCACAAAACTTAGGTACTAATGATGCTTTCTCTAAATTTGGAATTCGAGATAAAATTGGGAAATCCGTCAAGGATGAGTACGCTTTTTAGGTTGTCCTATCATGTGAATTTGAAATCTGTGGCGAAGAGCATGCAGCGAAGTATTTATTTTATATCACTTGTTCATTTGAAAGTTTTCCAAGTAACTGCAGACTAAACTGAACGCAGGATGTTGTGTTAATCAGTTCTTAAACATGAATATGGCCCTGCCAAACTGGCTTCCTTGAAACCTCTTTCATTTGCGTTCCTCTCCTATTTTCTCATGTAAGAGATGAAGATGAATGTGCAGTGCCCTTAACCCATTTTGCTACTTGGATTATTATGTTCACACATTTACACACACACACACAGAGGGTGTACCTAATTATCCAGGAAAAAGACCACTAAATATTCAAACTATTTTTGCCCAAGGCTCTTTTTTTCTCCCCCCACCCAAGGCTCTTTAATTTATCTGCCTGTCACTCTGTTAGTGGCCCTTTTCCTTCCCTAAAAATGTGTAAGGGGACTTCCCTGGTGGTCCAGTGGCTAAGACTCCGTGCTTCCACTGGAGGAGCACGGGTTTGATCCTCGGTCCGGGCACTAAGATCCCACATGCCAAGTGGAGCGGTATGGCCACAAAAAAAAAAAAAAAATTTGTCAGGATGACAACCCCAGGAATTAAAAAATAAACACCTCCTCCTTCTCTCTGGAGGAGTTGCCCTGCTTCTTCTGACCTTTACCCTAAAGCCAGTCAGTGACCTTATCAACCAGTCAAGTTGACTTGGGTTAGGGTTGACCTAATGAGAACTTGAGCGTGCCATCGGCTCTGTGAATGTTCCTCCTCTCCAGAAAGAGACCGGAATCATGAGAATGGAGCCCTCAGTGGTGGTCTGGTCTGGCTGCAGAGAAATCAGCTGGCTTCTAAGGACCACTGTGATGTCTTATCATCAAATCTCTCAGCTGGATTACAGCTCAGTGCCTTCCATGCGGCCACTCTCAATAACAATGCAAGGCTATCAGAGGGAAACTTGAACTGGCGAGAATGTGGTGATTATGCTGGAGCTGCAGCTGTGCAGGAAACTGGGCACAGGGTGACACGCACTGGGCTCCAGAAGGGCCGAGGCCTTCCGTGTGGCTTCCAGGAACAATTCAAGGGTGTTGATTCTGATTTATAAAACTGGCTTGTGTTTTGGATTCTAGTTACTTTAGAAATCAGCTGTGAGGTTATGGTTAAAGAGTTCCCAAATTTACACCTCAGACACCCAGAAGCGACACCCTCACTGGGAGAGCCAAGATGGCGAGAATTAATGGCTCCCTTCATCTGACAGAATCCTACTCTGTAAACACAGACATTTCCCCCCGGCTTGCCTCACAGAGCACAAATACTAGTGTGGAGGAGGTACCACTTGGAAAACTTTGCCCTTCACACCTTAGTATTGCTGAGTGTTAACACATTTAAAATCCAATTTTGAAAAAGCGTAACAACAAATCCCAGTGTATATTTTAATAAGATACCTGTTTATGACTCCATACCACATATTTAATTGTATTAGTTTATATATTTGAACCATGGTCTTCTCACTGGCAAGCACATATTCCCATGACCAATAAGATTTGAATAAATTAGGTGTAGTACCCTGTAAATACATTTTTTTAAATCTGCCTTTTATTTATACCAAGTTTTTAAGAGGATTTGGAAGATTCGTTTTTTTGTGTGTGAGATTGATTTAACCTGCATACGCTTATACGCTTATTCTTTGAAAGATCCAGTGAACTACTGGGGTTGTCTGATAATTGACCATAAGGATTCCCTGGAACCAGCATCATCATCGACAGTGACTGCTCTTTTTCTGTAGTCTACAGAGCGCTTTAGGACCATTCTGTAACATTCTTTTCACCTGCAGGTCGTCTTCCTAATATTTTCTTCACAAAGAATAAAACAGAAGCAGAATGTTTAAGAGCTTTGCCCAAGGCCATCCAACAGATTAATAACAGAAGTAAGATTGGCATACTGTATCTCCTTGAAGAAAGCTTTTTATGTGTGTGCATTTCTCTACCAACTAAATTACCCTGTAACCTATCAGCAAAGCCAGTCTCAAGGTAAACTGTTCTTGTTGTCCTGTTAAAACATGGACCTGGAGCACACATATCTGAGAAAGCCACATGGAAGAAATACATAGAGCGAGAGCCAATTCAAAAAAAGCACACAACTAATTATGTACAGCTGAAGATACATAGGTTTGAAACTGAACAATTATCAACAGCTTCAAATACTCTTGCATTGGTGTAAAATGCTGGGGAGACCCAAAGTTACTCATTCCCTTTCACAAACCTACCAGTACAGTCATTAGCCTAAAAAATAAAGATTGTTAGCAACGCCTAACCACCTAATTGCCCAAGTAACTGTCTTTTCTTTGACAGTCCTCGTTGTCTTGAGCAGGAAGGAAGTGGCAAGCCAGTAGGACTGTAATCTGTTATCTCTTACCACTGAGAGCAGTGATGCATTGTGACACTCAGAGAAAAAGCCTGGGGAGACTCATCCGGTAAAGGCCGTGCTAGACGCTGCCTTCATTCAAATGACTCACTTATAACTGTGGGTACCCCAAGCGTGTGGGGCAGGGGGAGAAGGAAAAGAGAGAGATTTGGTAGAAGAGTTTGAATAGGGTGGACAAGGGATGACTACACCCAGATAGGTCATCTCCTGGTCCTGGTCCACATGCCTGAGTCAAACACACACACACACACACACACACACACACACACACACACACACACAACCATGAATTACTTATCTCTACAGATGTTTTTCACACGTTTATTGAGATACGATTTACATATAATAAAATGCACCCATTCTAAGTATAAAGTTCAATGAGTCCTGACAAATACATACATCTATATAACCACAACCACAATTAAGATATAGAATATTTCCATCACCCAAAAGAAGTTCCCTCATGCACTTTAAAATGCACCCATTCTAAGTATAAAGTTCAATGAGTCCTGACAAATACATACATCTATATAACCACAACCACAATTAAGATATAGAATATTTCCATCACCCAGAAGAAGTTCCCGCATGCCACTTTACGATCACCCCTACCAGCCACCACCCTGGGCAAACACTGATCAGTTTTCTGTCATCGTAGATTCGTTTTGTTTGTTTTAGAATTCTCTATAAATGGAGTGTCTCCTTTTCTCAGTAAAATGTTTTTGAAATTTATCCATGACATTGCATATAACAAGAATAAAATAATCTCTTTCTCTTTAAGGTTCAGTGGTAGTCCATTGACTAGTTGTATCACAATTTGCTTATCCATTCACTTATTGATGGATAGTTGCGTTGTTAGCTGCTTTTTTTTTTTTTTTTTGGCTATTAGGGATAAATCTGCTATGGCTGTTCTTGTAGGATAGACAAATAATTTACTCACTCTTGGGATTGTTGGGTCTTATAACAGATACATGTTTAACTTTATAAGAGTCTGCCAAACTGCTTTACAAAGTCATTGCACCATTTTACTGGCCCACCAGCATTGTTTGAGATTTCCACTTGCTCTAGTTTACTTACCTTTAGCTGTTCTAATGGATTTGTAGTGGTCTCTTAATGTGGTTTAAATTTGCATTTTCCTGTGGACTAATGTAGTTATGTATTTTTGATGTACTTAGTTGTCATTTGTTTATCTCTGTTTTTAAGTGTCTTTTCAAATCTTTTTTTCTTTTTTTAACTAAAGTATAGTTGATTGACAATGTTATATTAGTTTCAGGTGTCCCTACAGATGATTGAATGGGGAAGTGCATACACTAGGTGGCAGAACACAGGATGAATTCACATGCCAGGACCCTTGGTGCATACAGTGAACATTGAGTAGCACCTATCAAAGCCACACTTGTTCTAGTCACTAGAAAGTACGCGAATAAAAGTAAATCTAAAGGAGCTGCAGTTGTAACACTGTTTTACTAAAGCTAATCTGGCTGCCAAGTATAATCAAAGGAGATTTTGTTTGCTTGATTTAAGCCCTAGAGCTTGTAGCTGTTGGCTTTTATGATTAAGACATCCATTTTGAGAAAATCCTTTAATTGTTCAGCTTTTTAAACCTTAATGCCTGGATACCACTCTGAAGGTTTTCTTGTCTCCCTTCTGTCCTACACTCTGTAAAATGTCAGCCCCACATCATTCTTCCAGGAGCCGGTGGAAAGCTGACCAGAAACGTCATAAACTGTGATGACCAAACACATTAAAATAAAAGTTATTTCTTTCCCATGAATGAGAAACTATTATAAAATTTTAGATAGCTCAAAATTAAGTTTCAAATAATCCTAGAATCAGTCAATATGAATTATGGGATAATAGCCATGAAGAAATCATGTTTCTATAAACACTTTCATCCTGTAGAAAACATTTTAAAAATATTCTTTTTTTTTTAATTTATTTTTTTTGCGGTACGTGGGCCTCTCACTGCTGTGGCCTCTCCAGTTGCAGAGCACAGGCTCCGGACGCACAGGCTCAGTGGCCATGGCGCACGGGCCCAGCCGCTCCGCGGCATGTGGGATCTTCCCGGACCGGGGCACGAACCCGCGTCCCCTGCATCGGCAGGTGGACTCTCAACCACTGCCCCACCAGGGAAGCCCTAAAAATATTCTTAATGAAGTGTTTCAAGAACCTAGATTGAAACAAAGAAAAAAACTTATTTGAAATACTGATATGAAGTCTGGTTGAATTATTTTGGTATAAATTAGAAATTAAATATAGATAGTTATTAGATATTAAAATAATAGACATCAATTAGCTATAAAATGGTGTGTCATGTAAACATATTCTGATTGGACCCTACAAGTTCCATAGATGGATTTCAGAGTTAACATATCCTGTAAAATTGTATGAAAACTTGTGTACCTATATGAAGATATCTTCCATCCAAATCTCAAATGGGCCCATGACATATATAAGAAAGCTTTAAAACTACTGACCCAAAGGATATATTTTATGCAATTCAAGTCTTTTTTAGTAACCAGTAATGCTTTTCTTTTTTTCTTTTCTTTTTGTTTGTAAGATTTTTTTCTTTGATGTGGACCAATTTTTTCTAAGTCTTTATTGAATTTGTTACAGTATTGCTTCCGTTTTATGTTTTGGTTTTTTGGCCAAGAAGCATGCGAGATCTTAGTTCCCTGACCAGGGAATGAACCTGTTCCCCCTGCATTGGGAGTGTAGAATCTTAACCACTGGACTGCCAGGGAAGTCCCCTGTGTTGTTTTTTTTTAATGGTTCTTCCAACCCAAAGTTGTTGTACTTACAAGGCATGATCTCAAACTTTTGTAATATTTGGTCTGTGCGCTCATTGCAAAATGCGAATTCCTTTTCATCATCCATGCTGTACAGAGAAAAGGAAAGAAGAACCTAATAAAGATGATCATAAACTAACAAGAGTGGTTTTAGAATCTTAGAGGATTTATTTAAAAACCAAAACATCTGTATATTTATGTCTATGGTAGGTTAATTATGCTTCTCGAACTTGGAGAAGTGGCCTCTGTAGGAGGTGTCCTGTGTGTCCCAGCAGTGCATTCCTCTCTCATCACCCAAGCAGTATGTTCTGGGGGTTCCTCCTAAGAGGGCTGCATGGGTCCTTCCGTTGTGGTGTCTATGTAGGTGGTCTGGTAGGCTTGGTCGGCCCCCAGTCTGGTTGGTTGCCAGACCCTGCCTTGAGCGGAGGCTGCTGGCTGCTGTTGAGTGGGGCCTGGTCACAGGTGGCTGGATGAGGGACCCTAGGGGGCCCCAGGGCTAGTGCTGGCTCACTGGTGGGCGGAGTTAGGGTTCTGAAGATTCTGGGCCTGTTGCGCACCCACTGGCCGGTGAGGCCAGATCCTGGGGTTAGTGCTGGACTACTGGCAGACAGAGCTGGTTCCTGGAGTCTGGCTACGAGGCCCAGGGATCCCAGAGCTCACTTCAGATCTTGCAGGGGGTGGTGGGGAGGAGTTCCTGACACAGTTGGGTATGGGGTCCGGGTGTCCCACAGGTTACATTGGCCTGCTAGTGAGCAGGGCCAGGACCCAGCTGGTCCCAGGGTAGGGTCTGGCCTGCATAGCTGGATTGTGGTTTTCTTGCTTCTGGTGTCTGCCCCCTGGTGAGGGAGGCTGGTCTAAAGACTTGTGCAGGCTTCCTAGCGGGAGGGCCCAGAGCCTGCCCACTGGTGGGTGCAGCTGGGTCTTGGCCCTCTGGTGGACTGGGTCATGTCTAAGGGCATGTCTAGAGGTGGATATGGGCTCTTTAGGCAGCCTGTGTGCTGATGGGTAGGGCCGTGTCTCCACCCACTTAGTTGTTTGGCCTGAGACATCCCAGCACTGGTGCCTGCAGACTCTTGGATGGGGCCAGGTATTGGTGCTAATAACCAAGATGGCAGCCTTCAGGAGTGTTCATGAGGTTGAATGTTCCCCAGTATGTCTGACACCAGTGTCTATGACCCCAGGATGAGCTGCAGGCCACCCCCTGCCTCTCCAGGAGACCCTCCAAGATCAGCAGGTAGGTCTAGCCCGGGCTCCTATCATATTACTGCTTTTGCCTGAGATTTCGTGTGGGCCTTTAAGAGTGAAATCTCTGTTTCCCTCAGTCCTGTGGGGCTCCTGCAGTTAAGCCCTGCTGGCCTTCAAAGCCAAAGGCTCTGGGGGCTCATCCTCTCCATCCCAGACCCCTGGGCTAGGGAGCCTGACGTGGGGCTCAGAACTCTCACTCCTGTGGGAGAACCTCTGCAATATAATTATTCTCCAGTTTCTGGGTTGCCCACCTGGGGGCTATAGGACTTGATTAGATTATATCACGAGTTCGCCCCTCCCGCCTGTCTCATTGTAGTTCCTTTTTTATGTCTTTATTGTAGAAGATCTTTTCTGGTAGGTTCCAGTCCTTTTCATCGATGGTTGTTCTACAGATAGTGGTGATCTTGGTGTGCTCATGAGAGGAGGTGAGCTATAACTGAATCACTTTGCTATACACCTGAAACATTGTAAATCAACTATACTTCAATAAAAAAATTAAAAACAAAAACGCATATATACTGCCCAATTTCATTATCTGTAAATTACAAAGCAGTTTTACTTTTTAAATTATCTTTCAGAGAGAGAAAAAAATTTTTCTCTGCATTTTAAAGGTATTCATAGGCACTATAATTACCTTATATAAGATTATTTGGCAATATGTTTAATGGTTTGAATACTAAATAGTAACCTTTAAACAACATGCACTTTCTTTACTTAAACAAATAAGCAGTCTTTCATTTCCAGAACAATCTCACAAAAAATCGAATAGCTTCTCTTCTTTACTGTCCAGGAGAAATGAGCAAAGGCCAGAATATTTTTTTTATCCAAAAAATGTATTTTTCTTCTTCTCTAGACTTCTGTGTATCAAAAGCTTCATAACTAGGGGGAACAAAAAAAAAGTTTTCACAAAGCTGATGGACAGTCTAAAGTTCTCTGTGCAATGGAAAATAACTTTTCAACACAATTAGGAATTAATGCTCAATTGTTGTCAATATGTATGATGCAGATGAAAGGAACACATGGTTCTTTGACAATTTGTGTCAACTTGTTTTACTAACATTATGTAAACACAATTCAAGAGAAATTTTGAAGAATCCATAGACTTCCTTGTCTTTATGAAGCCTTGTCTTTATGTGTATTCTGGTTAAGTATCATCAAGTTTTTTTTTAATTGAAATATAGTTGATTTATAATGTTGTGTTAGTTTCTGGTGTACAGCAGAGTGATTCAGTCATACATATATGTGTATATATACATATATGTATATATATATATACACATATATTCTTTTTCAAATTATACATATATATATATTTATATATACACATATATATTCTTTTTCAGAGTCTTTTCCCTTACAGGTTATTGCAAAATATTGAGTGTAGTTCTCTGTGCTATACTGTAGGTCCTTGTTGGTTATCTATTTTATATATAGTAGTGTGTGTATGTTAGTCCCAAGCTCCTAATTTATCTCTCTCCCCCTTTCCCCTTTGGTAACCATAAGTTTGTTTTCTATGTCTGTGAGTCTGTTTCTGTTTCGTAAATAAGTTCATTTGTATCATATTTTAGATTCCACATGTAAGTAGTACCACATAATTTTCCTTCTCTTTCTGACTTACTTCACTTTTTATGGTAATCTCTAACTCCATCCATGTTACCGCAAATGCCATTATTTCATTCTTTTTTATGGCTGAGTAATATTCCATTGTGTATGTATACCACATCTTATTTATCCATTCATCTGTTGAAGTAACACCAAGTTTTGAAAGTTGACTACAGACTCACGCAACTCATAAGGCATGATCTCAAACTTTTGTAATTTACAGCCTCTGTACACATTACATCCCAGTTAGTCATAAATGGACTCCAAAATCAAAAGAAAAAGAAATCAAAGGAGGAAATGAAAAGATATTTAGACATTTCACTTTTGGTCAAGTTTTCAAGGGTTTGGTTATTGGTTTTCTATATAATATTACCTTGCAGGACATTCAAACTCCTTATTCTCTATATTCATTTTTTATAACTTTATCCTAGAATTACATGTCTAGATTTGATTCCCAGTTTAGCAGTGTGCTTAAGGTCATGGGCTTTGGGACCAGACAGACCTGAATTCCAGGCCCAGCTCCACCATCTACAGACAGAGAGACCTCGGTCACTTATATAATGTCTATAAGCCTTCATATTCTTGCTTATGAAATGTGTATGGTTCACTTAATACTCCAAAAAACCTGACTCATAGTGTTTCTGTGAAGATCAAATGAGCTGATCTACATAACTGTGCAATGTCTGACACAGAGTAACTGCCAGGCAACTGTCAGCCATTGTTATGAAAATATATCTATACAAATGTCTGCTCCTGCCTAGCTGTTAACTCATTGTATGCTAAGGTGTCTTCTGCCTCATCTCCATCCTTCTTGGAGGATGCCGCTCTTCCAAGTGCCACTCACACATGAAGGCTCTCTGATATACCTCCTCATAAAACCTTCTGTAAGAATTTTCTCACTCTTTTCTCATCACATAATTATTGACTGCATATATCATTTGATAGTTAATTCCTTATGACTATCTGCTATCTATCTGTATTTTTGTAAACTATTAGTTACACTGTTATTTCAATTTTTGTGGTTTATGATGTCAAGGATTTATGTTCAGTATCACAAACCAGTCTGTAAATTCTTTAATGGCAAGCGTAATCTTTAGCTTTTTTTATTTTCCATAAAACCTAATAGAATGTCCTGTCCTTGAATGCATTATATAGTATTAATTTAACTTGAAGTCTGGGAGATTGGTTCAAGATGGCAGAGCAGAAGGAGGTGATCTAACTCCCTCTTGCGAGAGCACTGGAATCACAACTAACTGCTGAACAACCATCGACAGTAAGACACTGGAACTCACCAAAAAAAGATACCCCACATCCAAAGACAAAGGAGAAGCCACAATGAGATGGTAGAAGGGGTGCAATCACAATAAAATCAAATCCCATAACTGCTGGGTGGGTGACTCACAAACTGGAGAACACTTATACCACAGAAGTCCATCCACTGGAGTGAAGGTTCTGAGCCCCACTTCAGGCTTCCCAACCTGGGGGCCCGGCAACGGGAGGAGGAATTCCTAGAGAATCAGACTTTGAAGACTAGTGGAATTTGATTGCAGGACTTTGACAGGGCTGGGGGAAACAGAGACCCCACTCTTGGAGGGCACACACAAAGTAGTGTGCGCATCGGGACCTAGGGGAAGGAGCAGTGACCCCATAGGAGACTGAACCAGAACTACCTGCTAGTGTTGGAGGGTCTCCTGCAGAGGCGGGGGGTGGCTCTGTCTCACTATGAGGACAAGGACACTGGCATCAGAAATTCTGGGAACTATTCCTTAGCGTGAGCCCTCCCAGAGTCAGCCATTAGCCCCACCAAAGAGCCCCAGTGGGCTCCAGTGTTGGGTCATCTCAGGCCAAACAACCAACAGGGAGGGAACCCAGCCACACCCATCAGCAGACAAGTGGATTGAAGTTTTCCTGAACTCTGCCCACCAGAGCAAAAGCCAGCTCTACACCACCAGTCCCTCCCATCAGGAAACTTGCTCAAGCCTCTTAAATAGCCTCATCCACCAGAGGGCAGACAGCAGAAGCAAGAAGAACTACAATCCTGCAGCCTGTGGAAGAAAAAACACATTCACAGGAAGATACCCAAAATGAAAAGGCAGAGAGCTATGTACCAGATGAAGGAACAAGATAAAACCCCAGAAAAACAACTAAATGAAGTGGAGATAGGCAACCTTCCAGAAAAAGAATTCAGAATAATGATAGTGAAGATAATCCAGGACTGCGGAAAAAGAATGGAGGCAAAGATCGAGAAGATGCAAGAAATGTTTAACAAAGACCTAGAGGAATTAAAGAACAAACAGAGATAAACAATACAATAATTGAAATGAAAAATACACTAGAAGGATCAGTAGAATAACTGAGGCAGAAGAACAGATAAGTGACCTGGAAGGCAGAATGGTGTAATTCACTGCTGCGGAACAGAATAAAGAAAAAAGAATGAAAAGAAATGAAGACAGCCTAAGAGACCTCTGGGACAACATTAAATGTACCAATATTTGCATTATAGGGGTCCCAGAAGGAGAAGAGAGAGAGAAAGGGACCGAGAAAATATTTGAAGAGGTTATAGTCGAAAACTTCCCTAACATGGGAAAGGATATAGCGACCCAAGTCCAGGAAGTGCAGAGCGTCCCATACAGGATAAACCCAAGGAGAAACACACCAAGACACATAGTAATCAAATTGGCAAAATTTAAAGACAAAGAAGAGTTATTGAAAGCCGCAAGGGAAAAACAACAAATAATATACAAGGGAACTCCCATAAGGTTCAGCTGATGTCTCAGCAGAAGCTCTACAAGCCAGAAGGGAGTGGCATGACATAATTAAAGTGATGAAAGGGAAGAACCTACAACCAAGATTACTCTACCCAGCAAGGATCTCATTCAGATTCAATGGAGAAATCAAAGGCTTTACAGACAAGCAAAAGCTAAGAGAATTCAGCACCACCAAACCAGCTCTACAACAAATGATACAGGAACTTCTCTACGTGGGAAACACAAGAGAAGAAAAGAACCTACAAAAACAAACCCAAAACAATTAAGAAAATGGTAATAGGAACATACATATCAATAATTACCTTAAACGTGAATGGATTAAACGCTCCAACCAAAAGACACAGGCTCGTGGAATGGATGCAAAAACAAGACCCATATATATGCTGTCTATTAGAGACCCACTTCAGACCTAGGGACACATACAGCCTGAATGTGGGGGGATGGAAGAAGATATTCCATGCAAATGGAAATCAAAAGAAAGCTGGAGTAGCAGTACTCATATCAGATAAAATAGACTTTAAAATAAAGAATGTTCCAAGAGACAAGGAAGGACACTACATAATGATCAAGGGATCAATCCAAGAAGAAGATATAACAATTCTAAATATACATGCTCCCAACATAGGAGCACCTCAATACATAAGGCAACTGCTAACAGCTATAAAAGAGGAAATCAATAGTAACATAATAATAGTGGGGGACTTTACCACCTCACTTACACCAATGGACAGATCATCCAAAGAGAAAATTACTAAGGAAACACAAGCTTTACATGACACAATAGACCAGATAGATTTAATTGATATTTATAGGACATTCCATCCAAAAACAGCAGATTACACTTTCTTCTCAAGTGCCCACGGAACGTTCTCCAGGATAGATCATATCTTGGGTCACAAATCAAGCCTCAATAAATTTAAGAAAATTGAAATCATATCAAGCATCTTTTCTGACCACAATGCTATGAGATTAGAAATCAGTTACAGGGGGAAGAAATGTAGAAAACACTAACACATGGAGGCTAAACAATACGTTACTAAATAACCAAGAGATCACTGCAGAAATCAAAGAGGGAATCAGAAAATACCTAGAGACAAATAACAGTGAAAACACAATGATCCAAAACCTATGGGATGCAGCAAAAGCAGTTCTAAGAGGGAAGTTTATAGCAATACAAGCCTACCTCAAGAAACAAGAAAAATCTCAAACAATCTAACCTTACACCTAAAGGAACTAGAGAAAGAAGAACAAACAAAACCCACAGTTAGTAGAAGGAAAGAAATCATAAAGGTCAGAGAAGAAACAAATGAAATAGAAACAAAGAAAACAATAGCAAAGATCAATAAAACTAAAAGCTGGTTCTTTGAGAGGATAAACAAAATTGATAAACCATTAGACAGACTCATCAAGAAAAAGAGGGAGAAGGCTCAAATCAGTAAAATTAGAAATGAAAAAGGAGAAGTTAAAATGGACACTGCAGAAATACAAAGCATCCTAAGAGAATACTACAAGCAACTCTATGCCAATAAAGTGTACAGCCTGGAAGAAATGGACACATTCTTAGAAAGGTATAACCTTCCAAGAATGAACCAGGAAGAAATAGAAAATATGAACAGACCAACCACAAATAATAAAATTGAACTATGATTAAAAATCTTCGAACAAACAAAAGTCCAGGACCAGATGGCTTCACAGGTGAATTCTATCAAACATTTAGAGAAGAGCTAACACCCTTCCTTCTCAAACTCTTCCAAAAAGTTGCAGAGGAAGGAACACTCCCAAACTCATTCTATGAGGCCACCATCACCCTGATACCAAAACCAGACAAGCATACTACAAAAAAAGAAAATTACAGACCTATATCACTCATGAATATAGATGCAAAAATTCTCAACAAAATACTAGCAAACAGAATCCAACAACACAATAGAGGGATCATACACCATGATCAAGTGAGATTTATCCCAGGGATGCAAGGAATCTTCAGTATATGCAAATCAATCAATGTGATACACCGTATTAACAAGTTGAAGAATAAAAACCATATGATCATCTCAATAGATGCAGAAAAAGCTTTTGACAAAATTCAATACCCATTTATGATAAAAACTCTCCAGAAAGTGGAGAGGGAACCTACCTCAACATAATAAAGGCCATATACAGCAAACCCACAGCAAACATCATTCTCAATGGTGAAAAACTGAAACCCTTTCCTCTAAGATCAGGAACAAACAAGGATGTCCACTCTCACCAGTATTACTCAACATAGTTTTGGAAGTCCTAGCCATGGTAATCAGAGAAGAAAGAGAAATAAAAGGAAAACAAATTGGAAAAGAAGAATTAAAACTGTCACTGTTTGCAGATAAGATGATACTATACATAGAGAATCCTAAAGATGCCACCAGAAAACTACTAGAGCTAATCAATGAATTTGGTAAAGTTGCAGGATACAAAATTGATGCACAGAAATCTCTTGCATTCCTATACACTAATGATGAAAAATCTGAAAGAGAAATTAAGGAAACACTCTCATCTACCATTGCAACAAAAAGAATAAAATACCTAGGAATAAACCTACCTAGAGAGACAAAACACCTGTATGCAGAAAACTGTAAGACACTGAAGAAAGAAATTAAAGATGATACAGACAGATGGGGAGATATACCATGTTTTTGGACTGGAAGAATCAATACTTTGAAAATGACTATACTTCCCAAAGCAATCTACAGATTCAATGCAATCCCTATCAAATTATCAATGGCATTTTTTACAGAACTAGAAGAAAAATTCTAAAATTTGTATGGAGACACAAAAGACCCCGAATAGCCAAAGCAGTCTTGAGGGAAAAAAATGGAGCTGGAGGAATCAGACTCCCTGGCTTCAGACTATACTACAAAGCTACAGGCATCAGGACAATATGGTACTGGCACAAAAAGAGAGATATAGGTCAATGGAACAGGATAGAAAGCCCAGAGATAAGCCTACACACATATGGTCAACTTATCTATAACAAAGGAGGCAAGCATATACAATGGAGAAAAGACAGCCTCTTCACTAAGTGGTGCTGGGAAAACTGGACAGCTACATGTAAAAGAATGAAATTAGAACACTCCCTAACACCATACACAAAAATAAACTCAAAATGGATTAGAGACCTAAATGTAAGACCAGACACTATAAAACTCTTAGAGGAAAACATAGGAAGAACACTCTTTGACATAAATCACAGCAAAATCTTTTTGATCCACCTCCTAGAGTAATGGAAATAAAAACAAAAATAAACAAATGGGACCTACTGAAACTTAAAAGCTTTTGCAAAGCAAAGGAAACTACAAACAAGACGAAAAGACAACCCTCAGAATGGGAAAAAATATTTGCAAACGAATCAACGGACAAAGGATTAATCTCTAAAATATATAAACAGCTCATGCAGCTCAATATTAAAAAAACAAACAACCCAATCCAAAAATGGGCAGAAGCCCTAAATAGACATTTCTCCAAAGAAGACATACAGATGGCCAAGAAGCACATGAAAAGCTGTTCAACATCACTAATCATTAGAGAAATGCAAATCAAAACTACCATGAGGTATCACCTCACACCAGCTAGAATGGGCATCATAGAAAATCTACAAACAACAAATGCTGGAGAGGGTGTGGAGAAAAGGGAACCCTCTTGCATTGTTGGTGGGGATGTAAATTGATACAGCCACTATGGAGAACAGTATGGAGGTTCCTTAAAAAACTAAAACTAGAGTTACCATATGACCCAGCAATCCCACTACTGGGCACATACCCAGAGAAAACCATAATTCAAAAAGACACATGCACCCCAGTGTTCATTGCAGAACTATTTACAATGGCCAGGTCATGGAAGCAACCTAAATGCCCATCGACCGATGAATGGATAAAGAAGATGTGGTACATACATACAATGGAACATTATTCAGCCATAAAAAGGGATGAAATTGTGTCATTTGTTGAGACGTGGATGAATCTAGAGACTGTCATACAGAGTGAAGTAAGTCAGAAAGAGAAAAACAAATATATTAATGCATATATGTGGAACGTAGAAAAATGGTACAGATGAACCCGTTTGCAGGGCAGAAATTGAGACACAGATGTAGAGAACAAACTTATGGACACCAAGGGGGGAAAGCGCCGGGGGAGGGTGGTGGTGGTGGTGGTGGAATGAATTCGGCAATTGGGATTGACATGTATACACTGATGGGGATAAAATGGATGACTAATAAGAACCTGCTGTATAAAAACATAAATAAGATAAAATCCAAAAGCAAAAAAAATGAATAAGATGGTAAGTTTTATATTATTTGTATTTTACCATGATCAAAATTTTTTAAAAAAAGTTAAATCTGTAGCTGTGAGAGAGAGGGAGAGAGAGAGACTTTCTAAAATTATCTCAAATATATTTATGGCTACAAACCCAGGCCTGTAGCGCTGAGCTACACAGCTGGACTTAGAGGTATGAGAAATTGTTGTAGCCAGTGGTATCCTGAGCTAGAGTGTACTATTGCAAGAGCCGATGATGTACATCTCTTTCCCAACTCTGCATGCAGTGAAGTCTCGTCAGCAGTTTGAAACAGGCCGTAATGGGAGCGTTTATACCATGGGAATCAGCAAACTGAAAATCAGGGCTTTCTCATTCTCTTCTCTTTAGTTCTTCTCTTTCATTCTCTTTCTTTCTTCATTTCTTTTATTCTTTTCTTTCCTCCCTTCCTTCCTCTCTTCCTCCCTTTGTTCCTTCCTTCCTTCCCTGCCTCCCTCCCCCTCTTCCTTCTTTCTCTCTCTCCCTCTCTCTCTCTCTCTTTCTTCCTTTCTTGGAGACCAAGTTGTTTTACATTTACCAGCACATCACTGGTTAGAATCCACAAAGATGGATTTACAGCCATCCATGAGGTGTATATAGATTTAAATACATCTTTAATTATTGTGCAAACTCCGAAAATCTATGCTTCTTTGCCAAAATCAGAGGGCATTCTGTGCACATAGAAATAACCTAGTCATACTATTAGTGGAGAGAATCTGTAGTTACCATTTAAACATTAATTTCCTTTGCAAATCATCCTGATATTTAGCAGGGAGTCCATGTCTTTGTATAGTTCAGCTATGGCTTAGTAGTTATTTTCCAGGGATAGTGTGTATGTATAACTTGTAATCCTTCCAAAGCATAAGCTCCTTAGAGGAATTCACTAGATTAAAGACAAGTGTCAATCAAGGGCTATACTAATGACTGTGCTAGGCTCAGAGTATTCACACAGGAAAAAAAATATATATATGTATATATATCCATTTATTAATTTTAAAATCTAACATTTCTGAAGATGAGACGGAATTTAAAAGAAAAAGTATGTTTTGGAAACTAAATACTTAATGCACAGGTATATTCTCAGCCTTGGACATGTAGCTAGAGATTACAGCAGCTTTTTCTTTATGTGTCTCTTTTTGTCATCTGTTGTGTAATTCAAGCTTCAGTTTTTAAAAGTTTCCATTGTCTGTATTAGGTCAGCAATATAATCCTTGAGAAACTTACGTTTGTTCTTTAAAACCATGAGCTGGACTGTTGTTGTTTTAAAGCACCTCCAAGTCAGATCCTAGAGTCAGCTCCAAGCCTCCCTGCGTGGCACCCAGGAGAAGCATTCTTTAGGTCATTGTGAAAAGGAAAAAGGAACCAGGGGAGGGCACATTAGTACAATCTTGGTTTACATGTGGTACGTTTTTCTGCCGAGAAAAGATTTCTTATGAAGGCAAGTATAAACACCACTGAAGATGAAAACATCATTCCACACCAGAACCACATACTGCAAGTCCAGTGATCCATCAGGTACTCTCAAGACAAGACTTCATTGTAGATGAGCCTAGAAATATATCTCGAATCTCAGGAAAACCAGAAACTTTCTTTTACCACAGAGGCACTGCTACAAATCACCTTAAGCAAGAGACCCATAGGAGAGCTGAATCCCTAGG
The DNA here is from genome assembly GCF_039906515.1 of Pseudorca crassidens. NCBI lineage: Eukaryota > Metazoa > Chordata > Mammalia > Artiodactyla > Delphinidae > Pseudorca > Pseudorca crassidens. Next base: position 72,485,940 of record NC_090308.1, on the reverse strand, counting down.
ACACAAGTGGAACAGACAAAGGCTTCTAACTCCCTTGTGATAAACGAAACTTTAATGACCAGATTTCCTCATTTTGCAACTTCCCAATTTTTCCATTTCAGGGTTCAGGTTCTGGAAGGCTTCCCGTGCTGCCCTTCTCCCTCAGTGGTCGCCTGCAGACACACTGAATCTAGGGCCCACCTTCTCTGTTAAAATGGGGACCAGCCCTGTTACAGGCATGTTAGTGTTGTCAACTGAAAAAAAAGTGCAACCTAGAAGTTGAAAGTTATGTTTTATTCAGTGGACAAATCTGAGGACTTAAGCCTAGGACGCAGCATCTCAGATAATTCTGAGAGACTGCTCGGAAGAGACAAGGGGGGAGCCTGGATATATAGGAATTTTTGCAACAAAAGACCAGGTAGTCAGAATATCAAAAGATTACTGTTAATAAAGAAAAACCATATATCTCAAGTTAAGGAATTTAGTGCTTTTCTATATATGGGAAGATGCAAGAGTCTGGGCTCTCTGAAATCATTCCTTTGATCTGCATCTCAGCTATCTGGGGCCAGGATCCTGTGCTTTCTCACCCTGAGTCTCCTCAGGGTGCACCGTTGGGGTGGCTGCAGCAGCTGACTGCTAGATGGGGGGGCATCCTGCCTCCACCCTGAGTTCCCTCAGGACTCACCGCAGGGCGGCTGTAATGTGATGGCTTGATGGCTGCAACATCCTTTGTTTAGTGATACGGCAAGCAATACTTTAGTCCACAGTATTTAGGTGAGGATCTCATGCAGATATTAACAGAAGAAAATAAGGAACATTTGTGGACAGAAATTGCACATCTCTGGAATACATTTTGTGACAGGAGCAAACATTCCAAGCATTTGCCTTTTGTGGGATCACTTGAACCTCTGTGCTCACATTCTAAACTAGGAGGGCATCCACTGCGGAACGTCTAAATAGAGACCCGAGATTATGGTGCTTCCTAGGGCACGGCAGCAAGGAAAAACATCCCAACTAAAAAGGCAGTTTACTCTGTAAACAGTAACTTTAAATTGACATTTGACTTCAGATAAGTTGAAACATCTGAGCCCGAGTCCCATGCCAAATTAAAACATACATAAAAACCATACTTTGGGGTTACAAAGCTTTCAGAGATGGAGTGGGAATGTAAGTATATTCCTTACACAGACCTGTTCCTAAACATGTCTCTTCCATGTTTAAAATGCATAAGTTGTTTCCCATTACACCATATAATCGAGTCCAGTGCTTCAGAATCACATGCAAAGTGCTGATGGCTCAGCTTCTCCTGCCTCGCCAGCCACTCCTAGCACCCTCCCCGAACATTCTCTGTGCTGGTCATGTTGCATTTCTTTCAATGATCTTGTTTTCTCCTCATTTTGTGACTTCCCAATTTCGTTCTGGAGGAAGCCTTCCAGAACCTTTACACAAGCTGCTCTGTACCCAGAGCTCTGACTAATCCCTGTATATTGGGGGATGGGGTCTCAGCTTGGACCTTTCTGTTTCTGGGAAACCTTTGCTGAGTCTTAAAGGCATGGTTGGGGGCCTCTCATGTTTCCCCCACACCTCAGCTGCTTCCTCAAGTGACACAACAATGTCTTCTAAGAGTCCATTCCCCTGTCTGTCTCTACTAATGGGCAGTCTGCTTGCTGAGGGCAGGGACTCTGTTCATTCCATTCATGCTGTGTCCTCAGTATACTGCCTGCCTGTTAATAATCATTTGCCTAATTATTGAATACATTAAGCTCTTATAACTTTATTCTTTTTTAAATTTATTTTTAAATTTTTAATTAAAAAATTTTTTTTTAAATTTTATTGCAATATAGTTGATTTACAATGTGTTAGTTTCAGGTTTACGGCAAAGTGATTCAGCTAAACATAAATAAAAAAGAATAAATATATATATATATAAAGAATATATATTCTTTTTTTAGATTCTCTATCATTATATGTTATTACAGGGTATTGAGTATAGTTCCCTGTGCTATACAGTAGGTCCTTGTTGGTTATCTATTTTATATATAGAAGTGTGTATCTTTTAATCCCAAACTTCTAATTTATCCCCCCTACCTTTCCCCTTTGGTAATCATAAATTTGTTTTCTGTGTCTGTGTGTCTATTTCTGTTCTGTAAATAAGTTCATTTGTATCATTTTTTTAGATTCCACATATAAGCAATAACAAATGACATTTGTCTTTCTCTGTCTGGCTAACTTCACTTAATATGATAATCTCTAGGTCCATCCATGTTGCTGCAAATGGCATTATTTCATTCTTTTTGACAGCTGAGTAATATTCCATTGTATACATGTACTACATCTTCATCTATTCTTCTGTCGCTGGACATTTAGCTTACTTCACTACTGTAATAGTGCTGCTATGAATATTGAGATGCATGTATCTTTTTCAACTATGTTTTCCTCTGGATATATGCCCATGAGTGGGATTGTAGGATCATATTGTAGTTCTACTTTTAGTTTTTTAAGGGACCACCATACTGTTCTCCACAGTGGCTGCACCAATTTATATTCCCACCAACAGTGTAGGAGGATTCCTTTTCCTCCACATCCACTCCAGCATTTATTGTTTGTAGACTTTTTGATGTTGGCTATTCTGACTTGTGTGAGGTGGGACCTCATTGCTGTTTTGATGTGCATTTTTCTAATAATTAGCGATGTTGAGCATCTTTTCATGTGTCTTTTGGCCATCTATATGTCTTCTTTGGAGAAATGTCTATTTAGATCTTCTGCCCATTTTTTGATTGGGTTGTTTGGTTTTTTTTTTATATATATATATATATTGAGCTATGTGAGCTGTTTGTATGTTTTGGAAATTAATCCCCTGTCAGTCACATTATTTGCAAATATTTTCTCCCATTCTGTAGGTTGTCTTTTTGTTTTGTTTATGGTTTCCCTTGCTGTGAAAAAGCTTTTAATTAGGTCCCATTTGTTTATTTGTTTATTTTTTGAAAAAGCTTTTAATTAGGTCCCATTTGTTTATTTTTGTTCTAACGTATAGAACGTTATTCTATAATGATTAAAGACCACATGTGCCTAAGGGGTTACTGTCATTGCAGGGAAATTCATGAGAGAAGAGAACTTGTCTTGTCCACCATTGTATCCCCAGCACTAATATCATACCTGACACACAGTAGAAGCTCAATAAATATTTATTGAATAAAAAAATTTGGAATATTGAGTAACATTTAAAATGTAATTAAAGTCCTTGACATAGTAGTTAATGTGATGTTAATATTAATATTTCTAACAAGAATGCTAAACATTTTCAGATCTGTTAACATCATAATAACCCAGGGGGGAAATTACTATTCTTTCTATAGCAATCATTGCTACTGTCAATATTTATAACTTTGCCTATTGCAGATCAAGAAGTTTTTCCCTCTTAGGTATTGTCCTGAATAAATCATTCCTAGTCTGTTGCATAGTGTTTTCAGATTTGCATCTTTGAATTTCAGTAACAGCTAGTCTTCTTGCAATAGGTTACATTGCAACTACATAAAAGTGCTTCCTGGCTCCCATAATAGAAACACGGTTGGGTTTCTGTATTCCTCAAAGAAAAAATCAATGAGAAAAGATATTTCTACACATATTCACATGGACAGCTTTTGGGAAAAATAAAAATAACTAGAAGAGTATCTGAGGGATGTTCTAGTTCAGTACCACACTTAGAAATGAAAGGTTTCTTCCTCCTTTTGAAAGGAAGAGGGTGGCAAATAGTATTTGATCAGTCGGCTCCAAATAGTTAAATATTTCTCTTTAAAAATAGCTGTAGTCCATCAGGCTTCCCTGGTGGTGCAGTGGTTAAGAATCCACCTGCCAATGCAGGGGACACGGGTTTGAGCCCTGATCCAGGAAAATCCCAAGTGCCGCGGAGCTAAGCCTGTGTGCCACAACTACTGAGCCTGCACTCTAGAGCCCACGAGCCACAACTACTGAGCCTGTGAGCCACAACTACTGAGCCCTTGTGCCACAACTACTGAAGGCCGTGCGCCTAGAGCCCATGCTCCATAACAAGAGAAGCCACTGCAATGAGAAGCCCACACACTGCAACAAAGAGTAGCCCCCACTCACCACAACTAGACAAAGCCCACGCACAACAACGAAGACCCAACACAGCCAAAAATAAATAAATAAATAAATAACACTAGTGCACACACGTACACACACATCACTCACAGTCATTACCTTTTTACATAATGCAAACAGTTTGCATAACTAGTATCAGTGATGGAAACTCTCTTGCATACCTGTCTGACCGAGAAGAATGGAGTTGGGTATGCATAGACTCATAACCACATCGCATCCACACAAACGGTACCCTCCAGCACTCCCCATGCCTTTCCCTATCATTTTGGTGAAACAATCTTTTTTTCAGTCCTAAGTTGAGATGTATTGAGTTTCAGACTGAATACTGTGCTACAAATTATATTGCTATGAAAATACATCCCTATTCTATTTTTAATAAAGTAAAACAAACACATCAAAAATTATTTGAAATCCATTCATGTCTAGAGAAGTGACTGAAGGTTGAGCTTCCAGTGTTAAGAAAAATGACCAAGTGGAAAAGCTGGCACAGCTTGGCATATTTCCCGTCTCTCTCACATAGCACCACATCGCCTCCATAGCTCCTTGCTTGTGCCTGACTTCTTGAAACTTTCTTTTCCCTATTTCAACCCAGGAATCATCAGGCAAAGCCAGTAAAATCAGAGGTGTCCTTGGAGTGGCTCAGATTTCAGAAAACCCACCCTATGGTAGGCAGAGCGAACATGTGTGGTTCGAGGTACCCACATGGTGACCTGGAGAATATGGTATTTCTATTCATAGTCCAAGCATCGGGAGAAGCAGGGTGAGAGGGCGATAGCAGTGCATCTTAAGCGGGTGGCAAAAGAAGAGTTTCAGGAAAAGCAGGGTGGGCGATACTGGCTATCCAGGTAGATTATTCATCAGGTGATGTGTCAGGAGCCTGGACTCACATTCACAGTCAGGGGCTCAAGAGAACAGATAAGAATAAAGCAGGGTTCAGGGCCAAGGGAAAAGGAGGTACCGGAAAGTTTCCTAGAATAGAACCTTGAAAACAAAGATCAAGGTAGGAGCAGGTTGCCAAGTTGAGCTGGGGTCCATACTGGGTTACTGTTGACTCCGTGCTGGACCACGAGTGTTGGTCTAAATGGCTCGTGACCATCAGGAAAAGGGTATGCTGGGCCTTGAGGTAGGTTTAGAGACAGCAGACTTGCAGAGGAGGGGTAGGTAGAGGCTTGGAATTGATCTCTAGACCTTTCTCTAATCTCAGGTTGTCCATCAGAATTTCCTGCCCTGGCCTCAGGCCTTTCCTTTCTATACAAATTTATCCTTTTCTATTTATATAATCTTAACTGAAGGATGGTTTACTGGTTAAGATTGTTCCTTTCCCCATCTTCAGAAGAACCTCAGAAGTCAAAATGGAAGCAAATGCTCAGCAGAATTAGCCCAGTGCGCAGAGTATAATACTGAAGCTGGTTTGCCTCTGCTTCTCACAATTTTGATCTCATACAGGATGGCAGCCAGGTTAGAAAAGTACACTCGCGAAAACATGTTGCACTGATGAAAGGTAGAAATGCCTGACTAAACACGCTTGGGGCTGAAATAACCATAGCTGAGCTTGTGTCAACAACTGTACCTCACTGTCATTAAAGTTAATCGGTCCCACCCAGTCCCTCTTCCCTCTTAGCTGCCTTTATCCTCCATCAGGCCTTGTTATTGCTAACTCGGATTCTTAGGGTTCTCTTTTTTTTTTTTTTAACACCTTTATTGGAGTATAATTGCTTTACAGTTGGTGTGTTAGTTTCTGCTTTATAACAAAGTGAATCAGTTATACATACACATATGTTCCCATATGTCTTCCCTCTTGCATCTCTCTCCCTCCCACCCTCCCTATCCCACTCCTCTAGGTGGTCACAAAGCACCGAGATCCTATGCAGCTGCTTCCCACTAGCTATCTATTTTACATTTGGTAGTGTATATATGTCCATGCCTCTCTCTCACTTTGTCACAGCTTACCCTTCCCCCTCCGCAGATCCTCAAGTCCTCTCTTAATGAATCCCATAGCAACTGATTTTCCCTGCTCCAATCCCTTTATTTATTTATTTAGGCTGCACATGGGAGCTTAGTTCCCCAACCAGGTAGAGAGCCTGTGCCCCCCGCAGAGGAAGTGCAGATTCCTAACCACTGGACGGCCAGGAAAGTCCCTCCAATCCCTTTTAAATATCAAAGCCACCATGATTTTTGTCAACTCTGCTGTGCCATATATTTCAGTAGTTCCATATCACCCTACTGTGAATTAAATTCACTTAAAAAAAAGTGACTTAAACATGTTTCCAGTATTTCCTTTCACCATCCAACCTGTCCCCAGAGAATCTGTAAACTTTGATTATTCCTGGTTTTTTTAATACATTTATCCCTTTCTCGCTCCTGGGCCTTGGTCTTTGCTGTTTCCTGCTGGGCATGTCCTACCTCCATCTCTACCTGACAAAATCCTACCCATTATTCTAGATGCCGCTTGAATGTGTAAAGTATTTCCTCTCAACCACCGGGGTTTCCTCACGTCTTCAATTTTCCATGGCTCTCTATCTCTCATGTTTACTATATTCATCACATCCTGTGCTGGGTTAAGAGTTTTGTGTCCATGCTTATAGGGTTTGTTCCTAGTAATCTTTTAATATATGTTTGTTGAATTTAAAACAAGCAAAGCATGATTCCTGTATATTTAGACACACATATACACACATACATGCACACGTATGAGCTACACATAAACACTATTTTATAATAGATTAAGAAATTCAGAATTCTTAAAAAATAGGTGACACTAAGACTCTATAGAGAAAGTACAGAGGTTCAAATCTAATGGGGACATGGTTACCATGTAAAGTGTATTTTCAGTCTTCAAAATTTGGTTTTAACCACCACCTTCTAGAAAAGACTCCCATCTGAAATATGCTTTCAGAATCTGTATGAAAACCACCGTGTAGTTAAAATGAGAGAAGAGAATTGAGCTAATTAGGAAGTCCTATAAAAAAAAATCATAGTTTGGCCATTCAGTCATTCTGGTGAAGTCTACTGAAGCTGAACATATCCAGGGGCTTTTTTTTAGCTTTATCAAATCATGCAATTAATTCAGAAGGAAATCTCTACTGCAGGGTTTGTTTTATTTCCTTAGTTGTGGTTTTGTAAATAACTTAAAGCACTGGGTCAGGATGTTAAAGCCTTCTTAATTTAGAAAATCTGGCCTCTGGCATCTTGGTGTCCAAATAGTGCTGGGGGAAAAAATGACATATTGCCCATAGCTCTGAAAGTAAACGTGATCAATACCCTGTAACCCAACCTGATATGGCTTTCAATTCTAAATGAAATCATTATACTCCTTTTTCAGAAATATCCATGACCGTCTCCCCCCAAAAACAAAATATATACCCAAACCACTAATCTTGCTTCTGCCTCAGCAAAACAAGTTTTGTAGTGAAAAGCGAAGAGCTAAGAGGGTAAAAAGATTGGGGTTCTAGTTCTAATTCAACCTCTGGCCATGTAAACTTGGGTGAAACACCTCCCCGTTTAAATCCTCCATCTTCAGTCTGTAAAATAAGGGAATAACACTGTTGCCTTGCCTATTTCATGATGAGGACTGAATGAATTAAATCAAGGGAAGGGATTTTGTAAATTGTTAAGGACCCAAAACTCTGATGATACTAATGCCAATTCCCACTGACTCTCCAGTAATCTCCAGCCAGCGACCCTCCAGTTGCCTTCCTGTCCACTTCACATGCAACCCTGCAGAGTCTGTGGTTTTCTGGTTGCTCGTACTTGTGAGGGCCTGTGGCTTCTCCTGTCTGCCCATCTGAGCATTGTGCTTCCTTCAGAGACTTTATTCCCCCAAGAAACTTTCATCCCTAATCAACCCACCCAAATCTTGGTTTTCAGAATTCTGTTCACACTTATACCCTCAACCTCAAAAAGAGCATTAGTTTATGACTTGGTGTACTCTGATTATTACAATTTGCAAGTCTTAGAGCCACTAGAGTGTGAATTTCTATGTGTAAATATTACATCATTTACCTCTTATTTCTTTTTAATTTTTATTGAAATGTGGTTGATTTACAATGTTGTGTTAGTTTCATATGTACAGCAAAGTGATTCAGTTATATATATATATATAAAACTATAATATAAATTCTTTTTTAATATTCTCTTCCATTATAGGTTATTACAAGATATTGAATATAGTTCCCTGTGCTATACAGTAGGTCCTTGTTGATTATCTGTTTTATTTATAGTCCTATGTATATTTTAATCCCAAATTCCTAATTTATCCCTCCCCCCCTTCCCTTTTGGTAACCATAAACTTGTTTTCTATTTCTGTGAGTCTATTTTGTAAATAAGTTCATTTGTATCATTGTTTTTAGATTCTACAATATAAGTTATAGCACCTACCTCAGGGCTGGGCACACAGCTTCTATAAAGGATGAACTACCTGTTTTTCCAACTTTCTTTTCCCAAAGTTACTGACTAAAGGGCACTTTGACCCCCTAATTTTCTGAAATCTAATCCATCATAAAGTTCCTCTGTTTTACCTTGAAAATAAAATCTCAAATCTGCCCACTTCTCTCTCTCTCTCTCCCTCCCTCCCTCCCTCCCTCCCTCCCTCCCTCCCTCCCTCTCTCTCTCTCTCTCTCTCTCTCTCTCCCCCCTCTCCTCTCACAGCTAAATCTCACCTACAGCCCTTCAAAAGCCTCTTTGCTCCCACTTCAGCAATAGCTTTCCACTAATCCACACAGCCAGAAAAATTCATTTTTTAAAAAATAAATTTATTTTATTTTTGGCTGCGTTGGGTCTTCGTTGCTGCACGCGGGCTTTCTCTAGTTGCAGCGAGCAGGGGCTACTCTCCATTGCGGTGCGCGAGCCTCTCATTGTGGTGGCTTCTCTTGTTGTGGAGCACGGGCTCTAGGTGCACGGGCTTCAGTAGTTGTGGCACGCGGGCTCAGTAGTTGTGGCGCACGGGCTTAGTTGCTCCGCGGCATGTGGGACCCTCCAAGACCAGGGATCGAACCCATGTCCCTTGCATTAGCAGGCGGATTCTTTTTTTTTTCTTTTTTTTTTTTGCTGTACGCGGGCCTCTCACTGTTGTGGCCTCTCCCTCTCTTTTTTTGCTGTATGTGGGCCTCTCCCTTGTGGCCTCATTGCGGAGCACAGGCTCCGGACGCGCAGGCTCAGTGGCCATGGCTCACGGGCCCCACCGCTCCGCGGCATGTGGGATCTTTCCGGACCGGGGCACGAACCCACTTCCCCTGCATCGGCAGGCGGACTCTCAACCACTGCGCCACCAGGGAAGCTGTAGGCGGATTCTTAACCACTGCGCCACCCAGGAAGTCCCCAGAAAAATTCAGTTTTAAAAATCCACTTATGCCTGCTTTCTACTTAGAATCCTTAAGTGACTTTTCATCACACTTTGAATAAATTCCCAGTGCCCAACAGTGGCCTCCGAGGCCATGTATGATGTAGCCCCCACCAATGTCTCCAACCTCACATCATGGGCCACTCTCCCTGCTTCCCCTCCTCAGCGACGTGGCCTCCGTGTATGGTCAAATCACCCGAGATGGCTGTTCTCTCGCGCTCTGTACATCCCCTGCCTGACCAGCACCTGCTTCACCTACACCTGCTCACATGACTGACCTTCCTACATACTTGCCCCTGCCCCAGCTGGTGATTGTTCTAACTTTAAATCAGAATATCTCCACCCATTAGCTTATCAAAGGGATGATAAGGAGTGCCTCTGCTGGTTTCCCTGGTAACCAATAAGCCAACCTGATGTCAATTCCCCCTATAATTGGCTACCTCCCCCTCCCCCAAGGAACGAAGCCTGCCGCCACGTCCTGTTCGCTGTCTGCTGCACACGGTGGGGTGTCATTCCAGGACCTTGCTTCAGACAGGTAAGCTCCCCCCATCCATGAAGCCGTTGATGTCTCTGTCACTGACTCCAGGCTCTTTCTTTGGTCTTGAGGATGGGCAAGCACAGGCCTTGCTGGCCTGCTGTGGTACGGCCCAACATTTGGTGGGGCAGCCAAGAGACCCAGGAAACTCCTGTGAGCACCAAGCTGTCAGAGAAACCAGGCCGGGGGATGGAAAGTTGCAGGGGCCCAACCACGATAGCACGTGGGGCCTGAAAGTTGTGGGTGTGATCCCGGGGTGGCCGTCCACTGATGTGGGACCTGAAAGTTGTGGGAGGTAATCCCTGAAGTTCCAGGGGTGATCCGGGGGGGGCCGTCCACTAGTGTATGGGGCCCTGGGGTGGGTGATGAATGGGGGCCGCCAAGAGAGTCCAGAGAACTCATATAGACACCCCAAGGCTGTTGAGATATTGGCCGCCGCTACCGTGGGGAAAAAAAGTTCAGTAATAAGCTGGTGGCCACAGCTGTGGGCTGACTGTTGCCTTTTATATTAAGAAAGGCCACAGAGGGTGAGCTAACAGCAGAGGCGAAGGTCAACTTGAATGCTAGGCCACCAGGCTGTTTCTTTTAGAGTCAGGCCTTCCCCTCTCCAGGGGGGTGGCTCTGGGTTTGCGAAAGCCAGGGGTGGCCTTACCCTTCTTATAACTGGATGGGGCACTGCTGCCACCGACTCTTCTCTCCATTGACCCGGTAAGTGCTTGGCTCCAAAATTTGCCCACATCCTGGCAAATGACAGTTCTTGGCATACTAGGCATCTTATTCACGGTACTCTTTGGCTGCTGGTGTCTGTATTGTATTTGTGGTATCTGGTTGCAGTACCCCCTACATACCTGACCCCAGGGATATGCAGAAGAAGGGTGGACCAAGACTGTATCTGTCGGTTGTGCAGGGTGTGTAGGGGTGGAGTTCATGGTCAGGCCACTCAAGATGACGGTTCTCTTGCTCGCTGTACATGCCCTGCCCGACCAGTGCCTGCTTCACCCTACTAAGCACATGACTGACCTTCCTCCATACTTGCCCCTGCCCCGGCCAGTGATTGTTCTAACTTTAGATCAGAATATCTCCACCAGGATAGTTTATCAAAACGGTGGTGAAGGGCGTGCTCCTCTGCTGGTTTCCCTGGTAACTGATGAGCCAACCTGATGTCAATTCTCCCTATAATTGGAAACCCCCCCTCCCCCCAGGAGCAAAGCCTGCCACCACATCCTGCTGCCATCCACTGCACACAGCGGGGTGTCACTCCAGGACCTTGCTTATAACATGTAAGCTCCCCCATCCATTAAACTGTTGATGTCTCTGTCGCTGATTCCGGGCTTTTTCTTCAGTCTTGAGGCTGGGCAAGTACAGGGCTTGTAGGCCTGTGGGGTGCAGCTCAACAAAGCTCCCCTGAGAGACTGCAGTCATGTGCCTCAGGGCCTTTGCGCGTGTTGTTCCCCTGCCCAAAGCATTCTTCCCTGGCACTCTGCATAATCAGTTCCTTCTCTTCACATATAGAAGCATCTTGCTTTTTTCCCCCGAATTCCTTCTCTTTAGAGGGACTGTGTAAGCAATTCCATCTCTGTACCCTGTATATGGCCTTCATCTTACTTATCATGATGGGTAATTATTAGTTATTTTCTGGTTTATTGCTGTATTATTTCTCTTTTCCCTAGATTGTAAGATGCATGAAGCTAGGGACCATGTATGCTTTTTCCATCATTATGTACTCAGTACCTAGTACAACTGCCTGACACATAGAAGACACACAAATGAAATGTAACAAGTGAAATTGAGTACTGAGTATATGTCAGGTACTAGAAATACAAAGAAAATAATTCTAGGCCTCTGTCCCAAATCAGGGCTTCTCTCTGTCCCACCTCCTACTCCTGCATGAGAGCCAGTTTATGAGTACATTACTCCAGATAGGAAAATTCATAATTATACATATTTTGCACATAATCTGTGCAAAATGTTATGGACATTTTCAACAAACAGTGCTGGGAACACTGAATATCCATGTCAAAAGAGTAAAGTTGGACCCATACCTTACACCATATGCAAAAAATGTAATACGGATCAAAAATCGAAATATAAGAACTAAAATGATAAAATTCTTAGAAGAAAACATTGGGGAAAGGCTTCATGCCATCGGATTTGTTAATGACTTCTTGGATATGACACCAAAATCACAAGCAACAAAAGTAAAAATAGATAAATTTGACTACATCAAAATGTAAAACTTTCATGCATCAAAATATACTATCAACAGGGTGAAAAGCCAATCCACAGAATGGGAGAGAATATTTACAAATCATGTATCTGATAAGAGATTAATATCCAGAATATGTAAAAACTCCTACACCTAAAAGAAAGAAAGAAAAAGGAAGAAAAAAAAAACCACTTAAAACATAGGCAAAGGACTTGAGCAGACATTTCTCCAAAGAAAATATACAAATAGCCAATAAGTACATGAAAACATACTCAACACCACTAATTATTAGGGAAATGTAAATCAGACTCACAATGAGATACCACTTGACACAACTAGAATGGCTATTATTTAAAAAAAAAAAACATAACCAGTGTTGGCAGGATATGGAGAAATTGGAACCCTTGTGCACTGTTGGTGGGAATGTAAAATGATGCAGCCGCTATGGAAAACAGTATGGCAGTTCCACAAAAAATTAAAAAATCGAATTATTGCATGATCCAGAAATTTCATTTCTGGGTGTATATCCAAAAGAATCAAAAGCAAAGACTTGAACAGACATTTGCACACCAACGTTAATTAGCAGCACTATTCATAATAGCCAAAAGGTAAAAGTAATGCAAGCGTCTATCAGTAGATGAATGAATAAACAAAGTGTACGTATCAACATGCAATGAAATGTTATTCGTCCTTGAAAAGGAAGCAAATGCTGACTCATGCTACAACATGGATGAATCTTGAGGACATTATGCCACGTGAAATAAGCCCATCACAAAAGCACAAATATTGTACGACTGCCATGTATGTGGTCCCTAGAGTGGTCAAATTCATAGTGACAGAAAGTAGAGTGGTGACTGCTAAGGGCTGGGAGAAGGACAGATGGGGAGTTATTGATTAATGGGTATAGAGTTTCCATTTAGGAGGACTAAAAAGTGCTGGAGATGGACGGTGGTGATGGTGGCACACGTGTGAGTGTGCTTAATGCCACTCAACTGTGCATCAAAAAATCGTTAAAATGATAAAATTTATAACTATTTTATCACAATAAAAATAGTTTAAAAAATGTTACGGTACTATAAAAGAGCAACTAGCTGGATTGGGAGGGATTCTGGTGAGGGAAACAAGGACTTCACAGAAGAGGTCACTTCTAAACAGAAAGAAGGGAAAAGATATTTCTGGACAAACGGAAGAGCATATACAAAGGAAAGTATGAGAGTGCAGGGTTTGTTCATGGGATGACAGTTTGGTGAAAGCTGGTATAAGCCTGAGCTGTAACCACCGAAAAATCCCAACAGCTCTGAATCAAAGACATTTTAAGTTACATTCTATTTACTTGAAACTTGACAGCCTGCGTATGTTGTGTTTGGTTATTCACCAGACTATGTAATAAGTCAGAAGACCCACTTTCCCCTTCCAGCTAGATTCCAGACAGCTTATTCAATTCAACAGTGAACTTGAAGGTGAGAATTTTGCCCAAGAACTAGAGAACCATGTTACAGAGATGCCACCTTTTCACCTCAAGTCTGAATCCAGATTTCAATATCTAAAAGCTAGAAGAAGAAGACCTGGTACCAGTACATTCCCAGAACCAAAACATCTAGCCTAATTTAAGCCTGGGAGAAGTTTTAATTCTCCGCCTTAAGGCGCTTTCAAGAGTCATTAAAAATCTCATTTTACTTTGTTCTCACTAATCTAAAAAAATATTGTCTCAAGCCTCAGGTTAATGCTTTATCTTGCATGGTTAATTGTACAGGTCTGTTATAAGTAGCCAAATAAATCTCACCTGCTGTTGCCACTCTGACGATAGAGAGTTGACTATGGTGAAGAGATGTGGAAATCATAACACTCTGTCAATATGATTCATCATGGGTTATGTCAAGGCCATAAAAGTGTGAAACGGTGTTTCCAATGCCAAAAGCAATTGGATAGTAAGACCTAGGGAAAAACCTGCTTCAGTTCAGAAATGGATCAAGAAAATGCACACATCTTTCAGAGACCTGTTCGAAGGTCCAAGCTTCTCCCCTATGTGAACTCACCAAGATAAGGTTTCACCCACCAAAGGACCTAAATGAAGGAAGGAAGGAAGGAATGGTTCGAGGAATGGGTTTTAAACCAAAAAAGGGTCTGAGACAGTAGAACCTCTTTTGTCTGTTTCACTGCATTAAATATGGGTTAAATGCCTTCTGAGAAGGTAATTTGCATGCCTTCAAGTGAAACATAAAGGCATTTCTTCTGGACAAAAGAGTTGTCCGTTTTGATCATTTTTCTTCCTTTCGTATGTCATCTCACTTGACCCTGCTGTGTTCTTTTTTTCTCTACTCCATTATAATCTGCATGAGAACCTCACTTAGTTCAACACCCTCCACCCAGTGCCTTCAGGGAACGGAGGTCGCTTCTGTATTTTGGGTTTGGTTTTTCCCATAAGTATGTTGTAAAAACTATATTCTTCCTTCATATCAAAACCCATGCAGTTTCTTTTTTCTAATTTTAGTTTCCCTCGGTGAACAGCAACCTGCAATCAAAATTTTGGCAGATAAATATATTACAGGGCTTTTCCTTTTATGAGCGCGGCTGTTGAACTCGGGCATATAATATGGGAGGTTAAAGAACATTTTTCATGCCAACCATTAATCTCCTCCTCTTTGCTCCCATCACACTCCCATCTCCACCTCTATTACTGCATATACCAAGTCCAGTGTGTTCGGTAATGTATTATCTGCTCCATGAGGGTAAATTACTCTTTCATGCAACAAGCATTTATTGAGTGGCAGCTATAGACCAGGCACAAGACTATTGGTTGAAGATACAAAGAAAAATCAAATAGAGTCTCACTTCTCAAGGAACCCACTTTTCTCCTACTTCATCGTATGTACTGTCTATACATTTTGGTGGATTAAACTAAATCACTAGATAATGCCTCAGCTTGAAGGTACTAAGGGACTTTGGCCTCATTAAATAAGCAAATGTTTCTGTAATGCTCTCCGCATACATCACCACATGCTTGTTTCCTCTCAGAGGTTTCCAATAGCAAATATTCAAGGAACTGTGGCCCCAAAGGTGGCAGAGGACAGGAAGGGAAAGGTCTATCCAGGCAGTACAGGAGGTGAAGGAAGATCCTGGGGAACGTGGACAGCAGGAATTGCTCATGTCCTTCTGCATCTATGTCTGTAGTAAAGGACAGCTTTGGATGGCTCCGCATCACACAGGGTTTTGGGCTTTTTTAATTGATGTATAGTTGATTTATAATGTTGTGCTACTTTCTGCTGTACAGCAAATGACTCAGTTATACACATATATACATTCTTTTTTATGTTCTTTTCCATTGTGGTTTATCATGGGATATTGAATATAGTTCTCTGCATTATACAGTAGGACCTTGTTGTTTATCCATTCTGTATATAAAAGCTTACATCTGCTAACCCCAGCCTCCCACTCCATCCCTCCCCCAACCTCCTCTGTTTTCTATGTCTGTGATTATGTTTCTGTTTCACAGATAGGTTCATTTGTGCCATATTTTAGATTCCACATATAAGTGGTATCATATGGTATTTATCTTTCTCTTTCTGACTTCACTTAGTATGACAATCTCTAGGTCCATCCATGGTGCTTCAAATGGCATTATTTTGTTCTTATTTATGGCTGAGTAGTGTTCCATTGTATATATTTACCACATCTTCTTTATCCACTCCTCTGTCGATGGACATTTAGGTTGCTTCCATGTCTCAACTATTGTATTGATCAACAGTGCTGCTGTGAACATTGGGGTGCATGTATCTTTTCAAATTATGGTTTTCTCTGGATATATGCCCAGGAGCGGGATTGCTGGACCATATGGTAGTTCTATTTTTAGCTTTCTGAGGAACCTCCATACTGTTTTCCATAGTGACTGCACCAACTTACATTTGCATCAACAGTGTAGGAGGGTTCCCTTTTCTCCACACCCTCTCCAGCATTTGTTAGTTGTAGACTTTTAAATGATGGCCATTCTGACCAGTGTGAGGTGGTAACTTGTTCACACAGGATTTTTCTACTTTTTTAACTTGACCAACCTTAGAATCCAAAGAAGCTAAAGTTGAACTCATAATTCAAACTTTTCACAAAGTTTGGGCAAGTCATCAACTAAATGCTTCTTTATGGCTTCATGTGGTGACCTGTGATCTGACATACCACAGACATAGGTATCTAGACTGAGATGAAGAAAGAGACTGTCTAAGTGGTAAGGCCCCCCTGACCAAGTAATATCACAAGAAATAATCTATGGATTAGGAGACTTAGACTCTCCTCAGGCCTCTTAAAGTTTATTTACATTCTTGGTTATGTTATAGATTAAACCAAGTTCATTTTTTCATGAGTTTCTATTTAGGAAATCCTTAAAATTAGTTAGAAAATAATAACGTTCATCATTAAGTTAACAGTTATTGAGCACCATTCCATGCCAGGCCCTGTGTTGCGTGCTGCAGGCACAGAGGTAAATATGACACCTTCTCAAGAAGCTCCCAGTCCGGAGAAGGGACAAACAGTTAAGTAAACGTGCTGAGGGGGACCAGATTTTTCATCCCCCTTTGAATCACAGTTGCTCGAGTCACATGTGTCTTCCTTAGAACTAAAAGAGAGTATTTGCTAACTTGATTGCCTAACCTTTTGAGATACAAATTAGAAAAATAGGGAGAAAGAAGAAACAGGAAAGGAAACGGTAGCAGGGGATGAAGGGAATAAAGAGGCTAAATCAGACGGCTGAAAGGGAAAGGATGAAGCAGAGAGATAAAGAGAAAAGTCACAGGAAACTAAAGCTGAAGAGAGCATTTTGAAGGCTGGTATGTAAGCAACTCTGGAATATAAGAGTTTATCATATGGAGGGTAAGAAAACAGAAGAATGGAGAAAATAATTCTGAGAACAGTTGTTCTGAGGTAGGAGTTGAATCTCCTTTGTTGTTTGGTTGAGAGAGAAAAAGAATATATTATGAAATCATTTTGAGCCAGCCAGGCCAGGCTTCTTTATGTGTGATTCTTTACAGAGACTGAGCCACATGGAGCCCCAACGTTTAGAGTGCATTTGAAATACAGGCTGTATAATGGGACTGCGTAAATGAGCATGACCGCTGAGTTTCACAGTTTGGGAACACCAACATTATTTAGCTAAGAAGAACTTTTCTCAGGATGAAGTGTTCTAATGGGTGATTTATTTCAATGTAACATTATCTTGCATTGCCAGTGAAAGCTCCAGGAAAGCAGGTGATGCATGAATGGTTGAGTGGCATTAAAAAAAAAAAAAGCAAGGTAGGTATTCAATAGTAAAAAGATGGAAAACAGATGGAAAATGGAGAACAGAGCAGAAATTCAACAGCTGAATAGTGTTGGAGGAGGTAGGGAAGGACACAGGCAGTATGTGGGCCTATGAGCTGATATTTGTCATCCTCAGTTCTATAGAATACTGCAATCCTGCTGACACTTGTTTGATTTTCTTTTTTGATAAAGAATAGGTGACTTTAAAGAAAAACGGAGCTGGAGGAAGCAGGCTCCCTGACTTCAGACTATACTACAAAGCTACAGTAATCAAGACAGCATAGTACTGGCACAAAAACAGAAATATAGATCAATGGAACAGGATAGAAAGCCCAGAGATAAACCCATGCACATATGGTCACCTTATCTTTCATAAAGGAGGCAAAAATATACAATGGAGAAAAGACAGCCTCCTCAATAAGTGGTGCTGGGAATACTGGACAGCTACATGTAAAAAAATGAAATTAGAACATACCCTAATACCATACAGGAAAATAAACTCACAATGGATTAAAGACCTAAATGTAAGGCCAGACATTATAAAACTCTTAGAGGAAAACATAGGCAGAACACTCTGACATAAATCACAGCAAGATCCTTTTTGACCCACCTACTAGAGAAATGGAAATAAAAACAAAAATAAACAAGTGGGACCTAATGAAACTTAAAAGTTTTGCACAGCAAAGGAAACTGTAAACAAGACAAAAAGACAACCCTCAGAATGGGAGAAAATATTTGCAAACCAAGCAACTGACAAAGGATTAATCTCCAAAATTTATAATCAGCTCATGCAGCTCAATATCAAACAAACAACCCAATCCAAAAATGGACAGAAGACCTAAATAGATATTTCTCCAAAGAAGACATACAGATTGCTAACAAACACATGAAAGGATGCTCAACATCATTAATCATTAGAAAAATGCAAATCAAAACTACAATGAGGTATCACCTCGCACCAGTCAGAATGGCCATCATCAAAAAATCTACAAACAATATATGCTGGAGAGGGTGTGGAGAAAAGAGAACCCTCTTGCACTGTTGGTGGGAATGTAAATTGATACAGCCACTGTGGAGAACAGTATGGAGGTTCCTCAAAAAACTAAAAATAGAGCTACCATATGACCCAGCAATCCCACTACTGGGCATATACCCTGAGAAAACCATAATTCAAAAAGAGTCATGTACCACAATGTTCATTGCAGTACTATTTACAATAGCCAGGACATAGTAGCAACCTAAGTGTCCATCCAACAGATGCATGGATAAAGAAGATGTGGCACATATATACAATGGAATATTAGCCATAAAAAGAAACGAAATTGAGTTATTTGTAGTGAGGTGGATGGACCTAGAGTCTGTCATACAGAGTGAAGTAAGCCAGAAAGAGAAAAACAAATACCGTATGCTAACACATATATATGGAATCTAAAAAAAAAAAACAGGTTCTGTTGAACCTAGGGGTAGCACAGGAATAAAGACACAGACGTAGAGAGTAGACTTGAGGACGTGGGGAGGGGAACGTTAAGCTGGGATGAAGTGAGAGAGTAGCATCAACATATATACCCTACCAAATGTAAAATAGATAGGTAGCTGCGTAGCACAGGGAGATCAGCTCGGTGCTTTGTGTCCACCTAGAGGGGTGGGATAGGGAGGGTGGGAGGGAGGCGCAAGAGGGAGGAGATATGGGGATGTAGGTATATGTATAGCTGATTCACTTTGTTACACAGCAGAAACTAACACACCATTGTAAAGCAATTATACTCCAATAAAGATGTTTAAAAAAATTAAAAAGTAATAAAAAAATTTAAAAAAGAATAGGTGACTTTTAACCTATGACATTTAAAAAAAAATCTGTCATGTTTTCAACAAATACAGGAATTTTTTTTCCCTTTAGGAGAAAATATGTTTCTACCTCTGTTCCTTCCCTGGTGAGACAATATTATAGGAGTGGATATTCTAGACCAAAAGCAGGTCAGCATGAAATATCATGGCATGTACAAGAGACTGCACGTTGTTTTTGGAGCTATAACAGGAGATGAAGGGCCATGTATGGAGCATTTACTCTGGGCCAGACTCCAGGATGAGCCCTTTACTTGTACCATTTCATAATCCTAATAACAATCCCAAAGTCGGTACTATTATAATCCCTATTTGATAAACTCAGAGGGATTAAATAACCGGCCCAAGATCACACAACTAGCAAACAACAGAATCAGGATTCAAATAAACAACTAAATTCCAGAGCCAATGTTCCCAATCATGGGACCTACTGCCCCCTTGTCTTGTACAGGAGGGTCTGAGCTCTGTCCTCTAGGTCTGTGCATCTCTAACTAGGGCATGTGTTCAAAGGTACATGAAGCCAGAAGATATATGTGGTCATTTGCCTAGTAAATCAATTGTACTCAAAGGTCTGGAAGGGAACATTCTCAGGTAATAAAAACATATTATGTGTTAATATGCAAACTTTTGTGAATTATAAAGGTAAATCATGAGGTTTTAAAAAAATTTTTATTGGGGAATAGTTGATTTACAATGTTGTGTTAGCTTCAGGTGTACAGCAAAGTGAACAAGTTATACATATCCATATTTCCACTCCTTTTTAGATTCATTTCCCATTTAGGCCATTACAGAGTACTGAGTAGAGTTCCCTGTGCTACACAGTAGGTCCTTATTAGTTATCTGTTTTATATATAGTAGTGTGTATGTGTCAGTCTCAATTTTCTCATGCTTGTGGTCATTTTAGGCTATGCTCCCTTTCTTCCAGGCTTACCCATCTTCCCTCTTTTTTTTTAGGGCTTTCAAAAAGATTTTTGTGAAATATTGCTCTAGGCATGAGAGCCATGGAGAGTTTCAATAGCATTGTGTTCAAGTTTACATCGGAAAGCTTTTCCACAGGGAGGGAGGAACATGAGGAGAGAATCAGTCTTCACCGGTAGAGTAGAGCATGGATTTCAGGACACTGAGCTCATTTTTAGACAGAGTGAGTCTGAGGTGCCTGGGCGTGTCTATGTGGACCATTGTATGTGGGTCTGGAACTCAGGTGAGATCTTCCACAAAAACCTTGTACCACCTTCTTGTACTACCAGCATTCACGGTGGGGTCTCACCTAGAGCTTAGAACAGTGTCTGTTACAGAGTAGGCACTTGAAAGCTCTTTGTTGAATGAAGGAAGTAGAAAAAAGAGTACATGTATTAATAATGTGTTTGATAAGAGATTCTGTTTATGCTAAATTACAAAAATATTCAGAATTAAAGGACCTTCTATATCTTTATATGTGTTTATTAAATTCATAAACACTTTATAAGGTTCCTATGGTATAATGATATTTATCTCTCTAAGGAAACCACTTTCAAGAGCACAAAGCCTCCCTGTAGTACTACGGCATTATAAATAAAAGCTCTGGCTTTCAAAATGCCAATTGTTTGATATTCCTATAACGCAGAGATGTTACTAAAGGTAAATGTTCATAAAGAGCTTTTGAATAAACCCTTCCACCAGAGGATAGGAGCTGTGTTTTGTTTTGTTGTTTCTCTGAGAAGATTTTTGGCTGCCACCACCATGTGCTCTGCCAAAGTTTGGCTTTTCTAAAACAGCAAGTGGATATATACACACAATTTTTATATGTAGGATATACATATTATATACATGTGTATATATATGTGCATATGGATATGCTTAGATATAACTATATGTTATGCTTAGATATAACGCTATGTTATATTTGTATATATCACAGAGTACAATTTTTCCTGTTTTCCAACCTGACCTGCACCATACAACAAATCATTTGAATGTTTATTTTGCCTCAGATTTTTTTCTCAGTGCCTTCATTACTTTTCAATTTTTTAAAAACTCTACAGCTACATTCTCTAAGAAATTTATTTACTTCTGAGTTTCCTAGTTACAGCTTTATAGATTGCTAGGAGTTCTGGAACCTTTTGTTACTATGAGATTGAGTTCCAACTTTATGACTCACTTTCTGGAAATCAATTTTCTCGACCCAGAGTCCACTTAATTTCACCAGCCATGATAATTTTGAAATAAACTCTATATGTCCATAGATGGTACTTTAGAAACTACATTATCAGCTTGGGTTTACATTGAATTCCATTTTAATGTTCACATTGGATTTTATAGTATTTGCTTCCTCTAAGTGCACTTTTAGTGGGAAAATAAAATTTTATTTTGCAGTAAACTTCACATAAAATGATGCAGGTAGGGACTTCCCTG
Organism: Pseudorca crassidens; assembly: GCF_039906515.1. Taxonomy (NCBI): domain Eukaryota; kingdom Metazoa; phylum Chordata; class Mammalia; order Artiodactyla; family Delphinidae; genus Pseudorca; species Pseudorca crassidens. The sequence continues at coordinate 72,464,244 of NC_090308.1, read as the reverse complement.
GTGGTGCAACGGTTAAGAATCCGCCTGCCAATGCAGGGGACATGGGTTTGAGCCCTGGTCTGGGAAGATCCCACGTGCCATGGAGCAACTAAGCCCATGTGCCACCACTACTGAGCCTGAGCTCTGTAGCCCGTGAGCCACAAGTACTGAGCCCACGTGCCACAACTAGTGAAGCCCATGCGCCTAGAGCCTATGCTCCACGACAAGAGAAGCGACCGCAATGAGAAGCCTGTGCACCGCAATGAAGAGTAGCCCCTACTCGCCACAACTAGAGAAAGCCTGTGGGCAGCAACGAAGATCCAACGCAGCCAAAGATAAATAAATAAATTTATTTTTTTTTAATGATGCAGGTATACGTATGGCTGAACATTGCTACTGTTAAGTCTTAGAGGCTTTAGTCTGCCTTTCCTTCTGTAACAGTCATTAAGTAGCTATGTGTGGTGAAGATAAACTAGCCTATCATGATTCCCCTCTGAAACAATCAGAGATGTGCATTCATTATGATAGTGTCCTATGACACCAACTTCTGTCCATCCTCGCATTCATAATGCTTTTGTTAGACTTCACAGAGCCCTCAATTGCTGACCCTGCCATGAATCACTCCACCTTCTTTCCTTAATTAAAGCCTCAGTCTACCCTGGGACACTCACTACTTCCCCAGAAGTCTCCTCAAGAGGAGAATGTGGCTCTCTCCACCCTTGGCATCTCAGAATGAGGAAGCAGAGCTCAGGTCCTCCACATCCAGTGATGCTTCAAACCTTCAATCCTTGGGCAAAATCCCCCTCTCCTTGCAGGTCCAAATGTTCCAGCCATATCACATTCCACCCTCCCTTGGACTCAGAGGTCCTGTGGGTTCCATGGATAATTATCCCATATTCAGTAAACAATTTTGCACCTAACTGTGGTCTTCGTCTCCGTACCATTTTCTGCCATCATTCTGGGTGACAACCTGCCTATACAATATCCAAGTTTCACAATTTCTTGACCTTCATGTTCAGTTACCTTCTTCTCCACTTTATTTCAGCCACCTCTGTCATGACAAACCTGTACTGTAGTATCACTGCTCTACCTCTGCAAATCTGAATCCAACTCCCTCATTTCCTGACCACAACTTCTTATCCTCTTTCTCCAACTCCCTCCCTCAGTGATTCCTCAGTATGTGTTCTTTCTGTTCATTGAGTTCTCTAACCACCCGATGACTCTTTCTCCCTATATGCACATTTCTGTCTTCGCTCCCTCCCCTAACCATCTAAGAATCCATAATTCATTGCATCAACATTTTCTTGCCAGTATTCTCAGTAACATTAACCCACTGTTCTTCCAACTGCTCTGGACTAGCAAAACCCCAGTCCTGGACCAATCCACATGTCTACGTACATATATTCTAAGGCTGAAGAAAATTATGAAAACATATCTATTGGTGCCAATACAAATTAATGCTCTTCAACCCCAACAAGATCCACAGTGCTACCTGGCAATCCTTCCATGCTCTTCCAATCAAGTCTCTCTCCCATTCTCCATAGTAGATTTCAAATCATCGCTGCTCTCCTAAAACGTCCTACATCACCCCTGTCACCCTTAGCAGATGGGCTCATCTCCTGCTTCACAGAGAAAACGGGAGCCAGCACTCAAGAAGTCCTTGAGCTTCCTGCTCCAGACCTACACATTTATTTATATTTGTCCCTGTCCTTTCAACATTCCCTCCTGAATGTTGAAATACACTAAAATACATTAATATCCATTTTCCCATTTAAGACTAAAGCCTCCATCTGACTGCATGATCCTGTTCTTCTCATACCCGCAGGAACTTGCTCTATCCATTATTCCCTTTCTCTCTCTTTTTTTTTTTTTTTTGGTACACGGGCCTCTCACTGCTGTGGCCCCTCCCGTTGCGGAGCACAGGCTCCGGACGTGCAGGCTCAGCGGCCATGGCTCACGGGCCCAGCCGCTCCGCGGCATGTGGGATCTTCCCGGACCGGGGCACGAACCCGTGTCCCCTGCATCGGCAGGAGGACTCTCAACCACTGTGCCACTAGGGAAGCCCTCTCTCTTTTATTTCAGTCTTTCCCTATCACTTGTTCCTTTCCACCAACATTAAATATACTCAAGCCTTTCACAATTGAAAAAAATTTTTTTCTTTGACCTCATGTTCCTTTCCAATTTAACCCAACACCGCAGGGTTCTTCTTTGCCTTTCTCCATTATATATATACAGTTGACCCTTGAAGAACTCAGGTTTGAACTGTACAGGTCCATTTATACACAGATGTTTTTCAATAGTAAATAGGACAGCATGACAAAGTCAGAGGGTGGTTGAATCATGGATGTGGAACCATGAATTAGAGGAACTGTGGAGGTCTGACTCTAAATTATACTCAGATTTTCAACTGGATGGAGGTAGGTACCCCCAACCCCTGCATTGTTCAAGGGTCAACTGCATATGGAGAGAATTCTGATTCCTAACTGCAGTAGCAATATACCTAATCATTTACTTTATCTTACAATACATACAAACTGTTTTTGATGACTGCAGTCTCACCAACAACAAACTTACCATGTGAAGTTTAATATTTCTTTGCAACTCTTGTTGTCTTTAGAACGTATCTAGTTGAAAGTGTACATAGTACTGAGTTCAAAGTGCTGACTTAAATCAAGTTTTTGTGTGTGTATGGTAATATTGTCACTTTGACAGAAAGACTAATTTATTTTGGCTTGTATTCAATTGTAGGGTTTTTTTTTTCCATTTTTTAAAATTTTATTTTACTTTTTGTATAGGTACAAACTTTTAAATGGTTCAGATTAAAAGGTAAACTCAAAGAAGTCTCACTCCCCCCCGCCCCCATCCATCCCATCCCATTCCCACCCATCTCTGATGGGTAACCTTTTTTTTTTTTTAATAAATTTATTTATTTATTTTTGGCTGTGTTGGGTCTTCATTTCTGTGCGAGGGCTTTCTCTATTTGTGGCAAGCAGGGGCCACTCTTCATCACGGTGCGCGGGCCTCTTACTGTCACGGCCTCTCTTGTTGCAGAGCACAGGCTCCGGACGCGCAGGCTCAGTAGTTGTGGCTGACAGGCCCAGTTGCTCTGCAGCATGTGGGATCTTCCCAGACCAGGGCTCGAACCCGTATCCCCTGCATTGGCAGGCAGACTCTCAACCACTGCGCCACCAGGGAAGCCCGGGTAACCATTTTTATTAGGTTCTGATATTTCTTTTTTGTAAAAATTGCATATGTCTATTCTTTTTTCACCCATATTTCTTCACAAATGCTACCATATTATATGCACTTATTGTAACCTGCTTTTTCCACTTAACAATACATCCTGGTTCAAGTCTGTAGTATCATTTTATGTTATATTTACTATCAATGTTAGATAGTTACCATTTTTCTTTCTATATCTGATATCTTTCTGCTCTTTTTTTTTCTTACTGTTTCTTTTGGTATTTAGAAAGGCTTTGCTTTTCTTCTAGGTTATAACTTTTCTAACATCTTTTGTAAAAAATAAAAACAAACAAACAAAAAAATCTTCACTTTTCTCTTTCTGCAGATTCTACCATTTGGCTTGTCAACTCTGATATATTTTGACTGCACATATTACCTGTACAGCAGTGAATTTGTTCTACTTTCTACTTTTTTTGTGAGGGGTTGGTTTATTTCTATTTCATCAGAGCATACAATGCTTATACACTCTCCCTCTGCCCTTAAGTTTTAATCTTAGATCTACATTGAAATATATTCAATGTGTACCATCAGTCCATGTGCCAGGGTTTCTCCAGTCTTCTTTAGGTTGTATAAAGCTCACCCTCCAGTTATATTTGTGAATACAGTACTCCTTGAGTGCTCACATTTTTTAAACTGTTTCCATATAGCCTTAGTACTTGAAGGACAACTTGTCTAGATAGGAAATCTTTGACTTACACTTTCTGTTCTTTCTTTAAAAAAAAGTTTGGTCCAAAGTTGTCTTGCTTTCACAAACTCTGGTTTCAACTTGATTTTGTTCCTGTGTAAGTTATTTGGTCTTTTTGACTGAAGGCCCAGACACTTTTTTGTCTTTATGAATAAAGTCTAAGTTTCACAGGATATGTCTCTGAGTTGACCATCTGGGAAGTCTTTTGAATTATAACTTTAAATAACAATACTATTGTATCACTTTGTTTTTCTTATTCAAGGATTCCAATTATATGTATGTAAGGTCATCTTTGCCCATCTTCTATAGCTATCAGTTTCTCTGATTGTTTTTCTATTTTATATTCATGCTCTTGACTATTTTAATTCATTTCCTTAATACCCCTTGTTATATTTTTCATTAATTCTTTCTCTCTTGGTCACCTTGTAGTCTAATCTTCATTTATGAGATGATTTTCTTTCTCTTCTGTTTCTTTCTGGAGCTTGCTTAGTTCTCAAAGTCCTCCCCCCGCCCTTCTGAATTTTTGAAGTTTCTGACTGGGGTGGTGTTTTTGTAATATATGCAAATGTTTATTTAATGACATTATAATTTAGTTTTTCCACTCTTCATGGTTTTCAGAAGAATTTTCATCAACAGAAATGTTTTCTATTTTTTGTCTTCTTATAGTTTTTATGGTTGTTGTTACCTATTTTCTGTTTTCCAATATTTTATATTTTATTGGATTAGCAAAAAGAAATAATTCTATGTAGACAGGTGCTGGGCATTTGGTAGCTTCCTAGTTTTCTTAGTTCAAGAGCACCCTCTTCTGTTGGTATAATAAACTGAAATTTCTTTAAAAATGGCAACTTTGTGATGAGAAGAATTAGTTTGTCTTTTTATTTGTGATTCTCTTTTATTTATTTAGATATTTGTTTTTCACTGTTTTTTTCCCCTTTTTTGCCTCGCCACCAAGTTTTTTCAATTCCGCACAAGTGGGACCCTCTCAAGATTTCCATCTTAGATCCCCTGCACTTTTGAGACACATTCTTTTGACTTTCAGGAGTTAGTGTTCTCATACACAAGGTGGTATCTTTTAAAAACTCTTTTTTCCATCACCACTAGACTAACACTGCCTTCTCTTTTTCATGAAGACTCTATCTGACTCTCTACTTTGATATGTGCTCCAGAGTTGCCTTTACAACTAGTTATTTATTTCCCTTCTTCCCTGTAAATGAATTTATGATATTCTTTACCTCCTGGTTATGTCATGGGCATGGGTCTGTGTGGTCTTCTGATTCTTCAAGGCCAACGCCATGCCCTTAGATAATTTATTCCTACTTACGTTCAAGTCACTCTTGGGATGATCAGAGAAGTCAGAAACATCAGGTACAATATCAGAACTAAGTTTTTAGAGGATTTTGGTGATGGACACATTGAGAACCTTTGCTTCACATAAGTATTTCCTGGAGATCTCCAGGTGCTCTCCATTTAGAAGTTAAAATAGTCTAGCACGTGCAAAAGTATTCTACATCATTGTGGGAAGTGCAAATTAAAACCACAATGACATACCACTACACACCCACCTGAATGACTAAAACCAATTAGTATATTAAAATACCAACAACACCAAATGTTAATAAGGATTTGTAGCAACAAGAATTCTCAGAAATTGATAGTAGGAATGTAAAGTGGTACCACCTCTGGAAAAATTTCTGGAAGTTTTGAATAAAATTAAGCATACATCTATTCCTATAACCAGCAATTTCACTCCTAGATCTTGAGTCAAGATAAATTAAAATATAAGTTTGCAAAAAGACTTGTACAATAATGTTCAAGTTGCTTCATTCATAATAGCCCCAAACTGGAAGCAGCCATTAATCCATTAATGGATTAAGCAGCCAGGTATCCATTAATAGAGTAAGTAAACTATGGTATATTCATATAATGAAATGGTACTCAGAAATAAAAAAGGACAACCTACTGATACAAACAACATGGATAAATCTCAAAAACATTCTGATGATTACAGAAAGCTGTTATGGGCTGACTTGTGTCCCTCCACCCCCAAAATGTATATATTGAAGTCCTGTTTATAGTAATACCTCGGTATATGACTGTGTTTGGATATAGGACATTTCAAGAAGTAATTTAGGTAAAATGAGATTATATGGGTGGGCCTCAATGCAATATGCTGGTTCTTTATAAGAAGAGGAAATTAGGACACAGACAACACAGAGACAAAGGACAACCATGTGAGGACACAGCAAGAATGTAGTCATTTGCCAGCCAAAGAAAGAGGCCTCAGAAGAAACCAAATCTGCCAACATCTTGATCTTGGACTTTCAGCCTCCGGAACTATGAGAAAATGCATTTCTGTTGTTTACACCATTAGTCTGTGGTAATTTTTAATGGCAGCTCTAGCAAACTAATACAGAAGTCTTACACAAAACAATACATATAATATTATTCCAATTATGTATGGCATTCTAAACAGGCAAAACTATTTTATGGAGGAAAAAAAATCAGAACAGTAGTTGCCTCTGAAGGATGAACTAGGGCATTAACTAATTGGGAAGGGACAAACTAGAAGTGTCTGGGGTGACGATAAAGAGGTTTGAGTTACACAAGTACATGCATTTGTCCAATCTCATGAATGTTCACTTAAGACTTGTGCATTTCACTAGGTACAAATGCTACGTCAAAAGAGGAAAACTGCAAACAATCAGTGGGTCCCACCTCTGACATGAGAAGCTGTAGCGTTCCCTTTTCTTCTTTTACACTGCAGTTACGGACCCAAGCACCGGTAGTGCTGGTGTATTTTGTGTGTTTCACTTGTATGTTGGCTAAAACCCGTAACGATGAAACTCCCTGGCTGACGTGCCTCTGCAGTGCTCATCAGCCAAGAGAGATTAGTTGAAGAATGAAGCTGATCGGAGAGGACGCTTAACTTTTTATTCCCTGAGTAGGAAAAACGATCTCAGTTGTCCCACCGGCCAAAAGACTTTCTGATCCTCAGCCGAAGTCATCTGATGTATTGCAAAACCTAAATCTATAATATTCGGTGCCCTGAGTTGACTTGAGAGGGGATGATTCTCAAAATGTTTTGAGGAGCAAAGAAATAGAAATTTGCAAGAGGATAGGTGATAGCAGCCAGGCCTGTTCATGGTAAGGGGGTCTGGCTTCCTCAAGATGGAAAATGAAGAAGCCTCTGGACTTTGGTTCAAAGCTCAGGTCCACTTTGTTGAAAGGGGAAGAAAAACTCCAGTGCTCTGACCTATGTCTTCCTGCCTATGGGTTGTCTAGCCTGTAATCTAGACACTAATATTCTATTTGTTGAGAAATTCTACCCTTTATGCCTTTTGGGAGGTTCCTATTAATTTCTCAAATCACATTAGGGCATCAGCTACATAATCTCCTTTGCATTTTGACTGTTTTGGGCCCAGATATCAAGTTCATTTGCCTCTCGGTGAGACAAACCTTTTTTATATCACTAAGCCTCCTCATTCGACCAGAAGGAAATGGGTAGGAAGCATGGCTAAGTGTACCCCACGGGGTTATGGCTGACAAATCTGATCTCAGAAAAGGGAAATAAACAGTGGTCCTAAATCTTTGAGACTTGGGATGAGGCATAATATAGGATCTTTACTTCTATTGCTAGAATTCTCCCAATCATCAGCTTTTGGAAAAAAACCTGAAAAGAAAATGTGCTTAGCTTGCAGCACAATAGCACTTCTAAAGAAATCTCTTACTCTCTGAACTCCTCACTCTTCTCCTGTTTATTCTCCTGTAAATAAAAGAAGATATTGCCTAGAATTGACTAGAATTTTGGTGTGGTCTTTAGGAGGAAGCCTGTTCTAAATCCGTGGAGTAATCCCAGTCTCCATCTGAAAGAGTCCACCACTGGCTGTGAAACCAATACCTGGTTATACTTACAGACTCCTTATGAGGTTCCCCCAAAATTCAGATCCTTTCTTCGAGGCCCTACTTTTTATAAAGGATATTATAGAAAAGTATATCCTGAATGCCATTTATGTCTTTCTAAGAATAATATTCCATAAATAGATCCTTAAATAATAAATAAAAGCCTTACAAAACTGACCAATATGTAGCATCTAAGTCAGAAAACTGATGTGAGCAATAATGGTATTGCTCCCTGAAGTTTCTACTAGTCACTATATCATCCTGTCCAATTTTGCTTGAGCACACACTGGATTGCGACTTTTGCTCCATTTATGTACTCTGTTGAGACAGAACTTCAAAGACAATCTATTCCTCCATATATTCTTTTAATTGAGTTTTTCTGGTTGGTCATTCTCTACTTCACATAGACTTGCATTAAACATCTTTCTCCCAAGTATAGATGTTAATTAATTGATGGCTCAGTTAACCACTTCTCAAATTTGTTGCTTAGATGCAGTGAACTATGAAACCCATTAATTCCCCCAATAAAATAACTGTGCTATGACGCTTTATCTTAGCCCAAATCAAAGGGGCCTGGAAAATTCTAGAAACAGTAATGACCCAATCAATAATGTAGGGCTTTATAATCCCAGCCCCAAGAAGTGAATAAATGAATATTCTTTGAGCCTGATTGTATTCTTGATCACATTGTTCATTGACTAAATATTGTTTCTTAGGATATGGCAGTACTGAAAGTAAATGAAAACTGTCCATGAAAACAGTTCTTCCGTGTTCAATCTCTTAGACCCCTTTAAATTCCAAGCTAATGGAAAAGTATAATTTGGTACACACCAAATTTCAGCTAACCTCACAAAGGAAGCTTTTGAGCTATTGAATCAATATAAGACTGTATACTTCTCAATCCAATTTCCAGAAGATATTAATGTAATAAGTCTCACTGTGTATATGCTGACTGATGAGATACAGTTCCTTTTTGTGGGGAATCCATTTAATAGATAACTAAAGATTATGTTATCTGAATATTTATTATATAATACCACACTGCTCATAGGAAATGCAAACTATGTCCATGGTTCATCCAAGTTTTTATCTTTAAGAAATCTAAATTTATTAGATCACTCTGCACATCTCTCTAGGGGTTATGGCTGAGAGTTGGATGAAAAAGGAACATAGGTTGTTAAATTCATTCATCATTGTAACTTCACAAATGCAATCTCCGGGACAAATCTAAATATAATTTCACATATATTTTTTAAGGAGTCAGTATTATTAAATGTTCAAAATCAGTCTATTGCAGTATCCTCACCTGTAAGTGCTAAACTGTGAAATGATTTCCTTCTAAAACTTACAGCTTCATCAATGCTGCTGAAATCACCACATAATTATTAGAGCAATTAGAACAGACATAAGCTGGTTAGGGTGGAATGACAATTTCTACCACTAAAGATTAATAACAAAGGAAAGAATTGACAGCACTTTGTTCAAATTTGCCTGTTGTGGGGAGAAAGGATTTTTTTTTAAAAATACATCAGGTACAGGATAGGCTATAACCAATCTTGACCATGTCTATTTAGGGAAACCAGATTGACTACTCTATGTCTTGATTTAACAATACTTTTAGGGAAAAACACAATCTCCCCTATTCCCTTAAGCTTTTCCCCTAAAGCTATTAAATTCATTTTTACCCAATGACTCATAAAATAAAGATCTATTTCGAAAAGATAAATCTTAAAAAAAGGCTCAGTAGTGACAACAATAAGTAAAAATACTAGGGAAATTATTGCCCATGGTAAGATCTTTGAAAAAGACTGATAGAAGCATAAATATCCATTGAAAACTAGACAACAATGGGATATCACAGCCTGAGTACAAAGATGACAAACATGAGAAGCGATAAGAAAACCAAACACTAAAGTTCCCGTATGCTCAGCCATTATTAGCTAAGTAATGAACCTATATGGCTTATGTATAAATGAACATATAACAATGAAAATCTCTCATTATTTCAAATATTCCAAAGACTGTTAGGAGAAGCATGCCAACCTGGCAGTTTTGTTTATTTTTAACAGCTTTACTGAGATGTAATTGATATACAAAAAGTGCATATATTTGGGCTTCCCTGGTGGCGCAGTGGTTGAGAGTCTGCCTGCCATTGCAGGGGACACGGGTTCATGCCCCGGTCCGGGAGGATCCCACATGCCGCGGAGCGGCTGGGCCCGTGAGCCATGGCCGCTGAGCCTGTGCGTCCGGAGCCTGTGCTCCGCAACGGGAGAGGCCACAGCAGTGAGAGGTCCGCATACCGCCAAAAAAAAAAAAAAAAAAGTGCATATATTTGATGTATACAATTTGATGGGTTTGGAGTATGCATACATCCATGAAACCATCACCATAATTAAGGTAATAAACATATCCATCACCTCCAAAAGTTTCCTCCTGCAAACTTGGTAATTTTAAACACCAAAAATTTAATTACCTTGGGGAATTCAGGTAAATAAATGTGCTAAGGGGAGTGTTAGTATCTGTATGGCGTCACAGTACAGGACAAATTGTTTATATTTTGTAGATTCAAGAAACCCCCTCCGTTAAGGAGGGGGGGGGGAGATGTACATCTATAATATATGAGCAACTTCATAAATAAAGATATCCCCAAGACTAGATCGTTTTTAATTTATTTAAAAATTTTTTTAATTTTTTTATTGGAGTATAGTTATTTACAATGTTACATTAGTTTCAGGTGTACAGCAAAGTAATTCAGTTATACATATACATATATCCATTATTTTTCAGATTCTTTTCCCATTTAGGTTATTACAGAATACTGAGTATAGTTCCCTGTGCTATACAGTAGGTCCTTGTGGATTATCTATTTTATATATAGTAGTATATATGTGTTAATCCCAAACTCCTAATTTATCCCTCTTCCCCCTCACCTTTCTCCTTTGGTAACCATAAGTTTGTTTTCTAAGTCTGTGAGTTTGTTTCTGTTTTATAAATAAGTTCATTTGTATCAATTTTTTAGATTCCTCATATAAGTGATATCATATGATATTTGTCTTTCTCTCTATGACTTTCTTCACTTAGTATGATAATCTCTAGGTCCATCCCTGTTGCTGCAAATGGCATTATTTCATTCTTTTTTAATGGCTGAGTAATAACCCATTGTATATATGTACCATATTTTCTTTATCCATTCATCTGTCGATAGAAATTTAGGTTGCGTCCATGTCTTGGCTATTGTAAATAGTGCTGCAATGAACACTGGGATGCATGTATCAAGTAAAGGTCTTTGATATAGACATGTTTAGCATCTGCTTAAGACAACTAAGTGAAGTATTCCCAAGCTGTTTTATACAACTAATCCTAGAGAGACTGTGAGTATAATTTCTTGCCTGATACCAAAAAGTGAATTCTTTATCTTCTCAAGTTTAAGAATAGTCAATCTACAAACTTTTTGTGAAAGAATAATCAGTCCATGAAAATCCAAAGTCATGATTTTAATCTCATCCTATAATATATATGAAAACATAAAAAAGAAGACACACACAGACAGTAAAAACTAAGATTGCTGGTTTACCTGTTGCCTTCATACAAGAGGAACTTTAACTAATTGCAAAGACAGTGGAGCTAAATTCAGAAACAAGCACTTGTCAATCCATGTTTTACTTCATTAAACGGAATGAACCTGCCAACTTGGAAGTAGGCAGAAAAGAGACTTTGACACATACCATTTTCTGTCCCTCAGCTCAGAGAGGCACATTCTCCATCAACCTGAGAAGTGATCAGAGCTTCACATCAACGTTCAGGCCAAATTTCAGGATCAGCCAGAATATGAATTCCCATCCCTCTCCACACTCCCATCCAGTAAATCTATAAAAATACTTAGATATTTTAATGTGCATTAGAGAAATAGACTCTAAACCAGAAGAATATTCCATCGCATGCCAGCAGAGCCTCATCAATGAACTGCTCTTGGGCAAGGCACCTTGCATGTCCTCTATCTGGAGATCTGAGAACCTACACCTCCCCAGTGGACAGTAGCACACACAGTGTGTCAGCAAAAAAGATGAAGAAGAGAAAGAGGAAGAGAGAGAAGGAGAAGGAGGAAAAGAAAAGAGAGAGAGATCCTTGAAGCTCAGATTAATGCAATCTCATCCTCCTGAGTCATAAAGTAAATAAACTTTGAAAACCATGTCATAACAACAACAAAAAAAAAAAACAGAAGATTTTTTTTTTTTTTTTTTGCAGTACGCGGGCCTCTCACTGTTGTGGCCTCTCCCGTTGCGGAGCACAGGCTCTGGACGCGCAGGCTCTGCGGCCATGGCTCACGGGCCCAGCCTCTCCGCGGCATGTGGGATCTTCCCGGACCGGGGCACAAACCCATGTCCCCTGCATTGGCAGGCAGACTCTCAACCACTGCACCGCCAGGGAAGCCCCAGAAGAAATTTTTACAAAACTGCTTGGAGTCCTCGATAAGATGAAAAGAGATATGGTTTATGTGATAAAGGAGCAGAAAGAAATAAGGAGAATAGACTGGGCTTTAAAGATAACAACAGAGTAAGGTAAGAACATATCAGATTCAAGTAAGAAGACAATATGCAGTAAATAAAAAAGTAGAGGCAGGAAAAAAGCAGAATTTACACAGTTTAAATTCCGTAATTGACGAGAAGAGATTTGAGAAGCTATTTCAGAATGCAGAGGGGAAGAGTCAATATTAAAATATTGAACAAGATGGAAAGAAAAAAATGTATCCACTGTAAGAAGTTTAGATGTTCATAAGGAATATACAAGAGAGTGGGAAGAAACAAGAAGTTAGAAACAAAGCAGTAACAAAAAGTATAGTGAAACACAGTCTTCACAGACTAAACCATAGCAATGTGTGGGGCTTCCCTGGTGGTGCAGTGGTTGAGCGTCCGCCTGCCGATGCAGGGGACATGGGTTCGTGCCCCGGTCCGGGAAGATCCCACATGCCGCAGAGCAACTAAGCCCATGAGCCATGGCCGCTGAGCCTGCACGTCCGGAGCCTGTGCTCCGCAACGGGAGAGGCCACAACAGTGAGAGGCCCGCGTACCTCAAAAAAAAAAAAAAAAAAAACAATGTATGAATAGACATTTATTTATTATATACATATACAAGTCATTATTGGGGTCTTATTCTGTAAAGTACACATAAATGAGACACGGGTAAATGAAACAGAAAGGGACATCTGCCATCTCCTTGCATTTATGGGTGATTGGAGAAACAGACAAATAATCACATGAATAATATGAAATCACAACCAGAACAAGAGTAGATGGTGTTACGAGAGCATGTGATGAGGGATTTGACCTAGTCAGGAGGTCACAGAAGGTTTTCCTGAGCAAGTTCTGTTCCATACAAGGTCTGAGAGACAGTGGGAATTAACCAGGGAACTGGAGAGTCCCAGGCAGGGAGACTAGCATATGCAAAGCGCTTTAGTAAAAGTGAGCACAGCATGGTTGAGGATCTAAAGGAAAGTCAGTGAGACTGGGGCAGAGAAAGATAAGAGGAGCACGTATGTTGAGGAGGAGGTGCGTAGGGGTTATAGACCATCCAGGGCTCTTTAGGTCAGACTTCAACCGTTTTTTTTCACCATGACCTTCAGTAAGAAATACTTTGTACCTCACATCCCAGTACACATACCCATATGTACATATATAGAACTCAATTTGCTAGATCATGAAAGAGTTTTTTAAAAACCACAAAATAGAACAGAATACAATAGAACCTATCAGTGTGGTTTTCTCATTGTAAGAGTAGGTGACAGTTCGTGAAATCTTTTGTTTAGATTTATGCACATTGTATATGTTTTATACGTGTGTGTGTGTGTATATATATACACACCGTCACATATATATAGTTCATGTATATAATGATTTTTAATGCTTTTATAACCTAACACATTGATTTCATGACTCATCAATGGATCGCCGCCTGCTGTTTGAAAAATTCTATGGTAAATCCATGTTAGAGATTTTGCTCTTTATCTAAAGCCCCTGAGGTAATTTAAGTAGAAGTGTGTGAAGTGAACACAATTTGAATTTGGGGGGAAAACAGTTTCTCTGGCTAGAGTGTGTAGGTTTATAAAGAAGCAAGTCAGCGGCTCTTATATGAGATGAGAGTCCAAGTAAGAGATAACAGTGGCTTGACCTTGGAGGGTAGCAGAGGAGAGTGAGAAAGATTCCAGAAATGATTAGGAGGTAAAGAATCAGCAGGAATTTGGGATAAGATAAATATGGACACAATTGCCAAAGATGACCCTTAGGTTGACAGGGGCCTAGAGTAAAATATTGAAAAGAACCCAAGAGTGACAAAATATTGGACTTAGAAGAATAAACAAAACCATCTAACAAGAAATCCTCCAGAAAACACGTCACTAACAGAGAAATGAAAATTGGGTTGGCTTCAAACTATTCTTTTGCAATGCGAAATGCTGAGAGGCAACGAAAATATAAACCACACAATATTGAAGGAAAAATGTTGGTGAGCTAAAGATGTTATGTTAAGCCAACTTGTCACTCAGGCATGAAGGAAATAGAAAGTTATTATAAAATACAGACATATTGAGAAAAATGTATCATCCACAATTTGGAAAAAAATTACTTGAAGATATGCTATGACAGGAGATAAATCCAAATTTAAAAATCACGAATAAGAAGGACATGGTAAGAAGGTCAAAAAAATAGAGAGAGAGGGAGGGAGGAAGAAAGGGAGGAAGAAAGGAAGGAAGGGAAGGAGGAAGGGAAGAGGAAGGAAAGATTAACAGTTGATACTGAAACCAATTAAAATAGAATTGCGTTTGAATGATTATTAAAAATAAGATAAAACCGAACAAGAAAAAAATTCCCAAAAGGAAAGGATGTATAATATAAAAAATAATGATATTACAACAATGAGAGAATGAAACACAAATTATATTAAAAGGGAAGATGATTAAAACCATGCTGAATTCCTCACCTAACACTGGGAAAGAATGACTCAAAAGATGCGATTGCATTAAATTCTGATGATTAGAAAAGAAAACTCGGGGTACATTTTTGAATAAATATAAGTATAGCCAGAAGTCAAATGTAAATCTTCAAAATCATTGAATTTTAAAATTTACAATAATGTCAAAATTAAAAATCGTAAAAACCAGACAAGAGAATGGATGCATTAAAAAAACAAATAAGGGGAAAACAAAACAAAAACAAAACTTAACACAAGACAGAAAACATCAAACTGATATCATTTATGAAAATAAGAAAGTTG
Organism: Pseudorca crassidens; assembly: GCF_039906515.1. Lineage (NCBI taxonomy): Eukaryota > Metazoa > Chordata > Mammalia > Artiodactyla > Delphinidae > Pseudorca > Pseudorca crassidens. Next base: position 72,449,171 of record NC_090308.1, on the reverse strand, counting down.
AAGCTTACATTTTAAAGACAAGGAATCTTAGATAATTTTAAATTCAATTATAAACTCCTTACAAACTGACAAAAATAAAAGTTTAAAAAGTTGCTTTTTTAAAACATTAGGTCCAAACAGTTTACCAGTGAGACCTTTCAAGTATCGAAGTTATAAAGATCAGCTAATTCTCACGTTACTCATATTACTTTACTATATTAAAAAAAAGAATAAAAAGCCTTTCAATAAATTTTCTGAAGCCAACACAATTCTTGTGATACAGGTTTATCAGCATTTTTCAATGAGTCAGGATGTATCGCTTGCAAGACACTGATTTAGACACTAATAAGGATGAAAATAAAAATAGAAACTTCGGGAAAATGACCAAATTTAGTTAGGAAGACAGTCCTCAAGGTTTTATTTAAACCTAAAAAGTCAGAAGAAGACCAACACAGAACCTAAGGAAGTCTGGAAGAAAGAAAATTTTGAATAATTATAATAACTAAATAGGGGCAGGACAGGAATAAAGATGCAGACCTACTAGAGAATGGACTTGAGGACAAGGGGAGGGGGGAGGGTAAGTAAGCTGGGACGAAGTGAGAGAGTGGCATTGACATAGATAAACTACCAGATGTAAAATAGATAGCTAGTGGGAAGCAGCCACATAGCACAGGGAGATCAGCTCTGTGCTCTGTGACCACCTAGAGGGGTGGGATAGGGAGGGTGGGAGGGAGGGAGACGCAAGAGGGAAGAGATATGGGGATATATGTATATGTATAGCTGATTCACTTTGCTATAAAGCAGAAACTGACACACCATTGTAAAGCAATTATACTTCAATAAAGATGTTAAAAATAAATTAATTAAAATAACTAAATTAATTTGACAATAATAGAAATTGCTTTTAAAATTTCGAGTTTGTTCCTTGTAAAAAAAAAAAAGTACACTTTGAAAAATTTAGCAGGAGAGAAGAAACACAATTATTGAGAAAGCACATATAATAAAGAAACATGGGAACATTTTAAATTATGAGAGAATACTTCGTACAAGTATTCTATACAAATTTTTATATAAATATTTTTTAAAATATACAAATTGTAGAATTGTATTTAATGGACAGTTTATAATAAAATATAAATGATCAAGGTGACTCAATAGGAATAAAATAATAGGTCCATAGCTATGGACATTATTTTTCAAATTTGAAGAACTGTCTTCAAGGAAGGCTCTATAATCCAACAGTTGTATAAATGAGATCTTTCAAGTGTCAGGCAACAAATATTTTTCATGCTCTATGAAGCATTTTAGAGTGTTTTAAAATGTGAAATGACATTTTTTTAGATACTTAATGAAACCAATATATTCCCAATATCAAAAATTTAACAAAATATAAGAGACAAAGGTGTAAAGAGAAACCTGAACAATTTTGGTTATAAACACGGGGTGGGGCGCTAGAAAGGAATTGTAACCAACCGAATGTTACCAGGATATTAGCAACTACCATTCCAGGTCAGTACAGAAAAAGATAATGCCCTAATATGTAGTACTGAGACTCAGGCTCCTTTTAAGACAAAAAAAAAATTAGGTCTCAGCATATAGCAAGTTAAACACCCCAAATGGAGAAAATTTAAGTGAAGGAGACAACACTATAAAAGAACTAGAAGAAAGTTTAGAAACAGTTACAAAATTTTGGAATAGGGAAGGCATTTACAGGTGTATTGACAAAGAAGAAAACATAATGGGAAAAGTCTTACTAGCAAGACTTCGTACTTTATTCTTTGGGTCATATTTTCTCCTCTCCACTAAAGTTATATCCTTCTGACTGGGACTATTATATTATTCTTAATAATAATAATTTGCCTAAGTCTAGGATTTAGTAAGGGCAATCACCAACCTAATTAAACTTCAGCTTTCCAAAGCTGCATAAATAACTGAATTTCAGAGAAAGATTTTATAGGTTAAAAAGCAAGAACAAAATCATAATAGAGCCAATAAACTAAATAAAAATTAAAGCTCCCAATACCAAAGATTAAATTAAAAGACAACTCATAAACTATGAAAATATTTGTAACAAATATCAGAAAGTGAAAATATCCTGAATGAAATCTTCTATAAATTTTGCAACAATTGAGAAAATGAATTATGAGTTATTCACATAAGGAATTATTAGCTGTTAAAATAGTTTTCATGGGGAAATGGTCATGATTTATTACTAAATGTAAAACTAACACAAAACTAAATACCAATAAACAGATACAGATACACCTCAATTCTAAAACTATATACATACTCATATTTATGCATACATACCAATGTGTATTATACATAAATTTATATTCATATATTTAAATAAAAAGCCTTCAAAAAGGTCGTAAGTTGAAGGTGGCAGAAAGCCATGAAATTCATGAAGTCTTCATTTTTGTAGTTAGCTTACAATGAGCTTATTCATGTTGATCTTGTTGAAATCCTTGCCTTCCGGTCTTCAATGCTGCATCCCACCAGGTCACTCCTTAAAGAGTCCCCCCCCAAAGTTTGTACAATAAAATCATGATCTCCGGGCTTCCCTGGTGGCGCAGTGGTTGAGAGTCCGCCTGCCGATGCAGGGGACACGGGTTCGTGCCCCGGTCCGGGAAGATCCCACATGCCATGGAGCGGCTGGGCCTGTGAGCCATGGCCACTGAGCCTGCGCGTCCGGAGCCTGTGCTCCACAACGGGAGAGGCCACAACAGTGAGAGGCCCGCGTACCGCAAAAAAAAAAAAAAAAAAATCATGATCTCCACAATTAACACATCCACATTCCATTCAACATTCCCACTGGGCAGTGAGAAGAACTGGTGGCTGACAAAGGCCACGGAGGAGCAGTGTCCAGCAGGTCTGTCTTCTGGGCCAGCCCTGAGCCTGACCTGTGTCTGAGTTTGCTCTGCCATGTCTTACTCTCTGTACCATGATGATGACTAAATGCTGTATCTAATAGGAATCAGATTTCAGATAATCCCCTAGAGCGTTCTGCCAACCTTGCCGGAAGAGCAATTAAAGGCATCGGGAAAGTAGAACGTGGCTTTTCTTTCTTAGCAGGATAATATGAATTGTATTAGATTCTTTGGACAAAGCACAAAAACTACATTGGATCATTTTTTTTTCACTTTAAAGATCTCACACTTAAACTTTTTAAATTTCTATTGTTTTCAATTCTCACTACCTGCCCATCTCTTTTTTTTTTAATTGAAGTATAGTTGATTTACAATGTTGTGTTAGTTTCAGGTGTACAGCAAAGTGATTGTTATACATATAATCATTCTTTTTCAGGTTCTTTTCTCATATAGGTTTTCACAGAATATTGAGGAGAGTTCCCTGCGCTATACAGTAGGTCCTTGATGGATATCTATCTTATGTACAGTAGTGTGTGTATGTTAACACAGTCTGCTTCAGCCTTACTGAACCTGCATTCCCCAGAACCACAAATCAGCTCCTTCTCGCTAGCCTCAAAGGCCCTGGTTTCAGCCCCTTTTCTCCTTTCAGTCCCTGCGGCTTTCGACATGTTTCCTCTTGAAGTAATACTCTGTCAGCCTCTGGGATAAAGCAGCGTTATCGGACAGTCGTCCTGCTGTCTCTTTGGTGTCTGGTCTTACCAATCCTTCCCCCCCACCAGAGGCTTTTCACAAGATTGCAACCTTTGCCCCTCCTCTCAACTATGAATACTTTCTCTTCTGGAAAAACTCATCAATTCTTATTAAGACTTCAACTATCATTTCTACAAGGATGACTCCAAATCATTAGCTGTCATGGACTCCCCTCTTGAAATGCAGGCCCCCATCTCCAAAGGCTCGGTGGATGGCTCACGTGAACATCCCACCATTGCTTCAAGCTCAAAAGACTGAAAGTGAAATCACCCATCTCCCCTGGACAGCAGCTCACTCACCTGATTCCACTTCAGTTCACAGGCCTGTCAAGCACCCAGGCCCAATATCCCTGAGTCATCTCTGAAACTGCTATTCAAACCTTCAGGTCTAGCTCTACTCCTCCTTTGGGTTAGTCAGCTTGGTTATTTGAATGCTCTTAGCCTTGATGTTCTCACCCGTAAAATGGGATTAAAGTTATCTGCTAGGGACATATTAGTTATAATTTTTTTCCTCACCCAGCCCCAACCGTGGCATATAATAGACACTCAGTAAATATCTGCTGACTGACTGAAACAGTGAACGAGTGTTTGAAGAATGTAACCCATGTCTGTTCTGAATATACTATAGTGTTTACTGCGTACTGTATCTTTCATTTGTCTCAGATTGTGTATTACCTAGTCTTTTGTTAGGTACATTTTCACTATACGTGTCCTGACTTTTTAAACAGACTTTCAGATTCTTGGGAGTAAATGCCTTCCTTATCCTTCCTTGTGTTACTCCCAGGGCCTAGAAAAATCCTTATGTATAAGCAGGTGTGCCCTAATATTGGATTTTGCATCCTGTTTACAAGTCATAAGTGTACAGCAGCTAAATTTTTCCATTTAAAGGAATTGATGTATGTTATTTTGCAAGCCTGTATTGTTTAGGCTTTATTTGTTCATCTTTAAATCATGACTCACACCTCGTTGGTTCAGAAACTAACACCGAACAGTGATTTTAATGACATGGTAAAAGAGAATTTAGTCAAGCCTTCTCACTTTTCAGATTTGCTTCAGTTCAGACATAAAATTCATTCCCTGCTGAATCTCAACGGCCAAGGGCATCTTCACTCCGATATATGTAATGTAATCAAGCTGCTTCTGGCTATGTTAAACTAAACTGTGCTGTGGAATTGCAACTACAGATTGTACCCGAGATGGGAGCATTTAAAAAAATTTCTTTATTCATCATGGCCCTTCCACACTCAGGCAAACAACAGCTTTACTGTCTTTCCTCCTCCATCGTGGGAAGACTTGATCCCAGAAAGAAAAGCAGAGCAAAGAAACAGTACCCACACAGTAGCCAGCGTGGCAATCTATGACGAAAGGGGAAATGTGGACATGTCAACACTTTGGTTATCTGGTCTCTATGAAGAGGACTTTTCTGTTGGATTTGAGTGGGTGAAAGTACTGCATCACCCACAAAAGTATTTTCATTACCAATTTCCCCGAAGACTTTTACTCATAGCTCTATCTTTATTACTCTGAATATTGGCACATTAAATGTGCCAATGTTGAACAAAATCAAAAGGAATGAGTGGATGGACACTTCCCTGTCATGTCTGAGCCCAACAGGGGCTTATATCTTGTAAGTTACAGGTAACTGCCATGGGCCAGACACATCAAAGACAGACGAGACACGTTGAACACAGATGTCTGAGGCCAAAAGGCCCAGTATATTTATTAGTCTGAGTGACTCTTTAATTTCCCTTTCTGGAATAAACTCCTCCAGGGTTGTGGCTTAGACAAATCATGTTCCCTCATAACTTATTTTTAAAATCACCCAATATAACTTTCAATACAGAGGGCTCAAGAGGGTGACTATGAAAAGTATGGATTCCTAAGAAATATCCCCATACTGGTTTTCTAGGGGGGCTGTAACAAAGTACCACAAACTGACTGGCTTCAGCGACAGAAATTTATTGTGTCAGAGTTCTGGAGGCCAGAAGTCCAAAATCAAGGTGTTGGCAGGGCCATGTTCCTTCTGGAGGCACTAGGGAAGGATCGGTTCCAGGCCTCTCTCCCGGCTTCTGGCAGTTTCCTGGCTTTGGGGCACCATCACTCCAATCCTCACATGGTGTCCTCCCTGTGTGCATGTGTCTCTGGGTCCAAATTCCCCCCTTTATAAGCACACTAATCTTAATCATCTTAACTTGATCATCTACAAAGACCCTCTTTCCAAATACAGTTGCATTCACAGGTCCTGGGAGTTAGGACTTCAACATCTTCTGTGCGGACACAATTCTACTCATAACAGCCCCGGGCAGTCACCCCAGTAGACGCCCAGAGCCGGAGCAAAGCAACAAAAGTCAGCATGAACACCACAGGCAGCCAGGCAACCTTGCTCTCTGAAGGCACAGAAATGACAGTGTCTTCACCTCTTCCGAATCCTAATTCATAGTTTATATCATATTTGATTTTTTTCCTAAAAAGTAAGCAAAACTGTCCAGAATGGAGAGATGTTGATGCTTAAATAAACATACAAACCAGCTTTTCCCTTACGAATCATCTTGAGAAGAAAGATTTGGGCATTACAAGCTACCCCTGAAGGTTACTGGACATTTTAGAAATTAAAGTAAACAGAAAAGATGCAGCCTTCACCTGACATAATTTTTAGGGGAAAGGGGACACAGCCCCTTAAGCTGACAGGTTACACACCACAGTAATAAAGGACAACATTTTGAGAATGGACTTTTGATGTTTCATAAGAAGAGCCTTAACACTTAAACTTGTGCAAGCTTTCTCCTTTGAAATATGCAGGTAGATCAATTTATTTTCGTTTTTCTTTGGATGTTACTAGAACATTGTATTCAGTTTGAACACTGTACCGTGATTCAAGTGGCTTCTCAGACTAAGTACATTTATGATAAGAAACACAATAATATAAGATAAAATAATAACTAACATTACCTTCTCCCTGTGTGCCATGCTTGGTCCTAAGAGCTTGGCAGGTATTAATTCAGTCTTCACAAGCATCCCCATGGGTGAGACACCATTGTTTATCACCATTTTATACAAGAAGCGCAGAGAGCTAACTTGCCTCAGGCAACATTGCTACTAAGAAGTGGAACCGAGATGCAAACCCAGAAAGTCTGGTTCTGCAGCCCATGTTTTATATTAACTTCCAAATCTATTATTTTTAAATGTTCCAGTAAGCCAAACTATGGAAACTGAAGTTTTTCTTTTAACTACCTTTTTGAAGTCCTCTTAGGTATTATTACCACCTAGATGAAGTTGTTTACTGAAACCAACATTATCATTTTTCACTCCCCACAAGTATAAGCTGTCCATTTATCTTTACTGATTTTGTTTTGGTTTTGGCTTTATGGTGCTCTTTCTTGGGTAGACCTGACTAAAGGAAGGCTGGTTTGGGGTGTAAGGTTACTCATACAATCCTCTGGGTTTGAGAGAGATATATCAGGGTTCAATCAGTCTATGTACATATACATATATGTACATATACCCATATACATGTATGCATACATATATACATCTACCCATATGCATATATGCATACACACATGCATATATATACATGTATACCTACATATATGCATATACATGTATGCATACACAACACATATACATATACCCATGTACATATATACATGTATGCATGCACACATATATACATATGTGTGCACATGCATATATACATATATGCATACACACATATATATACCCATATACATCATATATACATACATATGTACATATACCCATATACATATATACATATCTACATCCGTATACATATACACATATGCATATATATACATGTATGTGTATATGTACACACTCATGTATTAAGAAATTCATTACAAAGCATTGGTTTCTGTGATTGTGGGGGCTGGCTGAGCAAGTTCAAAATATGTAGGTCTGGCCCTCAGGAAGGCAGCTCACAGAAAGGGTGGAACTCAGGCTCAAGTGGGAGCTGCTGTACACAGGCAGAATTCTTTTTCTCAGGGAACCCTCGGCTCTAGTTTTAATGACTTTCAGGCAGATTGTGTAGGATAACCACTCTGAGTTAAAGTCAACTGATTAGAGAAATTAATTACATCTGCAAGCTCCCTTCATAGCAACATCTAGACTAGTGTTTGATTGAATAGCTGGGAATTGCAGCCCAAATTTGACACATCAACCCACACACATTTTTTTATACATTTTATGTGTGTATATATACATATATCTGTATGTATATATAGATGCAGAGAGAAAGAGAAAGATTGCATTTTCCACTTGGAATTAGGTTCTTGGACAACATAATTAATAATACAAAGAGACAGCTTTGGACATTGTCAAGTGGAACCAATTCTTAATGAGAAAAAGGCTTATTTTTTTTCTTTGAAAAAGTTTCCAAAGAGTAACTTTTATCCAAAACTTTGTGTTCAAATAAAAGTATTCAGATGCGGACAACTTAGTTGTAAATTTTTCGAAGAGAATTATAAGAATCGTTAAGCTTCTCATATAGTTTTACTTACAAAATCTTTCCAGAAAAGTATCCTATGACGCAGGTTTAAGTGTTACCAGTTTATGGAATAACCTGGACTTGGTGGGGCTCTGACAGAAAACAACTTTTCTTCCACACAGCCCTCCAAACCATCTTTTTTGAATCTCTTTTCTGCCCTCGTGACACCCCAGGCAGATCCACAGCTTTTCCCATCACTTGCAGTCCCATCTTCTGATACTAAGAAACCACTCCAAGCTTGTGTCTTCGCACTCTCTAGCTGCCTCTGGCAGCTCCTGGCTGGGAGAGGGGAGAAGGTGGGGGTCTGAGGTGGCTGCTGCTGTTGTTTCCAGCAGATATCCAGGTGCCAACTCTTCCCCTATTGAGATCTCTCAGTGGGTCCCTCAGAGGCCTCCTACCTTCTAGGGACTTCTGATGCTGTACTCTCCCAGGTCACAGCCTGCACTCTTGGGCTGGCTGACTTGACCTCCTTCACTCCTGCTCTGAATAGAGTGAACTCTTTTGGCTGGGGCTGCCTCCCCTCCTCTGGCAGTGCTCTAGGAAAGCATCCTTTCAAGATCTCTGTAGCCCAGCCAAATTTCATGAGATCTATCTAGCTCGCGAGAACATTTAGTGTCTGGGGTAACACACCATCCCTAAGGCAGCCCTTTGCCCTTGCTTTGCCTTTAGGGGCAGCTCCAGACAGCCCCTGGACGGTAGGCTACTACAGACAAGTGACAGGCACCAGACAGTCTAAATTCTGGGCCACAAGATTTGGTCCTCCCAAAAGTTGCCAAGAGCATCTTCCCACTTGATCTTAAGCCCAGAAAGGGGCTCACCTAGACGTGACTCCATCCAGGTGGTGAGATGTTGCCTCCTTTTTTATAAACAATCTCTGTGCATGGTGTTTGAGTGGGGGTGATGAGCACAGACCTTCCTACCAAGGCTATACCTTTCTTCCAAGAAATTTTCCCCTCATCCATCACCTCCATCTTACCCCTTTTCTATGATTCAACTGGAGGTGAAAGATAGGTCACAGAACCACTGTCACCATCTCTTAGCAAGTCCTGCACATGTAGTCTAGCAACACTCTGTAGAAAGCATGAATGTTTGGCACCATTGCCTTTTGCTTGGAGCCTCAGCCAGGACTATGGACTACGGGACATTCCCACTTAACGTCCTTCTACAACAATTTAAGGAAAGAATTATATTCAGGGTAATAAAAAATATTCCTTTACCCATTACTTTTTGATTTATCAATATTTGTTGTATCCACAAGCATAGTTCTGAAGTAGAAGCTCTCTTCATGACATTTTAAGGAGAAGCTTCTGTCTAATCCTTAGGAATGAAGTCTGCTCATGCTTTGGAGATCTGTTATGAGACCTCTGCATTCAGGGCTCGTTATGGACCGAATGTTTGTGCAGCCTAAAATCCATATGTTAAAGCTCTAACTCACAGTGTGGCTATATATGGAGGTGGGGCCTCTTGGAAGTAAGTAAGGTAAAATGAGGTCAAAAGCGTGGGGCCCTGATCCGATTAGATTAGCGTCCTGATACGAAGAGACATCAGAGAGTTTGCTTGTCTCTTCTCCCTCCCTGTGTGCACACAAGAAGAGGTTATGTGGGCACACAGTGAGATGGTGACCACCTACAAGCCAGGAGAAGAGGACTCAGAATGAAACCTACCTTGCTGGCACCTTGATCTTGGATTTCCCAGCTTCTAAACTGTGAGAAATATATTTTTGTTACGTAAGCCACCCAGTCTGTGGTGTTCAGTTATGGCAGCCCTGGAAGACTAAGACAGAGCAGTTCACATCTCCACTTGCCCATTCACATGTTCTCTCAATAACTGTGTTTCCAGCATCACTATATAAGGAGGGCTCCATTACCACACTAGGTCTATTCCTACATGTTTATCCTACAAATACAATCTTTGATATGACGCATCATCCATAAGGAAAAGGAAATACACATGTTACAGCAAGAGGATCAAATAGCAAAGAGTCATTTCAGCAAGTAACTCACCTGTCATTTAGTCCAACTTTCCTAGCAGTACATGAAAAAACAGACTTGATTTGGGAGCAGGGAAATAGAGGCACGAAGAAGGATAGCGTCAGGGCCTCCATTAGGCACTGTGCCTAATCTTTGTGTGAAACGAAAAAGATGCAGATGTAGAGAATGGACTTGAGGATATGAGGAGGGGGAAGGGGAAGCTGGGACGAAGTGAGAGAGCGACATGGACATATATACACTACCAAATGTAAAATAGATAGCTAGTGGGAAGCAGCTGCATAGCACAGGGAGATCAGCTTGGTGCTTTGTGAGCCCCTAGAGAGGTGGGATAGGGAGAGTGGGAGGCAGATGCAAGAGGATGGGAATATGGGGATATAAGTGTATGTATAGCTGATTCACTTTGTTATACAGCAGATACTAACACACCATTGTGAAGCAATTGTACTCCAATAAAGATGTTTAAAAAAAAAAAAGACAACCCTGCCTTGAGTTAAAAAAAAAAAAAAGTAGTTTATTATTGTACAACCAGACCCATGGCACATGGTGTAGGGAAGATAGGCACGTAGGCAGCGGCGTCCATTGGCATCACTGGTGGCCCCAGCCGAGAGGGGTGGTGAGTGCTTATCTCATGTCAGTATTTCTTTCCGTCAAAATTAGTCCCACTTACGGTCTGTCATACTGCATGGGGATTCTAAAAGAGAATCTCCTCTGCTGCTCATTGAGAATACTGTTCATCCCTTCTAGTTCCTTAGTGCCAAATCAGTTCTGGTTCAAGACCAAAGCTAATATTAGAAGAAAAAATGTCTTCAAGTGTTTATTTATTTTAGAAGAACAAACACTTGAACACTTTCCTAGGGAATAGTGGAAAGTGTAATCCTTCTTCCCGCAGGGGTGTGGTAGGAGTGTTATATGAGGCCAGGCCTGAGTGAAAAGACAAGGAAAGCGTTTTTTTTTTTTTTTCTTCTCATTTTCAGAATAGCCATCTGTGACTTAAAAATAAAAGTTGTTAAAAAAAAAAAGGTCTTGGGGAATCGTTGACTTCTCTTTTGCCAATATCTTGGAGAGTTCACTTTATGTTCAGAATGTGAAAGGGACATAATTATTTCCATGTCTGACTAATAGGCACTCATTTGTGAAGAGCCATAACACTGTAGCCCATGGATCGCGGTCTTGGTGTGTACTGAAAGTAAAAAACGAGGGCTGTTTTCGCCCTGGCTCCTTTGCAGACTGAGTCACCATGGCCTTGGGCAAGTTATTCCCTCCCTGTGTACTCACTTGTAAAAACAGAGAGATCATAGCGTTCCTGACCTCCTTACCTCACTGGGTTGTTGTCAGCATTAACAAGCAAGAGACCCATATTTTTAGAGAAGAAAGGAATAAAAACTGCTTAAATTTTAAAATTGTTTCCCTCGCATAGATCTCTTTCATACACCTTCAAATTCCTAAGTGGATCACAGTGCGCAAAAACGGCCTCGAGTTCTCACAAAGCCAAGGTTAGGGTTCCCTTGGTGGGACACATCTTTGGAGTTGTTTCAGTCTCCTTATGAAAATGACAAAGATCGGTGACATTTATTTATTTGGGGGCCTTGTTACAGAAAGCAAGTTAGCAAACAAAGTAAAAATCATAGGATGAACTAATCAGAAAACAATGATTGCACTAGAGGAACGATAACACTGAACTGAGAGTTGGGGAAATCAATGTAGATTCTAGATCTTGTCTTCCAGCCTACTTAAGTCTCAGCCTCTCTAAGCCTCAGTTTATTAATCTGAGAAGTGTGAGCAGATGGTAATAGTTATTGGGTCTAGAGCACTCAATTGACCAAGATTCAGATGAAATAATATCTGTTAATATTCCTTAAAATCATAAAACACTGGGTTTTGTTGCTACTGCTCCACCAAGCAGCCGGTCTCTCTGGTCACCATGGCATCACCTCATCGGCTTCAAGGACAGTGGTTACACCAGTTTTCCTGGACATGAAAGTACTGCTAGCATGTTCCACATAATTAGAGCTCCCACCCAGCCATTTTTCACTTTGACAGGGGACAAAAAAAAAAAAGGGAAGGGCTGTGTTCCATGGTTAGGCCAGCCTTTGATTCGGATGTGAAATGAGAGCTTTGAAGCAGGGGTGACGGGTCTGTGCTGACTAGGGAAGTGAATTGTCTCCTTGCAAGGAGACTCAAGCTTCCCCTACTCCAGGGTGTGCCCAGAGACTCAAGCAGACGTTTAGTCTTCCATATAATACAGTTTGGAGTGCTGCCAAACTTGTCAAGGGCTGAGGGAAGGTTTGTGGAAGAGACTTCCAACTTCAAATGTTGGATGGCAAGAGAGCATGTTTTGGAGATGGCATCTCAGGTCTCATGCAGCCCTGAGTCTCGGGCTGTGAGTCAGCAAACTAGGAACCATTGAGGACTCACATACAGTCTCCTTGACTCCTTTGCCCCCAGTTTGAGACCCAACCTTTCTGAGTCATCTCAGAAAATAACCTGTATTTTCAACTCCCCAGAGTCTGTCAGCCTTCCGTAGCCACTCCAGACCATCCTTATAATTCTTTGTTCTCTCTAGACCATTCCTCCCAACTGTGCACTTTATGATCTCTGTTTTTAATTTAATTTTTATTTTATATTGGAATACAGTTGATTTACAATGTTGTGTTAGTTTCAGGAGTACAGCTAAGTGATTGAGTTATACATATACATGTATCTATTCTTTTTCAGATTCTTTTCCCATCTAGGTTATTACAGAATATTGAGCAGAGTTTCCTGTGCTACTGATCTCTTTTCATATGTCATTGTCTGTATTTCCATAAGGACCTGTCATTACAACAAAATTACAAAGTCTGTGGCTGTAGGCATCGTGCTTCTGGCTTTACCTGTCACTCTGTAATCTTAACTCCCCGAGACTCACACTTGGTGGAATCAGCCATTGCAGGGCAGCTCTTTGTGTGCTTTTGCCTTTGTTTCACTAGTCCTGGAACATCACTCCTGGTGACTTGGCAGCCGCAGCCTTTCCTTCTGATGCTCTGCTCTGCGTTCCTCCTCCTCCTGACTCTGCATTTCCAGACACCTAAATAACATCCACAGAACATGTGCAAAAATGACCTCTGGGAAATGAGCCTCGAGGTCCTGGCCATGGTGGGTGGGCCTACCTGCTACAGAAAGACAAAAAAAGCACTCAGTGTGCGGAAAATATTTCAGCAACCACTCCATGGTGGAAAGTAAATATTGGCCATAGGTGTGAGAGGGGAGGAAAAGAGAGAGACTCTCAAAACTGAACATCAAGTGACAACTGTACTTTATTTTAACTGTGGGGTGATTCCAAGAGCAAACATAGAGCGGAGAACTTTTAGAAGTTGGGATTTCATCCCTGTATTTTTGCCTGCCAATATCTACATCTGCTTTATACTCTTCAGAGTAGAAGAGTTCACTGGTTCGAAGAATAAATACACTCCCACGTGTAAAATAGATAGCTAGTGGGAACCTGCTGTATAGCACAGGGACCTCAGCTCAGTGCTCTGTGATGACCTAGATGGGTGGGATGGGAGGGGCAGAGGGAGGTGCAAGAGGGAGGGGATATATGTATACATAGAGCTGATTCACTTCATTGTACAGCAGAAACTAACACAACATTGTAAAGCAATTATATTCTAATAAAAAAAATTTTTTAATAAAATAAAATAAAGAACATGCAGTAGAGGGTGGGAGAGAGGGAGAAAAGGAGAAGCAGAAAAGAAGGAAAGATCAGACACTGTGACCTGTTCAGGACACTATGTATATCTTCCTTCCATGGTCACGAGGAAAATGGTTGCTGAAATACTACAAAAAAGGCAACAATTTCAGCCCCTTGGATGGAATACAGTGCATTCATAGCTTTGTGTACTGGTTACTGAGTCAAGGATATTGGAGCCCAGGGCTAAGGACTAATTTAGGATGAGGAAGTGACAGACTGATGCCCGCGGATGTTCACAACTGCCTGTATCCACGCCCTTTGCAGGATGCTTTTACAATCCTCCCTTGACCAGGTAAGGTCTATTTTTATCCTCCTGAATCTGGGCTGGCTTTGTGACTTGCTTTGGCCAATAAAATGCCCTCAAGTTGATGGCGTACTAGTTCTCCGTTCAGGCCTCAAGAGGTCTTGAATGCTTTCCCCTCTCTTGGAATCGGCATCAGGATAAATCGGGCTAGCTGTGGGATGAGGAAAAACACACAGTCCAGTCTTCCCCAGCACCCAAGCCCAAACTGTCACCAGCCATGTGAGCAAAACCCTCCTAAAACGGCCTGCTGCTGGCCAACCTAGCAGCAGACAGATGACGCATTAGTGAACTGAGCAGAACTAAACAGAGATCAGAGCTACCCAGCTAGCCCGTAGACTCAGGAGCAGTAATAAATGCAGCAAAAGGGAACTGACACTTAGTCATTCAGTCAAGTTTGGCAGGCATTCTGCCCATGACAAGAGGCACGTACACAAATCTGGAGTTAGCCTGGGCCTAAGCCAGTAGCTTTCAGAGTTCATACCCCTTCTTGGAACCTGTCCAGAGTGGGTTGTTTCAAAAGCAGATGCAAAGTTGCAGAGAATGTGTTTAGTAATGATTATAATCTTAGAAGCTAAGATTATATTATGAAATGCTTATTTCAAAACCACCATCTCTTCTGGTTTCTACAAACACAAGGTGCTATAATCTTGATTTCGTGGAGCAGAAGTCAAAGGTAAGAGAAGTTAGGTTGGTACCAAGTGCTAAGAGAGAAGCCTTGCTTGGGTCTGAGGCCAAAGCCTGGGTGATGAACACACACACTGGGAATGAACACACACACACAGGGGATGATCATTGCACACAGGGGATGGATACACACGCAGGGGATGAATACACACACAGGGGATGGACACACACAGAGGACGGACACTGCACACACGGAATGAACACTACACGTGGGATAAGCTCACACACGGGATGGACACACACACAGGGGATGGACACACACAGGGGATGAACACTCCACAGCAGAGTCACACCAGGGAAGTGGCAGTATCATCATACATGGCAACAAAGGACCAAGGTGTGAGGCAACCCCCCTATCTGCAGTGGAAATGGGGTTTGGGTAACTCTAGGCTTATTAGGAGAAAAAGGAGGCCAGGGGACCAGCTACAGAACACCTGTCAGATATTATTGCAGCAGTAAACAACCCCAGCAAATCCTGCTTCCCTCCCGGGAACATTTGTCTCCATGGTGAAATAACGCATAACTGGGCCAGAGTCATTTCCAACCTGGGAGGTGCAGGGCTCGGGGTCACAGAGGCTCAGCAGACTGCCCTCTGCTCTCCGCCTCCGACTCATCCATCCCAGAGGAGCTAAGTACATGCTTGCTCAGGGGTGTACCCATATCTCAACTGGCAACGGGAAAGCAAGACAAAGCTGGCAGGACTCTCATTCCATTGTAAAGCTCTTAGATTTGACTGAGGATTTCTCGGTCTCGCCTGTAACAATGGCAAAATATTTTTGCCCATTCCACATATAGTTAACCTACCCAATCTTCATGAAAATTACTATATTGAGCACTCTGAAAGTATCCTGTTTTTAAGAATCAGGTTATAAATTAATTCATTCGTATAGAATGAATAACCGATTTCACTCTCACAGCAACTATGGTGTAGGTGTTCGTATTCTGATTTTACAGATGAAAAAAAGGGAAGTTTGGAGAGGGGGTCGGCAGCTTGCCAAAAATCACAAAGCTGAGCTGAGAACCGTCAGACCCATGCTTTCAACCATTCTCTCTTTTCCCCTCTGACTAGTATCCTAACAGAGCTTTCTTTTAGTAAATATTCTGGATGTCAGAGTCAAGGATAAGACTCAGTTTGAACTCCTGCCTATCTTCTCTTTAACTAACAACTTGGAAAGGGCACTAAAGATAGAATTCTACGGTTGTCAGCACCTGACAGGTAAGTCCTGTGTATCTTAAGAATTCTCTCCTTTCCAATATTATCACACTCCAGACTCCTTACAGGAAATGTCAGTTCTGCTGAAACTTAGCCGCAAAACCATCAGACTTTTCTTTGGTGTTTATTTTTCAAAATGCACACTCAGGACACAGCTCCTAATTTCTGAATCAGTCCTGCCAGTGTTTCTGTGAGCTATACTGGAGGTCTGAGATAAGTTCCCAGACTGTCATCAGACAGTCAACAGACTGAGGATGCTCTCTGAATTATTTTCTTAAAATCAGTCTTTTATGGTGAGTTTTTATCTGTCAGATACCTGGATGGCAGGTGGGGGAATATGAATGCCAGATCTCCAGAAAACTCATCATCTTTTTATCATTTCTTCCTTCCCGTGCCTTTGCATGTTCAGACAGAGCATGTTCCAAGTTCATGTCTCCACCCATCACAATTCTCACTGTATATGACCACAACATAGCAGACCAGGAAGGTGTCCAGGTCCTCAATTTCAACCTTCCCCAACACGTGAAGTCCACGTACTCATTTAGGACTTCTGTTCAAATACTTCTAGTGACAGACAACTCATTAACTCATAGGACAGTCCAGTTAATTCTTCCA
Source organism: Pseudorca crassidens (assembly GCF_039906515.1). Classification (NCBI taxonomy): domain Eukaryota; kingdom Metazoa; phylum Chordata; class Mammalia; order Artiodactyla; family Delphinidae; genus Pseudorca; species Pseudorca crassidens. The sequence goes on along the minus strand of NC_090308.1, from coordinate 72,432,532 downwards.
GTAGTTCAGTTGACCAGTGCAACAGACATATTAAACGTCTAAGTCAGGCATTGTCCAGAGATGATAAAACATCCTACTCTCAGGAAAATGACAGTCCGTCATTGGAACCCTAATCAGCCTCCCTTTAGCATCTAACCTTTGTTTCTTGGTTGTCTCTTTCAAGATTTCATAGAGTAAGTTCAGTTTTAGACACCCATCCCTGGAAAGCAGTGATTCTCATGAAATGCCCCTGGGAGAAACACAATGTGAGGTTTCTATCAGTCAAGTACACCTTCCTGACAGCAGGTTGTAAGGTCTTTCCAACAGGAAAGTAGTTTCTGATCAAGAAAAATTAGGGGGCTTCCCTGGTGGCGCAGTGGTTGAGAGTCCGCCTGCCGATGCAGGGGACACGGGTTCGTGCCCCGGTCCGGGAAGACCCCACATGCCGCCGAGTGGCTGGGCCTGTGAGCCATGGCCGCTGAGCCTGCGCGTCTGGAGCCTGTGCTCCACAATGGGAGGGGCCACGGCAGTGAGAGGCCCGCGTACCTCAAAAAAAAAAAAAAAAAAAAATTAAGAAGGAAATTCCACTAGTGCTGGAAAATGTTTACATGCAACTAGACTACATGGATTTAGCATCAGTGCTAAAGAATGTGAAAAGAAGATAGGATTTGTTATCAGCCCACCCCTAGATGCTCATGACCAACTTTAGTCTTCTATGGCTTGTATTGCCCACCTTCTAACTTCTTAGAACTCCCTCTTCCTTTGCCTCTATAATTGCTCCTTCTCAACTGGCTTCATGGGCTTTTTCTTCATTTTAGAAACTCTAAATATTAGTAGTCTTCCACTGTCTTAATTTCATCCCCATCTTTTCTTATGCTACAAGTTCTCCCATGTGGCTCCCATGGTTCCCACCAGATCTAAAAGCTGACCACTCTACTCCTCAATCTGTATCTCCAGCCCTCATCTCTTTTCTGGGCTCCAGAACTATAGTAACAGTTTCCTAATCACATTTCCTTTAGGCACATCAAGTTAATTATTCTCTTTTGCAAACTTCTGTCTCCTGCCATATTCCTTGTATCTGTTATTGTGCCATTATCCACCTCATCAACTAGCCACCAAATCCTATCTGTTCTACCTCAGACCTATTTCCTGATCATGGCGCCAGCTGTAGCAACCAAACAATAGCTCGCTTCTCTGCCCCTGTTTCTTTCTAGCTTAGTCCATCTTCTTCATTGCCCCCATAATTGTGCTGCTAAAATAAATGGATAAATAAATACATCTGATCATATCAGTGCCCTCCCCCAGAATGTTTTCTGTTTTCTTGTTTCTTCAGCAAAAGGTCTAAAATGATTCCATAGCAAAGACATCCTTCACTATCTGTCTCCAGCTGTACCTCTTCTACCTAAACTCACTCCCAGACACTCGCTCCTAGACCATTCCCACAATACACACACACAAACTCTGCTCCAACCACCGTGAATTTCTTACTTGATCTTTTTTTTAATTTATTTTTTATTGACGTATAGTTGAATTACAATATTGTGTTAATTACTGCTGTACAGCAAAGTGACTCAGTTATCCATATATATACATTCTTGTTCATATTCTTTTCCATTATGTTTTATCACAGGATATTGAATATAGTTCCCTGTGCTATACAGTAAGACCTTGTTGTTTATCCATTCTTTGCTTAAACATAGGCTATAGCGATTCTGTCTCTTTGAATATACTGGTCTGTTTTCCCAGATGCCTGTCCCCTTTTCAATCTGGCAAGTTCATATTCATCCTTCAAAATTCAATCCAAATGTTATCTCTTCTGGGAGACATTTTCTGACTCCTCTAAGCAGTTATTGATTTCTTCCCATGCATTGGTGAATGGTCAAAAATATTACTGTGCATCAGACACCAGACATGCTAGACGCTGTGCTGGATGAAGAGTATACCATGGTTAGGAAGATAGAAAGTCTCTGCTCTATGGGACATATAATCCAGTAAGGAAGACAGAGACTGTACATGTAACCCAAGTACATTGGCTCTGATGAAAGAAGTTACGTGTTATAGACATCTGTAGTCTAACCAGTGCTGTCCAATAGAACATTCTATGTCTGTGAAATGTTCTACCTATATGCAGCCCAATATGATAGCCAACAGCCCCATGTGGCTGTTGAGTAGCTGAGATACGGCCAGCGCAACTGAGGCTTTACATTTTTCATCTTATTTCATTTTAATTGGTTTAAATTTAAATATTCAGCTCGTGGCATCTATTAAATACTGGGCAGTGTCGTTCTAGATACTAAGGAAGTCTTCTCTGAGACAGTGAGATTTACTCTTGGATCTGAAGGGTGAATAAATCTGAAGGACAGGTGAAAAAAATAGTAGAAAAGAGCATCGTAAAGGCCCAAGTTCACAAGTGCACTTTTTTCTATCAATCCTACACCTCCCTTAGCTCTTATAAACATAAAACAGTGCCTGACACATCATAAGTGCTCAACATACGTTCATTCTTATTATTACACAATAAATAGGTTTGCTCTGGTTCATAAGCTTTGAGTCATTTTCACATGTGTGTACCTACAGCCTCCATCAATTTCATAAGAGGGGAGACTGTCTACAGTTCTCTTCTCATCTGCCACAGAATCCCGAAGAGTGCTGTGCAGACCGATTCACTCTCCACATGAAGTATTCGAGATCTTTTGGAAATTAAAAATCAGTGAGGACGTAAACAGTCAAGTGACGGTCATCTCAGTTCATGGTGGTTCTGAGCCTTACATCTCCCGAGGTCAGAGCATGGGGTTAAGCTAATCCATTCTGAGAATATTCAGTTAGTGCTCGACTCAATCCTCCCTAGTCCTGGATTCATCTGAAGTCACTTTCTGGTGAGAACCTGGCTGCTTACATGAAGCGTAATCCACCTCAAACTCAGCTTCACGTTGCCATCAGTGGGAATACATTTCCACCTTTCTTCTAGTCAAACGAGTTTACCTTGTTGTAATATGCGTTATGTACTCTGTAATATACACCACATGGGAAAGGGAATGCTCTATGGGAATGCATCCTTATCCACACTTAGCAGGAGTGCTGTAAAGACCACAAGGAGCTGTTTTTAACATAAAGTGGCAAATCCCTGAGAGGATCAGACAGAGCTGATGGTACAGGCGTCTCAGCAATCTAAGAAAATGAGTCCCCAGCCTCACGCTCAAGCCTCAGGAGCGTTCTCAGTTCCACTGTAAACAGCACAAGCCATCCCAACATCTGTGTTACGTGTGAGGGGCTCAGGACAGATGGAGGAAATTGGCCGCACAGAACTGACAAGGGAACTATCAAGTAACTCGAGGTTCCCAAAAGAAGAGAGAAGCAGAAAATGGCTAACCAGACTAAATCCACTTCCTTCTCACTGTCAAGTCCGATTCTGCCAGTTTATGGTCAAGAGAGCCTTCTCTCCTAACCTCACCCAATGTTCAAGGCCTAGTTCAAGTCCCACTTGCCCCACAGATCTGTGATGACGATGACCTGTTATTGCTGAAACCCCGGGGTATTTGTCTTTAATTCATAGGTTAGCTTAGCTCTTAATTATTTATTGGCTTGTATGTTATTCAATAAAATTTTGTGTGCTTGGGGTTTTGTCTACCCAACCAGGATGTAACCTTCACTGGGTAGAACACCTGTGAAATAACTATCCTGAATTCCCAATGTCCTCTCATTTTGCAGGGCACCTCGTGGACCCTTGATAAATATGTCCCGATTTATTCAATAACATGCTAGAGGACACAGCCTTACCAAGTGAGATAAAGAGAAGCAGGGGAAAAAGCAGAGCAGGACGCAGGGCTGTACCCCAATGAAGGCAGCTAGGATTTCCAGAGGTGATTCATACGGGAACACCACACTCATGAGTACAGTAGGGTATATGGCCTGAACACCTGAACTCTGATGTTCTCTTGTTATTGGCTGACATATGGATTACAGCTTTCTCTGACAGTGTGTAAGGGGCCAGGTTCTTTGGAACAGGAACTTCTTTTTTTTTTATTAATTTTTATTGGAGTATAGTTGCTTTACAATATTGTGTTAGTTTCTACTGTACAGCAAAGTGAATCAGCTATATGTATACATATATCGCCTCTTTTTTGGATTTCCTTCCCATTTTGGTCACCACAGAGCACTGAGTAGAGTTCCCTGTGCTCTATAATATGTTCTCATTAGTTGTCTATTTTATACATAGTATCAATAGTGCATATGTGTCAGTCCCAATCTCTCAATTCCTCCCACCCTCACTCACCCCTTCGTATCCACACATTTGTTCTATATGTCTCTGTCTTTATTTCTGCTTTGCAAATACGATAATCTATACCATTTTTCTAGATTTTGCATATATGCGTTAATATACGATATTTGTTTTTCTCTCTCTGACTTACTTCACTCTGACAGTCTCTAGGTCCATCCACATCTCTACAAAGGACCCAATTTCATTCCTTTTTATGGCTGAGTAATATTCCATTGCATATAGATACCACATCTTCTTTATCCATTCATCTGTCGATAGGCATTTAGGTCACTTCCATGTCCTGGCTATTGTAAATAGTGCTGCAGTGAACATTGGGGTTCCTGTGTCTTTTTGAATTATGGCTTTCTCTAGGTATATACCCAGTAGTGGGATTGCTGGGTCATATGGTAATTCTATTTTTCGTTTTTTAAGGAACCTCCATACTGTTCTCTATAGTGGCTGTACCAATTTACACTCCCACCAACAGTGCAAGAGGGTTCCCTTGGAAAAGGAACTTCTATGTGTTAAGAAAGAAGTCTATACAAAAGAGTTTCCTACTCCAGAGGCTTGTGAAAATCACTAGTCAGGCAGATCATCTGATCTATGTCCCAGAATATTAAAACTAGAAGGGAATTCAGATACCTTCTGATCCCATCCCATTTTACAATTAAGGAAACTGAGACCCAAAGACATGAAATGACTTGTTCAACACAATGTACCTGGTTAATGGCAGAACTGAATCTAGAACCCAGGTGCTCTGGTGTCTAAGGCCAGTGATCTTTCCATATGTTTCACAAGAAGTAAAAGAATTCTACTGCCTTAGCCGGTGAAAGCTACCAATGACTAGTCTGTTTTCCTTCTCACTTGATTTCTCTCTTTTATCAGCCTGGACCCCAATTACTTAAGCTGTTCTCCAACCAAAACTGGATTTCAAGTTCCTCATCTATGTGTCCTACTGCCCCTGCCCTAAAAACTCTGAATACAGAGTGAACACAATAATCTACCTTCTCCAGTCCTTGCCCAGGTTGCTGACTATAAATGGAGAAAAATTATTCAATCACATAAAAAAATTATGATTCTCACTTTCCATGTCCTCAACAATGAACGGCATTCCTTTTACTTATTACTGATCAGCTCTTTCTTTCCTCTCAGCCGTTATTCCAAACATCCAGCTCTCTCCTCAGCTTCACATGCCTCACCCCCATTAACGGCCTTCACCTGCTACTTCACAGAAGAAATAAATGCTTCTCATGTAAACTTCTTCAACCTTCCACCCAATCTACAAAGTTACATTCATTTCCACTCAACCTTCCTGCCTTCCCTCCATTTTCCTGTTGACTTCTTTAGGGCCTGGTTCTATCAACTCCCTCTTTCTGCTGTCTAACCAACCTCTGTCCTGCTGGCTTCTCTTTAACACATAAATATGCCCAAATATTTCAATATATCTTCTAGAAACTCTCTCTTGACTCTGCATTATCCCTGTAGCTGTCACCTTAGTACCTCCTTCTCCTCACACCCAAACTTCTTTGGAGGAAGCTATTTTTTTTTTTTTTTCCGGTACGCGGGCCTCTCACTGTTGTGGCCCCTCCCGTTGCGGAGCACAGGCTCCAGACGCACAGGCTCAGTGGCCATGGCTCATGGGCTCAGCCGCTTAGCGGCATGTGGGATCTTCCCGGACCGGGGCACGAACCCGTGTCCCCTGCATCGGCAGGCGGACTCTAAACCACTGCGCCACCAGGGAAGCCCAGGAAGCTATTCTTGATGACCCTAATTCCTTGCTTCCCATTTTCCCCATAGCACACCGTAAACTGGTGATTCTTGCCTTACTTCCTGAAGCTGACTAAAAAAGATCCCTTATGACATCCTAATACACATCTTAACATCATTTATTTTTGTTATTGTGGTAAATAAATTTTCATCGTGTTTAAGTGTACAATTCTGTGGCATTAAGAACATTTACAGTGTTGTGCAAATGTCACCACTATCCGTTTCCAAAACTTTTTCATCATCACAAATAGCAACTTTCTATTCATTACACAATAATTCCCCATTCCCCCTGCCCTAACCCCCCAGTTACTGCTATTCCACTTTCTGTTTCTATGAATTTGCCTATTCTAGATAGCTCATATAAGTAGAATCATACAGTATTTGTTCTTCTATGTCTGGTTTATTTCACTTACCATAATGTTTTCAAGGTACATCCATGTTGTAGTAGGTATCAGAATACCATTCCTTTTCAAGATTGATAATATTCCCTTATACACACAGACACACACACACACACACACACACCCCATTTTGTTTATCCATTTATCAATTGATGGACATTTGAGTTATTTCCACTTTTGGCTATTGTGAATAATGCTATGAACACGGATGTAGAAGTATATGTTTGTTCTCCTTTCAGTTCTTTGGGGTATATACGTAGAAGTAGAATTGCTAGATCATAAGCTAATTCTATGTTTAACTTTTTAGAAACCACCAAATAGTTTTCCTCAGCAGCTTCACAGTTTAATTCTGACCACCACTGCATACAAGTTCCAGTTTCCCCATGTCCTTGCCAACATTTGTTATTTCCTGTTTTTTTGGATAGTAGCTGTTTTGGTGGGTGTGGAGTATTATCTTCTTGTGATTTTGATTTGTATTTCTCTGTGGATGATGAGTGATGTCAGGCATCCTTTCATATGCTTATTGGCCATTTGTATATCTCCTTTGAAGAAATATTTATTTAAGCCCTCTACCCATTGTTGTGTTGTGTTGTGTTGTTTGGTTTTTTGGTTACTAACGCTTGTCACTTTTAGCCCTTTTCTTATTTGATTTCTTTGTAGCATTTGCCCCTATTCTAACTGGAATGATTATCCCCTCTGTCTCTAAGACTTCACTCTTTTCTATCTCTTCCCTCCCTACTCAGTCTCCCCATACTCAAATCCTCGTTAGCTCTTGCAACATTTAATTTCTATCTGCTCTGACATTTACTGAGCACTTTGCATGTGCAGACACTAGGCTAAGTGCTTTGTATGCATTCTCTCCTTCATGTTTTAAAACCATACATTAGGTAGGTAGGATTATTAGACATGCCATTCTATAGATAAAAAACTGCAGTTCACAGAAACAAAGTATTTTACTTTAAGTTTGTTAAAGTTATTAGTGAAAAAGCTAGCATTTAAACACAGGAAACTGATTCTAGAGCTTGTGCTCTTAAGACTTTCCTATCTAGTTCTATAGCATTAACTACTAAATTAAGCTGATATAACCTTGTAGAGTAAGTTATATTATTGAATTATACAGTTACAAGCAACTGAAACTGGGTTTGACAACTTAAAACGAAATGGAATTTGTGGTAAGGATAAGAAGTAATTCACACAATTGAAAGGAAAACTGGAGAATTGGGATTAAGAAGGCGAGATCTAGATGGATGGCAGTCCCAGGGTTGTAAGGACCGAGGAACGGTCTCGTCAGGGCCCAGCCATTGAATGAATTGGCATCCAGTCGTATCAGCAACTTGGTCAAGACTGAAATTCCAGGGAGTGAGCATCATCTTGGTTTAGCTGGGACACGTGCCAACCCTGCTGGGAGGGAAGACGAGAATAGAACATGGTGATAGGCCATCCAAACTTGGCTGTATCCAGTGGGGAAAGGTTCACATCCCCAGAGCAAAAGAAAAACAATGAATAAGTGGATGCAGAATGACAAGTCTACTATCCTCCCAATCCTTAACTTCAGCCCAGACCTCTCCTCAGCTCGAAACCTAAATATTCAATGATTGACCGCCTCTACTTAAAGTCCTTAGCACATTGGTGGGCACTTGCTTCTCTTTACTTGGGTGGAAGTCTGACTTACAGATACCTCTCCTGCTGTGTTTCTCACTCTGGACCAAAAATATGCGTCAGTCTCTCTCCCTCGTGAAGCTATAAACTCCTCCACTATATTGTATACTTCTTTATACCCTCTAGCACTAAGCACAGTGTCATGCATGCAGCCAGTGCTCAATAAATGTTTGCTGCCTGATGAATCAACCAAAACTAGGGTTGAGGGAAACTACAGTATCAGACATTCATGTAACAGAAGATCTTGAACAAAAGAGACCTGGATGTTTTAATTGAATGCAGGTATAATATGACCGTAACGTGTTTTATAAGCTGTCAGAGTGAAGGTGATTTTACCTGTGTCAATAAAAGTATGCAAAAAAAAAAAGTAGGTCTATGGTACCTGACACTGATCAGACCACATCTGGAATAGTATCACTATTTCTGGTCACCACATTATAAGAAGGAGATTGAAAACCTTGAAATATTTGGAAACTATATCAAATGAAAAAGTTAGCTGAGTAGGGAATGTTTATAATGGAAGAGAAAAGAATTAGGAGGTGTGATCACCGTAATTATTCAAGAAGTTCATGAAAAACAGAAAATTAGACTTATTCTATGTAACACAGATAGAATCAAAATGAATAGGTAGAAAAATAATCTTCAATTGTTCATAAATGGAATAATCTGTTCTGTAAGATAATAAGACCTCTATGACTAGAAATGCAGAGGGTATGTTAACAAACTTCAAGGTATTAAGTGATAACTTCTTAGCTTAGTGCACAGACTAGATTAGGTATCACAAACTCAGATGTCTTTAGGAACAAGGCAGCAATTCATCTGTATGAATGCAGTAAGTAGGTTGAGTATAGACAGTAGAAGGTGGTGGGGACTACGATGGGGACTAGAGAATGTGCTTTCCTGACGGTATTTGAATTTATACACGTTTATAACATGATGAAGTTCAAATAAAATAAACCTGAGAGCTAAATTCTGTATTTGGACTGCCAATTTGTACTCCATGGTTAAAATTTTTAAGATAGTTCCCAACTTGAATACTCAACCCTAAAGGGATGACATGCTTCTTAAACAGATTATTATTGATATTCACGTTTGCAAGGAGTCGTGAGGAAGATAACACCATTAAGAAACTTAGTAGTTACAGTGGAATACTATTCAGCCATAAAAAAGAATGAAATGTTGCCATTTGCAACAGCATGCATGGACCTGGATGGCATTATGCAAAGTGAAACAAGTCAGACAGAGAAAGACAAATACTGTATGATATCACTTATGTATGGAATCTAAAAACTAAAACTAGTGACTATAACAAAAATGAAACAAACTCACAGGTATAGAGAAAAAACTAGTGGTTAACAGTAGGGAGAGGGAAATGAGGAGAGGCAAGATAGGGGTAAGGGATTAAAAGTACAACTTACTATGTATAAAATAAATAAGCTACAAGGATATATTGTGCAACACAGGGAATATAGCCAACATTTTATAATAACTATAAATGGAATATAACCTTTTAAAATTGTGAATCTCTATGCTGTAGACCTGAAATTTATATAATAGTATAAGTCAACTGTACATCAATTTAAAAAATCATAATTTTTTTTTTATAAAAGAAAATCAGTAGTGAAAACAAAGTTGTTAGGACCATGGTTGATTCTAAGGAAATTACTAAGAATTTGGTAGATGTGAAGATGCTGTGGTAGGCAGAAAAATGTGGAATCTGTGAATATGTTACTTCAGCCAGCAAAAAGAACTTTGCAGATGTGAACAATTTGCATCCAAAATAATTTGAAGTTGATTTATTCAAGTGGCTAGAACCTGAGATAGGGAGATTATCTTGGACTTTCCAAGTGAGCCTAATCTAATCACATGAGGGATTTTTAAATTTTTAATTTAATTATTATTTTATAATGGATTATAGTTGATTTACAATATAGTGTTAGTTTCAGGTGAACAGCTAAGTGATTCAGTTATACATATACATATATCCATTCTTTTTCAGATTCTTTTCCCATGTAGCTTATTACAGAATATTGAGTAGAGTTCCCTGTGCTGTACAGTAGGTCTTCGTGGATTATCTATTTTATATATAGTAGTGTGTATCTGCTAATCCCAAACTCCTAATTTATCCCTCCTCCTGCACCTTTCCCCTTTGGTAACCATAAGTTTGTTATCAAAGTCTCTGAGTCTGTTTCTGTTTTATAAATAAGTTCATCCATATCATTTATTTAGATTCCACATATAAGTGGTATCCTGTGATATTTGTCATTCTCTGTCTGATTTACTGCATTTAATAATAATCACATGAGTTTTTAAATGGAAAAACCCCTAGCTATGATAAGAGGGCGATGTGAGAAGAGAATAGGGTCAGAGAGATGCAACATTGCTGGCTTTGGGATGGAGGAAGGGCCCACAAGTTGAGGAAGGTGGGAACCCCTAGAAGCTGGAAAAGGCAAGTAAGAAGATTCTCCCCAAGAGCCTCCAGAAATGAATGCATCCCTGTGAAAAACCTTGATTTTAGCTCTGTGAGACCCATGTCGGACTCTGACCCACAGAACTCTAAGATAATAAATGTGTATTGCTTTAAGCCACTAAGTTTGTAGTAATTTGTTACAGAAGCAGTAGAAAACTAATAAAGATGCTTAAAGTTAAAAGGATAACATGTGAGAAAAAGAATCATTTATTGTCCTGTACAAATGCCTGGCAAACGACAAGATTTCATGTCATATTTAATACACTGTTTTTATATAATTTATTTGATAATGGAGACATACACTGTAACTGGCATTATGCAGTGTTGTCCAGGAAAAAGTTAAAGAAAGGAATATATAGCATGACCTCCACATTCCCAAAGAGCAAATTTTTAGACAATAGAAGGTCATTAAACAGAATATAGTCAACAGCCAAATTATATATTATAGCAAAAAGGGAAGTCTATCAGTGTGGTTATTTCATATATCAGGCTTTCCAGACTTAGCTAAATTACAGATATCCTGATGGGCTGTGGCTATACCATAAAAGGACTGGAAATTCCTCCATTTTAGATCTAAAAGTTACCTCCTATGCTGGAAATAACAAGTCATTTATCAGATAACATGTTCAGCTTTTAAGCTTAGAAGCTGTAGGCATCGTGATCATAGGAAAGTGAGAGTGAGTGAAGCTTAATAGGGCTGGAGATGTACGAAGGGTGAGTGTGTGTAAAAGAATAGAACATTGGTGCAAATTAATATTCTGGAATAGAAAATACACCTCCCTGCTTGAAACTTTTAGGAAACAGGTAGTTTTAAATGGTATAAATGGAAGGTGAAGTTAAAGTAAGAAGGAGATGCCTGGTACAGTTTAGCAAGCCAAGAAATAATAACTAAATAATAAATAATGTTTGTGAATTTGCAATAGATTATATTTTTATTTATGAAATACTAGGTACCCTAGGTTGGGAGTCTATCGACCTGAAGTTTTGAAACAGCTGGTTTGGATTTCTTTTTCTTTTTTTCTTTTGCGGTACGTGGGTCTCTCACTGTTATGGCCTCTCCCGCTGCGGAGCACAGGCTCCGGACGCGCAGGCTCAGCGGCCATGACTCACGGGCCCAGCCACTCTGCGGCATGTGGGATCTTTCCGGACCGGGGCATGAACCCGTGTCCCCTGCATCGGCAGGCGGACTCTCAACCACTGCGCCACCAGGGAAGCCCTGGTTTGGATTTTTGATAGGGGAACAGTGAGTTTGAACAACATGGAAGCACAAGAGTGTACATTTGTAATCGGAGAAGCCTGTTGATATCATACATTGTACATTTCCCAAAGAGGAATTGAACTTCTCTGGTTGAAGTTTCCAGTGTAACAGCCAAAAAGGAGGAAGGTAGCCCAAACCTGTGGCGAGGACCCCATTGACAGAGATGATGCTCATATAGAGAGAGCAGAGAGTATACCTTAAGGAGGGCATAAGGGCCCAAAGTTTGGGAAGTGAATGGCATTTGGGAGTCCTGTGACTTCTAAAAACTGATTTGAGAGGAGAGCATTTAGTCAGATCAAGGCTTTTAAGATGGACAGGACAGCAGGGGACATTTTCATTCACTTTAAGGCTGGAGACTCTGCAAGTACCTGCAATGACTTGAGAATCCTCTTCTTTTTAGTTCAGTAGTTGTCTATGTCTGTTTAATGCCAATTAAAGACAGGAACATGGTAGACACTTATTCTTAGTGGATGACTAGCCAAGAACTACTTACTTTGGCTTTCCACTGTGTCTCTAGCGCTTACCTTTGGAAAGTCCAGCAATGATAACTTGGTCTTTCTGGTCAGCTAGACATCCCTGAATCAAGAAATCTAATATTTTGGTGGCTGTTGATCCCCTCGTCCACCCTCATCAGTTACAACTGGTCCTTACCCAGGACCCCATTACTGAGTTACTCCTCCTCCAAGATGATGGATGTACCACCGCTAACTGTACACACTGCCCTCTGCCCCACTGTTCACCTCAACAGCCCTGATCTGGATGAAACTCCTCCTCTAAGACTGCTTTTTAGAGATCATAGGACTGGAGAGAGAAAAGCTAGAAGTGAATGAAAATGTTCCAGTTGACACTATGTGAAAAAAGTGTGGGCTCAGAGTCAGTTAATTTCCTTGAATTAATCTAAACTGAATGCAGTTGGAAAGCTTTTTCAAAAGTGCCATCCTGTTCAAACTTCTAAAAGTATGCTTTTTTCTTTTGAATGGGAAATTCATATTTGCTTGAAAAGACGGAACATAGCATTCTCAGTTAATGTTTCCCAGAGAAGCTTGTCGTTCACTGGATCATCCGCTTACTATAAATTCAAAACGCTGATTTCTGGATAATTTATTTCCAGAAAGGAATACGAATTTATATGAATCAAAGAACAAACTAATAATGACAACTTTCCTTTGAAGCACAATTTAAGGGATCGCTCAATATACATTTATTGAGCATTTTCGATGTGCAAAACACTGTCTTGGGAACTGAAAATTCATACAAAGATGTTTATTACGTGGCTTCTTCCTTCAAGGAGGACTCAGCCTAATAAGAGATGAACACACAGATATCTTATTGTGTTCTTGACTGTAGCAAATGTCAAAAGGAGTATTAAAAATTAGCATCAGTAATTTGGAAAATGATGCAATCTCCTCTGGGTGATATGATCAGGAACGTACATGGAGGAACGTACATGGAGGAACCTTCATTTGGCTAACTGTAAAGGATAAAATGATTAGGGATACAGATGAGGAGAGGGAGGTTATAGCGGGAAGAGCCATTGGAAAAGCAAAGACAAAGAGGGAAACACCATGGAGAGTGTTCAGGAACTAGCGAGTAGGACAGTTTGGTTAAAGCAAACAATCCCAAGTAGGAAGAATGGGAAAAGGAGGCTTAAAACACCAAATCATAAGGAGTCTTGAATGTTAGGAGTTACTGAAGGTGTTTTTAAAAGACAGTGACATGATTAGCACTATGCTTCCCCAAGACAAACCTGGAGATAGTGTAGAGAATACAGCATGGAGGCGACCGAGATAAGTCAGGAGAGCTGACAAGGGCCTTAATTCTCAAGATCTTCATGTCCTATATGTGTAACATCTCTTGATGCTGTGTATTGACCGAGCCCCTGCCCTCTCTCTGTATATACCATGCTGGACTTTTCCCCATGGCTTCCTGCTGGATCTTTCCCTCTGAGCCCGGTGCTCAGGGAGGATGTGTAATTCAAGGTCTCAACTTTTCACAGTCTTCGTCTTTCTGCTGCAGTTAACAGAGCCATGGCTTGCAATGTAGCAAAAGGATCACATACAGAAGTAGAGGCTGTGTCTACATAGAAGGGGCAAAAAGTAGTAGATATGTCCAGCCACAAATGAAAGAGGCAGAGAAGGAGAGCCTCCAACAGGTAAGAACAAATCCAGATAGTGCAATGCCATGGAATCTATAAGAAGAACAAAGTATTCAAAACCATCTGTTCCTGTAGAAATGAATGAAAGGGCTATGGTGGTTGGGAGTCACCATATCTTGCACATCCCACATCTGTTCTAATAGTTACCCTGCAGAGCAATTTTTCTCCAAAGGCATGGATTGGAGCCCTACCGCAAACCTCCCATAGTGCCTGACATATAAAAGTAACCAAGTAATTGTTTCTTAAATAAGTGAATGGGTCAATGGGTAGTCACTCAACTTCACCTTCAAAAGAAAACAGTGCTAATTATGAGGTCAAGGAGGAGGTCAAATAGTGAGTGGTAAGGAATGAGGGGCAAATAATGCAGGCTGAAATATTCTGAAAGGAAACAGTGAGATCATTAATAAATAGCATAAGAAGTTGGCAGGGCTTTTCATTTTTGTGTTAGTGGTTGTTGATGTTGCTGTTGTTTGATTTTGCCTCTTGTTTTTAAGTGTGAAGGAGATTTGAGCCCCTGTAGAGGTTGTGAAGAAAAATCAATTAAAGGATGATAAAAATCAGAGTTTGGGGTCTGGGGGGAGAGAGAGCATGGCTTATGGAACAAAAGTACAAAGAAGATCAGAGGACATGGGCTAGAGAGAGTAAGTCCTCAGAAAGGAAAAGTGAGACTTATTCTAAGGGAAGGAGAAAAGAGACTTTTTAACAGAAGAATCAATAGATTTTTGGAACATAACATGAGCTGGATACAGAAATTCTGAACTGAAAAATTTTGCTGGCCTTGACCTCTCAGGAGACAAGAGGGTGGGAGATTGTGCAGAGTGGAGGTTTGATGATTAAACAGAGTGGGAAATGTTTAGGAAGAACTGCCTTGGAAATACATTTAGGAGACACAATACCGAGTTATGAGCCCTGAGGGTCCCAGGTGATGGCAGAGGGCTCTGTGAATTTGAGGAGGCCCAATCACTGTGGTTTCTGAACTCCTCCATCAACAGCTGGGGGATTTGTTAGACAGGTACCAGCAAAGGTCACAGAGCGAGGAACTTCAGATCATCAGTGAGAAAAACCCAGTTGGTAACAAGCAAGAGCCAGAATTGCTTATAAATTAACTTTCATAATTAGTTGCCTAACAACTGCCTCTCCCACTTAAGCATAAGCCCCGTGAGGGCAGGGCACAGTGACCAACAGTCAGAGATGGCCCTCAATAAATAGTTGCGGAAGCATAGAAGAGAGAAAAGGACGGAAGAAGGAGAAGGGACGGAGAAAATAAGGGAGGGCAGTAGGACTTTCAGAGCTTTTGTTTAGAACCAGTGATTATGTTATCCTTCATGTTGTTTGAAAGAGTGTTCCTCTTTATCACACATTTAGAGCACAAATTAATGCTGTGGACTGTTTCCCCATCTTTCCTTTACTTCAGAAGGTGTTAAAAGCATGTCAGTTGTATATTAACTGGAGAAAAATCATATAAGGCAGTCAATAAAGTGTCCAGAAAGTTTTCATTCTTAAGAGGATGTGAGGTCTGTTTCTGACAGGAACATCAGATTAATCAAGAAGTCTGTTGGTGAAAATGATAAGAAAACTGGCACAATTTGCTATCACTACCAAGATGTTCAAAAATAAATCTAGCTCACCAGATCTTTGAGAAATGTCTGATAGCTACGAGAGCAATCTCAAATACTGGAGAAAATGTATTTCTGCCTATCAAATATGTTCTCAGATCATTCTTGAGAGGAAAATGGTGTTAGTTATTCAAATGACAGACCAGCTGCATAAAGAGAGTTCAGTGAGTGAATTTTTTTTAATGTCCTTTAGTCAAGTTTGTGACAATAAAAGAGAAATTTTAAAGCAATCAGAAGTTATATCAATATTCGAAGACTTGTCCAGGCCAGAAGGGGTCCTGGTTAATAGGAAAGGGGTCTGAGAATATCTATAATCACAGGAGCAGGGTCATAATGGGGGACCTCAGAGTTTTATTGGGTGCCTGCATTTCTCAAGGTTAACATCTTCCAGAATTTCCTGAGAGCCAAATGATACTTCTTTTGATTTATCCCCTAGTTTTAGAGTCTCCCTGGAAGGATCTATGGCATCTACAACTCTAATGAGTAGTTTTGAGCCATCTCATCCACAGTTTGATGCTAACAGATGCAAGAAAAATAATGCAGACAATCATTGGTGACTTAGAAAACACCAACAGGCTCAAGTTCCTAGTTCCTGGTTTAAGGGATTCAGAAACAACCTTAGCCTCCCTCATCGTCTTGTCCCTTCCACCACCGGACATCTTCATCCAATCTGGCCAGAATTAAAATATAGATGCTCTGCCAGGCACTCTAGTCACGGTTGAACTGAGGCTATGGTGACAAAAGGGTGACCCCCTAAATGCCTGCTATGCTGTGTAAGTCACATCCCTACTTACCTAACAGAGTGCTCATCTGATAACACCCTGCCCCTGAGCCCTCCCCGCGTGATCACTTCCCTATTCATTCTGATACCTTCCTGGGATCCTAGCTCCCCTGAAAGGCCTGGGGTCCTGCATGTATCTTTCCAAGACTGCTTCTTAGGGAGTAAAGATCTGATGCTAGACACCAGCCAAGTGTCTGCGTTACGCATTGCCTACCTGGACTGCCCCCACTTAGCACAATGTCTGGCACAAAGCAGCTACCTAATAAATATTGGTTGAATTGAAGCATGACTTGCTCTGGGTTCCCCGGCACTGACTCCAACCATTTGCCTGAAGAGTGTCTGAGAACTGCATCTTCCCATTCTCTCTCTGTGCTATTGCTTGCTTGCCCAGCTGCAGCTGCAGTGTGGAGGGCCTAGCGTCAGGTTTTAATCATCTGGCTCTCACGTCCTACTTTAAGTAACAGGCAGCTCTGGCTAATAATTTCCAAAATATGACAAGGACAGTCTACTCCTGGGTCCAATGCCTCTTACAGATGCCTTACCAATGACAAAGCATGTATTTTGAACTTGATTTCCTGTCAACTCAAATTTTATGTGATGCTCCTTAAACAGTTAAGCCCTGGGTATTTTGCCATATTATATACAGAATTTGCTATCTCTGGTGTGGTACACAGTCTCACAAACAACGCATATGACAATGCGTGTAACATATTTTGGTATTGACCTACATTCTGCCCTCTTCTAAAATTATCTACTTAAAATGTACCAGGCTGTTCCAGGACATTCTGAAACTTTATCAAGTAGAAACAAATCTTTATTTCTTGGCAAGAGAAATTGTAGTCAAACTTGAGAAAAGGATGCTTAAAAGAAAATATTCAGTGACTGATCCTTGCATCAAGTAAAAATTTAAGAGAACATATGTGATAATGGTATCTGCCCACCTACAGAATGGAGTATGTATCAAAATGCTTTTATTATTTCACAAATGTAAGAACATTAAGATGTAATTATTATCAGATGTTTATATATGCATTATATGCATCATATATGCATAGGACTTTAAACTCATGTCTTCCATCTTCTCTGTCAAAAACAATCTTCAGCCTGAAAAGGTCAGAAGAAATAATGATGAGTGAATTAAGACCAAGATAAGTGTAGAAATTATAAGAACTTAAGTCTCATGATCTGGACAAAATACATATGAATATTTGGAGGGGGTGGAGGAAAGGCTTGGAGGATGCAAATGAGTTCTCTGAATTGAGTCCTTGCGTAGCCAGAAAACACAGAAGAAAATTGTGGTTCCCATTTCCAAAGAGAAGAGACAGATTCCACAAAGCATAAACCAAAAGATTTGATAGGTGTTTGGGGCAAGATTCTTGACTGAATTATTAAAAGCTTGGTTTGAGTTGACTTAGAAAATCAAGTTCAAAATGAAAAGAAAGTAGGGATAATAAGAAATAAATCATCCCAGATTAGACTAATTGTTGGCAGAGCTACTAAACTGGCAAAGAAGAAGGATATAGAACGGCGTATCTTGATTGCAGCAAGATGTTAGACAATGTCTTTCATAGTATTTTGTCTTGTATCCAAAACAGAGAATTATAAATTGGATCAAGGAAGTTAGGTGCATTTAAAACAGGTTGAACAACAGCAGTAAAGAAAGTCAGTGTCAACCTAAAGGGAATTTCAAGAGTGTCTGTTGTAAATATCTCATTCAATGCTTTTACCAGTGTTTTGAGTAAGGACTCCCAGCAACTCTAGGAGGTTCTAAGTTGAAACAGATAACAAATACCCACGTGATGGAAACAGGACATAAAAGATCTCAATTGGCTTAAGTAATGAGCCAAATGAAACAAAAATGAAACTTAGAGTAAATAAAGAGCTTTTTACATGGATTGGAAAGACCAGGATATTATTTGAGAGAAGGGAAAGGAAGATTACAGGACGAGGGATAAAAAGCAGGGAGCTTTGGTGAAAGAACAATGTGTCATCTTCCCAGGGCTGCCACAACAATGTACCAAGAACTGAGTGACTTAGAACGAGAGAAATTGGTTGTCTCACAGTTCCAGAAGCCAGAAATTGGAAATCAAGGTGTTGGCAGGGCTGTGCTCTCTCTGTGGCTCTAAGGGAGAATTCTTCCTCGCCTCTTCTGGCTTCTGGCGTTTGCCAAAAATCCTTGGTGTTCCTTGTCTTGTTGATGCATCATTCCAGTCACGTAGCCGTCTCCTCCCTGCACCTTCACAGCATCTTCCCTCTGTGTGTGTCTGTCTCTGTGTCCTAATTTCCCCTTTTCATAAGGACGCCAGTCACGTTGGACTAGGGCCCGCCCTAAAGACCTCATTTTACTTAGTTACCTCTGTAAAACCCTGTCTCCAAACAAGGCCACCTTCTGAGGTACTAGGGGTTAGGACTTCAATCTATCTTTTGCAGAGGATGCAATTCACCCCATAACAAACTGCTCCATGGGAGGTGGCAGGAAGTTGCCCCACATGAAAAGCATGACTGCACAGATCAGGAATAAGGGGAGAGCTGGGCCTCTCTGGTCAGCATACACCTGGGGAACTGCAGTCAGTTCTGGGCCTTTTTTTTTTTTATTGGCATATAGTTGATTTACAATGTTGTGCTAGTTTCAGGTGTACAGCAAAGTGATTCAGCTATACAGGTACATATACACACTACTGTATATAAAATAGATAATTAACAAGGACCTACCGTACAGCACAGGGAACAGTACTCAGTACTCTGTAATAACCTATATGGGAAAAGAATCTGAAAAAGAATAGATATATGTGTAAGTTCTGGGCCTTTAATAGGCAGTTGGGATGATGAGGGAACTTAAAACCAAATTATTGGACAGTGGTTTGGAGGAAATGGGATTGTTTTAGCCTGAGGAAGACCAGGCATGGGGGAAATGAAAGCCACTTTCAAATACACGATCAGTTGGCTGAAGCAGAGCTAGAGTTGTTTTTTATGGCTCTGAACCCAGAATTATATTACTGAGAGAGACTGATTCAACTGGATCGAAAAGAAGATTTTAAAAGGTAGTGTGTCCCGAGGCAGTTGGAATTTCATAGAAATACTGAGCTCCCTAACTTTGGACATCTTCAAGCAAAGGCTGAACACAGAGGGAGGGTGTTTAAAGGGAATGGAAGCATTGGAAATTATCTTGGAGCATAAGTCTTCTGACCTTGAGATTCAAGAATTCTGTGAAAGGAGTTCTTCTTTTAACTGAAGAATATTGATATCCCATAACATTTTATAAGGAAATGGTACGTGCTAACCCAAATCTAGGATTGTTTTATATTAAGGAAAATCTGAAGGAAGGAAAAATGAAAAGGATCACATATTTTAACCACACAAATAAAAAATACATGGTCTAAATAAACATAAAATATACCCAGTAAGAATACAAGAAAACCATAAAATCAAATAAGGGAAAGCAAAAACCTTACCCAAGTCACAGGCATTTTACAGTAAAAGTAGCATTTTGACTTTTATAGAAGTAATATGAAAGTTGAAATCTAGAAAATTCCATCAGGTCCAACTCCCCCCCCCCCCAATAACCGGAAGCAGAAAGGAAACAGGAAGAACAGGTACTATCTGGTGAAGTGAACTGACTTCTCTGAAAGAGGTTGGGAGGAAGATATCAGTGAAGAAGCCAATGGAAGGAGACCGCCTGGGCGCTGGAAAGGGCAGCAAGCTTGGAAGGACGTCTCAAGACAGCTGATCTTGGCTCAGCTGCCAACCAGCTACACAAGGTCACACGAAATACTTCCCTGCTTCTCGCTTTGCTCTGTTACTTTAAAAAGAAAAGAATCAGATGACGTTTTAACAACCCCATCCAACTGTAAAACTGTGACTCTGATGAATGTCCACAGGTAGAGAGTGAGGAAATACTTTAACACAATAAAGGCATAGAAATGTTGAACTTATAAAAAACCAAAAGTAAGAAATAGCCAGTGTAACTGTTTGAAAGACTAGAAGTAATGGAGGCAAACAATAATAACAGGTACTACATGAAGGTGTGCTAATAAGCCACACGTCTACGTGCAAAGGTTGAGTTTCATTAAAAATGAAAGTCATTACGTAGTTAGCATATTAATTATTACCCATGAAGTGTTAGCTTTGTATTACCAGTGAGTACCTGGCAGGCAGCTATTTACAAATATTTCTGTAAACTGACTCACACTCAGTATATTACTTGGTACAATCTGAGACGTAATAGACCCCTAAGCTTGAGTCTATGTGTCTGGCTTCCAAGTCCAATAACGTCACCTTCTAGGCAACATGATTGAGGATTAAGTTCTCAGGTATTTTTTCTGCAGTAGCAATTTCATTAAAATTCTTCACCATATTCAATTCAATTACTATAAACCATGCCAGATGATTTTCAAATAAAGAAAGAAGTACATATATGAACCAGCATTTATTTACAATACGGAATAATACACACAATAAAACAAGAAGATTCAACATACAGAAAAAGGCTTAAAGAGGCAGGGATGCCTGAGTAGGATTTTGAAGGATAAGTAGGAGTTTATTCAACACAAAAATGGAGAAACATCCCGAGCATTCCAAGGCATAGAAGCAAGAAGCAAAATGAAAGATTTGGGAAATTACAATTGGTTAAGTATTTCTGAAACAAAGGGCTAAGAGTGGACAATAGCAAGATGTGAAACAGGGGGGGAGACAACTAGCTCACAAAGGGCTTTCTGTGTCATTCTAATAACGAAGGTCTTTTCTTATGGGCAGTGAAAAGCCTCTGAGAGATTTTGAGCCTTTGAGTGATACTCTCAAGTTGGCCTTTCAGGGAGATGATCCCAGCTGCAGTGTGGAGGGGCGAATATGAGATGGAGAAGTGAGGAGACCAACAGGGAAAGAGATAGGAAGGAACTGAATTAAAGCCATGGCAGAGGAGATGGGACAGAGAGGTTTTAAATTTGGAAATGGTGGGATTTTGGTAACCGAGGAGACATTTCCAACCTGCTGTAGAGCCAGTCACGGAGAAGGACCACAGAAGGACCAACAGGTTTAGGGGTGGAAGGTCCAGTTTGGACCATATCGAGTATGAGATGTTCTGAAGACAAGTGAGCCCACCTCTATATCATCTTTTTCCTCTCTAGCCCCTGCAGATTTGAAAAGCCTATTTTTAGAGAATAAAAAAATCTAAATATCTGGGTTCATTTATTAATTAAATGTCTCTAAGAAAATGAAAGGGATGTTTTCCCCCAGAGTAAAATCAAGCACACATAATGCTCTAAGGAATTACACTGCCGTAATGCTGTAAGAGGTATCACCCAGTCAAAGACCAGTTAACCAAATGCTTTGTCCATAGAAAGGAATTGTACACGTTACACCTGGGTCATCAAAATTTAAAGAATGGTTATGCAAAAGATACCCTTAATAGCAAATCTTCCAGGATTCAGACTCTTGAGTTACCTTAAATATATTCTTACGCAGCTCACTTAAAACAATGCACACATGTGTGGGAATGTTCTTGCTTTTGCTGAATGCCTCCCGCTCTGTGTAATGGTCTGCACTTAGTTGGGATAGAAGAATCCAAGGGGTGACAGCATCTGTAAAAAGACAGGGAACAGTGGGCCAAGTTTGCATTCCTGTTTGGCAACGTAGGGCCAGACTCTTAGGACTGTGGTCAAGACAACACTAAGTTTAACTGATACTTAACATGTTGTAGTTGGGAAGGCCTCGGCGTTGCTCTTGTGTGTGTCAGTAAGCCCTAGGAGAAAAACAGACTGTGCAAATGGCATTTCCAGCAGTCACAGAATGGCAGGCTGACACATTTGGGTAGCAATGGCCAATCCAAAGTTTGCTTGCATAATTAGTATATTTGGTACTACTTGAGAAAGGACATTTTCCATGAAGAACTTGCTTTGAAGGCAGAACTTTCACTGCCAGGTCTCCAGGGAGGGTCATTTTTTCCAGCTCTCACTTTTGCTATCTATGACTCATCTCTCAACATTTAAGGGAAAACATTCTTAACAGAGGACCACATGAGGATTCAAGATGGAACTTTCTGAGTGTCTCCAAATATCCCCTCTGATCAGAGCTTCACGTAAGCTTGCTAAAGCTCCTGTGTGATGACCCCAGCTCTGGGCTCCATCCTGGAGACAGGGAGACGAGGTGAGCCATAGGGGCAGCTTGACATGCCTCCACGTGACATGCCCGTGGTCCCTAAGGTCAGACATCCTGTCCTTCTTGAGAGGAAGTAATGATTTACTCTTGAGAGAGGAAGTAGGGATAGAGTTCTGGAAACTGTGGGGTGGGGAGCAGTAAGAGGAAGAAGGGAAGCTTATCCAGATGCTTTAAGAAATTGCTAGAAAATACCAAACAAGCTTCAGCGGCCTTTATAAGCCCCTGCAAAAATAACCCCCGCTCACTTGGCTAATGATGGAAATAAACGTTGTCCCAAAGAACAGGCTCTGATTGGCTCGGCCTCTTGAATTTGAAAGGCACTTGGGGGAAACAAACTGACCCTGTGATGCTACAGCCATAAACTAGGGCATCATCTTTGACTTTTTGTTGCTACTGGTTAATCTTTCCTTCTCGTTTCTTACTGACACCTCAGGATTAAATTGATCAAAGCATGAGGGGAGTGGGATGGGAGTCCAGATAGTGGCAACTAGTTTTTGTCTGGTTTGTTAAATATGACCCACACTTCTAGCCAGTGGACTCTGCTTCACACCCTGAGCAGTACGTTGTCAGGATCTCAGTTCAGTCCTTCTCAGTTGAGAATGATTCCCTTCACCAAGCGCAGGGAGAGAAGTAAGAGCTGTCTCCGGCAGGTGAGCGTGTCAGAAGACTGTCCACAACCCTAGGCACTGACACTGCAGCCTGCCTCCGCCTATGGAGACCTGTCACCAGGGTGCATGCAGCTTTGTAACTGCATAAATTATATAGAAGAAAAATAATGGTTTCTCCTTTGGGGGTGAGGGGCTGCGATCCTCTGATTTTTTTTTTAAACGTTTTACTGTTCTATAAACAGTCTTCTATGGCCCTGGTTTTATTTTAATTACATGTATCCATCTTTATTTTTTTCCTCTCCCAAACCTGGGCAGTAATGCATTGCACATTTAAAAGAAACCACATACAGAAAGAAACCACATTCTTGGAATGAAATACCCTGAAGGAGCATGTACATGCTTCTTTATGATGCTACTAGTGATGTTGGCAGCTTCCATACGCACAGGTTTAGAATTACTCTCAGCAACCGGGGAGCTTCAAGGGGATTTGCAGTAGCCAAAAGAAGGGAGGAGCCCCTGTCCTTCTTCTGTGGGGTCTGATAGGTTTCTGACCTATGACCTGTGAACAAGACAGCCTCCAGAAAAATCTTCTTGGAGTTCTGACTTACTTCCTACCAAAATATAAAAGATTCAAATGTCAAGTTTGTAAGTCCTAAAAAGATGCATTTTCTTATTGGAGGAGATTCCAATTATGGGATGAAAGGCTCTGTCCCCTTGAGTTTGATTTTATGTATAAAAATGTGTAAAATCAAATACATATGAATACATACATACATACATGTACATGTACATATACTTGCTTTTATGCTACTTTTGTATTAAACTTTAAAGTCTTAACTCCTCAAAGGCAACCATAATAACTATTTGATGAACATATTATTATCCAGATAAAAAATACAAATTTGAAATCAGAAGATTCTCTTAGTGTAATTCCTTTGGAATGGACTAGTGAGTGCACAGAAAGGCCTTCAACGATATCGGGGGCAAAATCCTTGGAGAACCACACCCCAGAGGGTTGCAGCTGATAAGTATGGGAAACCCGGAGAAGTAAAACCCTCCAAGGCAAACACAGCACCCATGGCCTAGGTTAGAGTAACCCTTTCTCCTCCCATGTGGCTCTGGAAGCACGTCCGGCTTTGTGTCTGACACTGCTGCACCTCTGGAGAGATGCCATTTCTAAGTGATAGCCACGGCCCTTCCACAGGAGACAGCCTGTGTCTCCCAGACCACCGCAATTATGCCTCTCCTCCCCTGGCCTCTGCCCGCAGCGCGGGTCAGCATGCCGCTACCCACTTAGAGCACTCGCCCGTTTAGAGTCTCAAGGGGATGGTCAATACCACATATGTGAATTTTGGGGAAACGCACCGGGGGGGAAAAACCCAGCATGATTCAGAAATAGCACACCAGTAAAACCCAATGTATAGTCAGGATTTTTCAAGAGTTCTATATACGTCAATGTTCCAGAAAAACAAAACTAACTTTTTAAGTATCAGAATGCTTTTACACAGGATTGATTCGATCAAATAAAACCTAAAGTACTTTATACTCTTCCTTGCCTTCTCCTTTTTTTTGGCCATGCCATTCCATGATCAGGAATCGAACCCAGGCCACAGCAGTGAAAGCCCGGAATCCTAACACTAGGCCACCAGGGGACTCCTGCTTTCTCAATTTTTGAACATAACTTTACCATTGTTAATAAAGTGGCATCATGATTTTCTACCATCGGTTAAAAACATTCCTGATCTGGTGTCACGTGCTTTCTCTTTGGCTCTCCTACCCCTGTCCTCATATACCCTTACACCCCTCACTTTGGGCCTGCAGCCTTTATTTGTGCATGTTTGTTGATTGAGTGAATGACTGACTCTCCCTAGGCCCCGTTTCCACAGGCCAGGCTCTCCCCATCTTTCCTGACCCAGCTGCACTAGGTGGCCCCCTGAATCCCCTTTTCACTTGGCTACTGCAAATGATAGTTCCATAATTGACGTTAATCTTTTAATTTTAATTTTTTTCAGTTTTTGTGGTACACGCGCGAGGGCCTCTCACTGTTGCGGCCTCTCCTGTTGCGGAGCACAGGCTCCGGATGCGCAGGCTCAGCGGCCATGGCTCACGGGCCCAGCCGCTCTGCGGCATGTGGGGTCTTCCCGGACCGGGGCACGAACCCGTGTCCCCTGCATCAGCAGGTGGACTCTCAACCACTGCGCCACCAGGGAAGCCCCTGACGTTAATCTTTTAAGTTTTCACTTTGACATGTATCACTCATGATTATTTGTACACTTATTTATGTGAATATAAGCTGCTAAGAGCAGTAGCCGTATTTTACACACCTTAGTTTACTGTGGGGTTTTTTGGGTTTTTTTGTTTGTTTGTTTGTTTGTTTGGCTGCACCATGCAGCATGTGGGATCTTTGTTCTGCCACCAGGGATCGAACCCGGGCCCTTGGCAGTGAGAGTGCAGAGTCCTAACCACTGAAAAATGGTACTGATGAACCTGGTTGCAGGGCAGGAATAAAGAGATAGACATAGAAAATGGACTTGAGGACACAGGGTGGGAGGGCGAAGCTGGGGTGAAGTGAGAGTAGCATCGGCTTGTATGCACCGCCGCATGTAAGATAGTTGGCTGGTGGGAAGCAGCAGCATAGCACAGGGAGATTGGCTCGGTGCTTTGCGGTGACCTAGGGGGTGGGATAGGGAGGGTGGAGGGAGGCTCAAGAGGGAGGGGACATGGGGACACGTGTATGCATATGGCCGATTTGCTTTGTCGTGCAACTGAAACTAACACGGTATTGTGAAGCAATTATACTCCAATAAAGATCTATTAAAAAAAAAAAAAACAACACAGTGCCTGACTCAAAGAAATATTTTTACAAAAACACTTTTGAGGCGTTTGTTGAATGAATTTGTAGAAAAGGTCCTGGCTGGCCAAAACTGAAATCCAATACAGCTGGCAGGTGAAGCTAAGTGAACTGTCCCCCACTCCCAGCCCAAATTCCTTTGTCTGTCGTACAATCACGGATCTAGGTAGGGGCTGAGAGTCCCCCTGAAAAGAAAAAAACAAAAAACCAACACTCTATATCATGCCCACAGTTGGAAACCCTGCCTTACTTCTAGTGCGTGAACTAGAACCTAGCTCACAGCAGGTGTTCAATAAATAAACTAAATTCTGTGATGTCTCCAGGCCTATCTTAACTTTTCCTTGGCTTGTTTTCAGAGAACATGTCACCTCATCTTAGAACAGGCTTTAGTCCGCATCCTCAGGAGGAATAAGGATACCGGTGCATGCAAAGATGACCAAGGAGCTGAACCGTGAAGCCTAAGAGAGACTGTGGCCCTTGTGTCACCTCGTTCTCAGCAACAGCTGCTGCATCTTGTTTCCTCAGGCTTCGGCTCAGAGGAGATAATGACACTCGGGGAAGAGGATTCCCAGCTTTGCAGAGACAAGGGCAGCAATGCTGGAGAACCTCAGGCTCCCTCTATGCCTGGAATAGCCGTGGGGGCCGGAAATGATTCCCAGGGATCCTGGACTCTCAGAAGACACCTCTCAGTGTGTCCCAGAAAATATACAGGTGAGATTTTCAAGGGAATGGAGTTCCTGCTTAAAAAGATGGCTGTCGTTAGCTGGTAATAGTTGGTTTTACTGTTTACTGTGACATCGTTTTGCCCAAGGGTGGGTGTGGAACCATTGGGAAATGAATGAATGAATGATCATGCCTAGTAAAATGGAATTCTTAGAAAACAGTGTTTTCCCCTGTAAAATGTCAAATATTCTAGTGGATCCTAATGGAAAAAATATATATTTTTTAAATTTTTATTGGAGTATAGTTGAGTTACAATGTTGTGTTAGTTTCAGGTGTACAGCAAAGTGAATCAGTTATACATATAACATAGCCACTCTTTTTCAGATTCTTTTCCCATATTGGTGATTACAGAATACTGAGTAGAGTTCCCTGTGCTATACAGTAGGTCCTTACTAGTTATATATTTTATATGTAGTCGTGTGTATATATTAATCCCAATCTCCTAATTTATCCCCCCCCCTTTCCCCTTTGGTAACCATACATTTGTCTCTACATCTGTGAGTCTGTTTACGTTTTGTAAATAAGTTCATTTGTACCATTTTTATAGATTCCACATATAAGTGATACCATATGGTATTAGTCTTTCTGTGTCTGACTTCACTTAGTGTGATAATCTCTAGGTCCATCCATGTTGCAGCAAATGGCATTATTTCATTCTTTTTATGGCTGAGCAATATTCCATTGTATAGGTATACTATGTCTTCTTTATCCATTCCTCTGCCAATGCACATTTAGGTTGTTTCCATGTCTTGACTATTGGAAATAGTGCTGCAGTGAACATTGGAGTGCATGTGTCTTTTTGAACTATGGTTTTCTCCAGATCTGTGCCCAGGAGTGGGATTGCTGGATCATATGGTAGCTCTATATTTAGTTTTTTAAGGAACCTCCATACTGTTCTCCATAGTGGTTGTATCAATTTACATTCCCACCAATATTGTAAGAAGGTTTCCTTTTCTCCACACCCAAAAACTATTTTAAATTAAAGAATGTCAGAACTAATGGGGAGCTTAGCAACTAACCAGTCTGAACCCCTTGCTTTGCTGATGAGAGAACTTTGCAGTCCTATGGCCCAATGTTGTCTGAGATGGGACCAGCAACCAGGCTTGCTGAGGGGTGGTAGCCTTCTCCTTACCAGTAGAGACACTCCCTAAAGAATGATGTGGGAGCTAGTTCTGCTTGGAGCCCAGCTGGAGCCAGGAAGCCCCTCTGTACTGAAGAGAACCGGGCTCTGAGCCCTCGTGTTCAGTGCAAACAAGTCAGGCAGTAACGGCTCCTACCAATGAACAGCCAACTATTTTCCATTCCCATTAAGAGAAAGTTAAACCTATACAGTGTCTCAAAAATTTGATCTTTTCTTTAATAAAAGCCACCGCCAAGAGCATACTCCTTTGAACCATCACTTCTCAAAGCAAAATGACTTTGAATTGCATGGACTTTGAGAGGAATTTATTTCCATGGTTGTTTTTAATTTAGGGAGAAAAAGAAAAGGAAAAGAGAGACAAAAGAAAGTGCATGGGTAGCAACAGAATAAGGATAAGTGTATCTAGACATTTTCATTCAGCAGCTGAAATCCTGCTTAGAAATCCTGCTTACAATGTCTGTTTAGTGGTAGGGCTATTCAGCCTCTCATCCATTCAACAAATATTTATTAAGGGCCAACACCCTGTCAAGAGTCATGCTGGAAATGGAGAAATCACAAGGACCTAATAGATCTAAGTGCAGGGCATCTGGAAGTGGAAAGCACAGAGGACTTCCCTGAGGTGACAGACAATAGTTTACTGCATGCCACCTGGAGGGGGAGGACACGGCAGATGGGAGGCAAGAGAGTAGTGTTCCAGGAACAGAAAGCCACTCGGTGAGCCTGTAGGGCTGAGTGTGGGAAGAGGGTGCAGTGACAAAGCAGGCTGGAGGGAAAGGAAAGGCCATCTTAGGAGTTTAGCTGTATCTCAAAGGTGATGGGAGCTATTGGAAATATCAAGAATGTGTTACATGAGCTGATCCACATTTAGAAAATAGTCAATCCGCAATAGCTCTTAAACATAAGAGATGCCCAGTTAAAACTCAGAGATACTGATTTTCACCTGTCAAATGAGCAAAAAGCAAAGTTTTGAGCACAGTAGAGAATCGGGCATTTTACCCTTATTTCTGGCTGGAGTAATAACGATTCAGCAACATATATTAAAATTACAAACACATCTACCTTGGACCCAGCAATCCCAATTCTCAGAATCTATCCTGCAGTTACTGTCACACCAGTATGGAGTGACATATTCATATTCATTCATTGCAGCATTGTTTGTAAGAGCAAAATATCAAAAACTAGTAAATGTCCATTAAAAGCAGGCTGGCTAAATACATTTTATTAGCTCGATATGATGGACACCTTGCCCTTTAAAAATAAATAAATAAATAAACTTCCTTATATGGAAAGGTTACCAAGGTACATTGCATATTTTAAAAGGAAGTATAAAACAGTGTGCCTGGCATAGCATCTTTATGTGGAAGGAGATATTAAAAGATATATTAATATGTTTTTTTGAATATATATGCTGTATCTCTGGAATAACACATGGTAGATTACTTCCCATGATTGTGTAAAAGGAAACTGGGTAGGTGGAGGTGGGGCTAGGGGGGATCGTTTCCAATGAGTGCCATCTTCCGACTTGGACCAAAGAGTTTCATGGAGTGATGTGGGCAGAACTCAAAGTGTAGTTGAGGATGGGATTCATGAGCAGTGATGGACATGAGACCACTTTCAAGACGTCTGGTTGTGGAAGGGGAGAGCGATAGGGCAGGGTGGGGGTAAAGGAGCAACGTCAGATCAAGAAAAGTCTCTTTTGAACTGGGAAACAGACATGAGCTTGTTGTCAAATACAGCCACAGAGACAAAAGGATGAAAATTTTAAAGACGGAGATATTGACAAAGTGAGACAAGGGTGGAAACGAAAGTATTGCAGATTTCCAAAGAAGACTTAAAACTGTAAGTCCAAGGATTATATCATTTGTTTTTTTCTCTACTTTTCTATCTACCCTCTGTTGCCTTTAGAACAGTTTTTTGAGCGTGAGTCCCCCATTCTCCTTGCTTGGCCCTGCAGTAAACCTTTCTCTGCTCAACAAAACAGAACAAAAGACAAAACAAAACAAAAAACAGTGGTTTGTACCAAGCAGGACTCATTAAATGTTTATTTACCATCTGATGTCACGGTGCCTGAGCTTGTATTGTGAAGGATCTCCCTTCACGGAACATCAGCTGCAAGATCAGAGCGGCACGCACCTACCTTAGAAAGTGTGCGCAGGCATCCTACCAGCACTACATCCCTCCCTGTCCCTGGAAGAGTAAAGAGTGTGGTCCCCCCCACCACTCCCTGGCCTCCACCATCAGCTCTGCCTAGAGCTCCTGGCTGCAGATGAATCCCACACCAAGGGCTGTGCGTCCAGCGGGTCCAGACCTACGCTCAATGTAAAAGCCAGGACCCACCCCACAAATTCCTTCCTAAGTTTTCAGTGTTTTTTATGTCCCAGCATTCCCACCCCCCTTTCTGGCATTTTCCAAGTGAAAAATTTGACTCACACTCCCCCTAGTGACAGCCCAGGAATTCTTTTCAATGATTAAACCACACCTCCTGTATAGCAAAGAGAAGCAGCCTGCCCTGGATGTGCACCTTTACCTCCCCAACCCCCAGTCCCACCCCCGACACATTTGCTGATGTTGTTTTCTGTGATTAGAAAGAAATAATTGGCCAGCTGAATATCTAGACCTTAGCAGATTAGAGGGAATGAGTTTCAGTCAGTGTCATGAAACATCACCAGATCTTCCTGGTTTTGTGAGTCAAAAATATTAGAAGCAGGAAGACGGCATGTAAAAAGGAGAAAAGAGGAACATAGAACATGCCACATGTGTCCAGGGCTGCACTGGTGATCCCGAAGCCAAAGCAGGATGACCACTGCCACACAGGCTCAATTTAAGAAGACAGAAACTCAAAAGGTTAATGCACTGAGGACATGTTAACCTGTGGGAGAGATGGCTTTAGGGAACAGTGAAAGCAGTGGTTAAATATTTGCTGGGCTAACCAGTGGAATATTAAACTTCCTTGTTCAGAACAACTCCCCATAAGTGGTTCTGAACCATTTGAGGGTCAGTTTGAGAACCAATGAATCTACACACTTTCTCTCCAGAATAATATATTTTCACATTTCAGAGTTATAGAAAAAAAAATTCATGGTTAATAAATGTAGAAACAGATGTTCAACCCCACTTAAAAACTCAGGCCAAAGTAACAGGGATATACTATTTTTTATCTGTCAATTTGGAAAAGATCAAACAATTTCTCGATGCTAAGTAGTATAGTCAAAGGCATGAGGAAACAGGCACCCTTGCACTATTGATGCAGTATTAGCTGGTGCCATCTTTTGTGGAAGAGGCTCCATATGTTAAGCAACTCCCCAGACCACAGCTTCGCTCCCCATCTCCAGGCCTATGAGTCTTCAGTGTATATCGCCCACCCAGTTCAGACCTCTCTTTGAGTTTTAAACATGAGTAATCGACTGTCTTCACTTGACTGTCTCAAAGGTTCTGCAAATCGAACATGTGCAAGACAGAACTCAAAACCCCCCATAAACATGGCCCCCTGATAGTGTTCCCTGCAGTGTATAGCACCCCCATTCATCTAGTTGTATTAGTCAGAAATCCCAGAGGCACCTGTGACATTTCCCTCTAAGTGCTTCTCCCCACTTCCATGTCACCACACCAGTTTATGTCATCATCCTGTCTCACCTGGATGACTGTAATAATCTCCTAACTTGAGTCCTAACAGCCGCTCTGTTCCACTGATGAGTTATCCTCATTGCAATCAGAGTAACCCTTTCAAAACTTAAGTCGAATCATGCCAAGCCCCCTGTTTAAAGTCCTGCAAATGATTTTAAGATAAAGACAAAAATCTTAAATGCAGCCTACCCCACTCTCTCCTTCGTTCTCACATGCCACCCTTCTTTCTCTTTCTTTAGAGCCACTTTTCTCTCCTGCCACAGGGATGGATATATACATATATATTTCTTCTTTATCAAATTATCTTCTCCCTCTCTTCACCTAGTTTAGTGCCACTCAGGACATAATCACAAGTCCCTAAGGAAGGCATTCCTGTCACCCCAGTTCAGCTCAGTTTTCTTTTGTTATTTTGTATGTGAAATCATAGAACCATGTCTTTTTGCTTTCTGGATTATAGCAATTTGTAATTATGCCCTAATCTATGTGATTGTTTTAGTTCTATCTTTTCCTGCTACTAGACTATAATCTTCATGACAGCAGAGACCTTGTCTTTCCCAAAGTGTACTGGTGTATCTTAAATAGCAAGAGGTAGGCACTGTGTGTGTGTGTGTGTGTGTGTGTATGTATGTTAGAAAATGCGAGGAAGAAAATACACAGAAATTTTAACAGTGGTTATTTATAGGTAATGACTTATGCATGACTTTTTCCCTTCCTTTATTTTCCTGTATTTTATATATTTTATATACTAGGTATGCATTTATTTATAACCAGATAAAAATCAATGTGTTATATTATGAAAACCTAATCAACTGAATTTCAGGGGAAATACCTGTCAGCCACCTATGTTAAATACGTGTGGACCATAAAGGCTTATCAGGAAAGGTAAGGAAAACTAACAGCATTAAAATGAGAGGCTAAAATGAAATTATAAAGTAACTAACCATGGGGTAAACAACAGAAGAGGTCTTTTCAAAAATCTGAATTAGTAGACATTTGGGAATGTTATTTTTATCATAACAAACTACTATGTAAAATAGAGCAATTAGAGAACAAGAAAGAGATTTATGTTATTAAAAATATATTTTCAAAAAGGCAGTGAAAGAACTGCATAATAAAATACACACAGCTGAAGTCAGTGAGCTGAAAGATAAATCAAGGCAATCTC
This sequence comes from Pseudorca crassidens, assembly GCF_039906515.1. Taxonomy (NCBI): domain Eukaryota; kingdom Metazoa; phylum Chordata; class Mammalia; order Artiodactyla; family Delphinidae; genus Pseudorca; species Pseudorca crassidens. The sequence continues at coordinate 72,399,923 of NC_090308.1, read as the reverse complement.
CCAAAAGGGAGGAAATTTAAAGCAATGGAAAATATGAGAGAGAAGTTAAAAGACATGGCATATGACCAAAAGGTGTCTGAGAAAGAGATTACAGGGACTATGTAGAAGGAGGGGAAAAAAGAAAGAAAAGAAATGGTAGAAGAAAATTTCTCTGCACTAGAGACAAAAACAGATCATCAAATATGAAAGAGCCACCAACAACCAAGTGGAGGAGAAGGAATTTCAAGAGATAAACCTAGATACTTACTCTTAAAAAAATCAATTAATCAAAGATATAAAGAAAAACAGCTTCTAGTTGGGAATACAAATTATCTCAAAAAATAAGAATTTTCTGCAGCAATAAATAGAAAAGACAAAAATCCTTTCCCATGTGGAGCCCACATTCTAGTAAGAGGGAAACAGATAAGGAACAAGGTAAATAAGTGAAATATTTAGACTGTTAGATAGCTATCCAGCAAGGATAGGGAATATTGCAGGGTTGCAACTTTAAGTAGTTTTATCAGGGCAGCCTCACTGTGAAAGCAACATCTCCGTCAAGACCTGGAAGAGGTAAGGGATTAGCCATTCAGATGTCTGGGGTAGAGCATTGGGGGGTGGGGGAGGGCGGTGCTCATCATGTGCAAAGGCCCTGAGGCAAGAGCATGCTCATTGTGCTCTAGGACCACCAAGGAGGCCATTGTGGCTGGAGTAGAGTAAACAAGGAGAAGAGGTAATAGGAGACAAATTACATGGGACCTATGAGGCCATTGGTAAACATCAGTTTTTACTGAGTAAAATAGGAAGTTACTGAAGAGTTTCAGGCAGAGGGGGTGACATGATCTATCACTTGAGCTGATGTACTGGAAATAAACTGAAGGGGGTGAAGGGAAGATTCAGGGAAACAAAAGATGTATGAGAGAGGGTCAGACCAGGGTGGTAGCAGAGGAGGGGGTGGAAAGGGTTCATGTTCTAGGTACATTGTGGAGGTAAAGCTAACAGGACTCAAGTGTGACTCCAACATTTTTGACCTGAGAAACTAGCAGATAGAACTGCCATTGCCTCAGATGAAGAAGGCTGAAAGAAACAGACATGGAGGAGAAGACCAAGATTTCAGTTTTGAACATGTTGGGTTTGAAATTAGATATACATGTGGAGTTATAGAGAAGGAAGTTGGATAAACAAGTCTGGCTTCAGGAGAGGATACAAGAGAGAGAAAGAGAGCTATTTTTATATAATACATATATACGTATATAAACATACACATACATACATATGAATCATCAAGGTAGAAATGTTATTTAAAAACATGAGGCTGGATAAAGTTCCAAAGTGAGTAGAGATGGACAAAGGGAAGAGATCTAAGAACTGGGTTCTGGGATGTACTAACATTTAGAGGTCAGAGAGATGAGAAGAAAGGAGCAAACAAATCTGAGAAGTAGCAACCACAGAAATAGGCAGAAATTCAAGGGAGTGTCATGTCATGGAAGCCAAAAAAGAGAACATGTTTCAGGGAAGAAACAGTGATCAAAACTGCTGACAGGACAAATAAGTTGACCACTGGATTTGGCAACATGAATGTAATTAGTGATCTAGATAAGAGTGGTTCTGTGGAAACTTGGGAAGATATTGGCGGCAGTGAGTATTAGTCAATCTTTAGAGTTTTCTTACTAGACAAGCAAGGAAGACATAAAGGGTAGCTGGAGGAGAAAGTGAGGTCAGGAAAGAATTTTTTGTTGTTATGAAATATAACATCCTCTTTGAAGGCTCATGGGAAGATCCAGTAGAGAGGGGGAAATTTTTTTTATTAATTTTTATTGGAGTATAGTTGCTTTACAACGTTGTGTTGATTTCTGCTGTACAGCAAAGTGAATTAGCTATACGTATACATATATCTCAAGAGGGGGAAATTAAATTGATGAAGTAGGAATGAAAAGGGGAATTGCTGGAGCAGTGTGCTTGCATATGCAAAAGGGGATGGGATTGGAGGCAGAATGAGAGGAGCTGGGCTTGGCTCGGAGCAGGGAGAATTCAGATGAGACGTATAAAAGGAGCAAAGGTTACTTATGTGGATGGAGATGCGGGCAGTGAATAGATGCAGTGATGGGAGCTTGTGGAAGTCTTCAGGCTGTGATTGTCTCAGAACCATCTACTTGAGAATGAGGATAGAAGTAAGGAAAAGAGGAAAGAGTCGCATGTATGTATGACTAAGGAAAGACCAAAGCTAGAAAGAAAACCAATTTAACCTTGGTGCTTAAAATAATCTCCTTTAAGGAACTCAATTGGGAAGGTGTTTGTTTGTTTAAAAACTTGCATCTCCTTTTCTGTGGGTTTAATCACACTACATGCTTCCAAAGTGACACATTACATATACGGTGATATAGTGATATATATAGTAATATATATATATATATATATATACACACACACACACACAAATACATATATATAATTTAATATATATTAAATGTTATTTGCCAGTTTCAACATTTAGAAACCATCTATAGAAAATGAAAGACAATATAATTACAGAATATAATGGAAATATTATAACCCTTGACAGTGTAAAAACAGTATAATAAATAGAATCAGGACCAAGGGCATGAGGTGGAAATGGAAGTGTGCTAAAACTCTCCTCTGTGTGCAGTTAATAGGTGCTCTGTAGAATTTATATATTGAAATACAGCCCTAAAGACAAGTACCAGAAAAAAACTGCAAATAATAATATAACTAACACATTTAGGAAACAGAAGGAAAGATAGACGGGTTAAAGGTCTTTTAATTTCTCATAAATCACTGGGTTAATAGATATAATCTAAAGTTGATAAACCAAGAAATTAAAGTGTAATTTTAAACTAGAACAGTCAATTCCAAAAGAAGTAAAGAGCAATGTGACTACTTCTGGGGCACAGGATTAACTGGAGAGGAGGTGACGCGGGCAAGTTCTTTATATGGTTCAGGATCATTTGACTTACCTGTGCATGTCTATACATGTATTATTTTCAAAATGTTAAAAAAAATTTAATTTAAGAAGCTATGAATACTATTTTTGAATCAAGTTTTACCTCCAAAAGATTATATAATTAAGCACTTGGTGAAGTCTAGCTCCTTTCAGAATAACTTAACAGGTGCTCACGTTAACGTGCTAGCTTTCATCAAAGGCTGCTTTGAGTAACAACCATTTAAAAAAAAAAGTCCTTGTTTACTCTAGAACCTTTGTTGAGGACATAGATTATTATAAGACTCAGCATTACCGGAGCCTGTGCTCCGCAATGGGAGAGGCCACAACAGTGAGAGGCCCGCGTACCACAAAAAAAAAAAAAAAGACTCAGCATTACTGAGTCTTATATAGAGTCACTATATTACTGAGTCACTATGTAAAGTCCTTGAGTGAGTCTCTTTTAATCTCTGTGTGAAACAAAGCTTTGCCTCTGCTGAAGAACTGTTTTGTTTCCTCTTCTCTAAGAGAACCGTTAATTGGTTACATTCACCTTTTTGACCAAGGGTTGAACTTGAAGCCCTATCCTAGCAATTCTGTTACTCTGTAAGGGTGGCATATTTGTATTTTCCTTCCTCTTGGTCTTGGGTTTCTATTTCTGTTTTTATATGATCATTGAATTTTATGTATGTGTGATATAAGCTGTGATGTAAAATCATTTGTAAATTGAGATGGGGCATAAATAAGTAAATCAAGTTGGTTACGTAGCAAAATATACTACTTATGACAATTTATAAAATGTATAATCCTTCTACTTTCCCAAGCTGTCAAGTCTTACTCAAGATCTCCTTTTCCTATCACCTTAGGGGTTCTATCCGCCAAGTTGAGATGCATACCAGAATGTCCTCAAAGTTTCTCAAATAAACTGGGCAAAAGTTTCAAGGAGACATGCAAAAGGAAAATTTGAATACAATAAATGTAAATACCAAGTGTAAAGGAACATTTCCCAATAGTTAAAGGAGTCTGAAAATGGGAACGGGCTGCCCTAAACCCAGAAGTTGGTCCTCTCGTGGGACTCTAGACAGCTCTCTGATGGAGACAAGGGAGAACGTGCTCAGGTTCCCTCACCAGCAACACTGTCCAGTATCCTTGCCTCTGACAGTCTCAGTGTCAGAAAATGTCACTGGATAATATTGCAGATGCTCAAGGTGGGAGACTTGATGCCTAAGCCTCTCCGTCACCCCTTCCTGATCCCCAAGTTGAAGGCATGCATCCATCTCATTGCCTGTTAGCTCTGTCAGTCTTCAGCTGTCATGGAGGAAAGTCAGCTCCACCTAGAGCCTTGGTCTCTCAGGTGACAGTTTCTTTTTGGCCTTCACTTGTTACATGGATTAGTAAGATGTCTGCAAAGGACAAAGCGTGCTAAACCAGCAGCACTATGTGTAAAGAAATCTTAGGAAGCTACACAGAAAGTATGTACAACCTTAAAATTGGCACATGGTCCTCCATGAGCTCACCTCAATGTCCGATTCAGCTGCAGATCACGGACTTAATACGAATTCCAGCTGTTCTGCAAGCAAGCCCTGACAATCATCTAAGACTTAGACTGCTGGAAAAATTTATAATCTTCTATCTTCATAAATTTCTGAATCATACACAGTACCCATTTTTCTGTTATTTTAGGGGTTATACTTAGTTAAGCAGACATGGTTACTCAACGTAATAGATCAGAATCTTTTCTGAGGTTTTGAATGAATTGGGAAACACTCAAGGAAGAAATTTCAGAAGACTTAAATCATTTAAAGAAGCATACAGAGCAATGCCATAAAAGGTCATCGAACAGAGAGCAACTAGACCACCGGGGACTAATTCTCTGAGGGTGGAAACCGTAATGACTCATTCAGACCAAAAGGGGTTCCAGAGTCTGATGTCCACAATATCCACTCAGAGCTCGAATGCAACCCGGTCCTTGGGGAAGCCAAGGGAGGAAGAAAGAAAAGCTCTGAGACTGAGGGAGTGAGGGAAACTGAGGACTGAACTACTCATAAACTGACCACCAAACCCAGACACATCAAAACCTGTGATCAGACGGCATCAGAAAACTGCCATTTGTGAACTGCATCCTTTTCCATGGTTTTAACATTTTCATTTTCCTTAGTTCTATGTAGAAATGTCATGATAATAAATATCATGTGGTATCACTTATATGTGGGATCTAAAAAAATGATACAAATGAACTTATTTACAAAACAGAAATCGACTCACAGATGTAGAAAACAAACTTATGGTTACCAAAGGGGAAGGGGAGTTGGGATAAATTTGGAATTTGGGATTGACAGATACAGACTAATATATATATAAAATAGACAACAAGGATCTACTGTATAGCACAGGGAACTATATTCAATATCTTGTAATAACCTATAATGGAAAACAATCTGAAAAAGAATATATATGTATAGCTGAATCACTTTGCTATATACCTAAAACATTGTAAATCAACTATACTTCAACAAAAAGATAAAAAAAATTTAATATAATTTTTTATCTTTTTTAAAAATATAAAAAAGTGTCATGACAAAAAACTCAAAAATTATTGACATTGCTTAAATGATAAATTAGAAGGTGATTCTCCATTTTACAAAAGGATTCTTGGCTTCACAAAAGAAAAAGTCATAGCATTTTCAAAATGGCTACGTCCCTTTTTACACCTAAAATATGATATCATTTTGTATCAGTCAAGGTCCCAAAAGGAAACACCACAGTCAAATAATTTGCATAATTTATTATGCAAAATCTCTGTAACTCAAGGTTAGTTCATCTTTTTTTTTAACATCTTTATTGGAGTACAATTGCTTTACAATGGTGTGTTAGTTTCTGCTTTACAACAAAGTGAATCAGCTATACATATACATATATCCCCATATCTCCTCCCTCTTGTGTCTCTATCCCACCCCTCTAGGTGGTCACAAAGCACCGAGCTGATCTCCCTGTGCTATGGGGCTGCTTCCCACTAGCTATCTATTTTACATTTGGTAGTGTATATATGTCCATGCCACTCTCTCACTTTGTCCCAGCTTACCCTTCCCCCTCCCCATGTCCTCAAGTCATTCTCTACATTGGCGTCTTTATTCCTGGCCTGCCCCTAGGTTCTTCATAACCTTTTTTTTTTTCTAGATTCCATATATATGTGTTAGCATACAGTATTTGTTTCAGTTCATCATTAACTAAGGTCTTAACCTAAAATATGGTCGGTGCTGTGCTTGATGCTGGGGGAGATTCAGGAGTATAAGCTATTCCTTTCTTGAAGCAGCTTAAAGTTTAACAAAGCTTAATGTTTTGTTAGAAAGACAAGACATGCCTGTGAAGTAGCCTCAAGCACTAAAAGCAGAATTTGTTCGAAATTTTGGGGTGTGTTCTGCAAAAGCTTCAGGTGACTGCAGGAGCAATGACAGCTAAAATGGTCTAGGAGGACTTCATGGGAAAAGTAGGAAGTGTAATAAGTGTAGGACGGGAAAATTTCCCCAGATGGAGAGAAGAAATGGAAAGTATGCAAACTGGGAACAGGTATAGAGGCTAAGAAGGTAGTCAGCAGACAGAAAAAGTAATTTCCAGAATACAAGGCTTGTGCCTTTTTTTAAATGATGGGCCATATTTTAGATCTAAATAGATAGAAGCATTTTGAGGTGACAACCCCTTCCACCTCTGCTCACTCACATGGATCTCCCTCCAACAGTTCTGAAGACGGAGGGATGAAGATAGAAATTTATAAAGAAGTTAGATGATAGCTACTGGTAGTAAGTAGGACAAGACTTCACCTGTTGACTACACAGATGCAAAAAGCAGCCTCCCTTTTCACCAGTTACATTGTCTTCCTTTTTTCCACTAGCAACCACATCAACCCTGACGGCAGTTCACAGCAGTTTTCCTGGTGAACAGTTCATGAAGATTAACTTTAGAGGTTTTAAACTTGATTGCGTGTGAGTTGAAGAGACACTGGGTTTGAAAATCCATAAAATTGTTTTTCCATTATCCATGCCATCAATTTAATACTGATTACAATTTAGTACCAAGGAATTTTTTTTAAATCACATCATCGAAGCTGTCCCATTAAAAAACCCTCTGATGCTTCCCAGCCCTCAGTGCTCCCTGTAAAAATGTGAAGAAAACATTTTGACCTGGAAATCAGGAATACACAAGCCAAACTGATATGCAGACCAAGGTAGGGCAACAATATAATTTAGTCACTGTTTTCCTTTCTCCTTCCTTGACTCACTCACACACTTATTTTTTTTAAGTGGCTTTGCCAGTAAAGGGAAAGATGACCTAGAAATCATTTTGTGGTATTCCCAATTACTGACCTTCCTGAAAAAGGGAGTAGGTGGGAATACCACAAAATGCTTAAAGGAGCATCTAATTCTGAAGGCATTTAGTCCTCCCCAAACCAGAAGTTTCCCTGACTCATCGGGGTAAAGGTCAAACCTCTATCTTCCTTTCCATAGCAGATGTAGTCACATAGGAAACTGGTTGGAACTAAACACCCAGATAGGATAAAAATTTGGATATTTTATGTAGCAAGGTAAGATCTTGAATATTGATGAATTCTCATGCTTTGTTTTCTATGCTGAAATCTCTATGGTTTTTGATTCCCGTAGTTCTCAACCTGGCTACGCAAAAGAATCATCTGGCAACCTTTTTAAAAATGCTGACACCTGCACCTCACCCCAGGCCAATTAAACTGGAATCTCTGAGGCTGGAGCCCAGATGCTGTTAGAGGCACAAGTTTTCCAGGAGATTCCAAGGTTTAATCAGTGGTAATTACCTGTGTCCTCACTTGGCTTAAATGAGAATCACTTGGTCTGGGTTGGCGGGTGAAAATGAAAGTGTCCTTGTTTTGTGGCTGGAACAGAAAGCCAGGTGGGGTATTGGTAGAAGGATACCGGAGGTTGTGATTGGTCCCAGCAGAAAGGTAGAGACTCAGTCTACTTATAACCCTTGGACATCTGTACAATTTGAGACTGTCATGCACCACCATTCTTTTTATGTTTACTAGTTAGCATTCTATTCTCACAAACAGTTTTCTCATCTACCATACTTACCTAATTAGCTATTTGTTATCAGTTTGACCTCAGAGATGCTTAATTTATTCAATAGGTAATAATCCACTGATGCTCAAATTGTCCCAGATTTGGCTCAAAGTGGCTCCTGTGTCTTTGGGGACATGACCCCATCATTTCTGACTTTCTTACTTTCAGTTACCACAAGATGTTCCAGATTCATCTTGAACCCTTCCTGCCCCAACCCTGGACTCAGCCATTCAGCCATTTCTCCAAGCCACCTGTGTTCCTTTTAGTGAAAAATGATATTTAGAAACCAGGACCTGGAATCGAGGTTTGTTCACTGCAACTCTGGTGTCATCGCTTCTAAGGATAGATAAATAGGTAAATAGATAGATAGATAGATAGATATGCAGGCCACTCAAGATGACTGTTCTCTTGCTCTCTGTACACCCCCTATTCAACCAGTCCCAGCTTCACCCACAGGACTAGCCAATCCTCTTAATTATAGGGCTTAATTAGTAACTGCCTATAATGCTTGACCCCTGCCCCAGCCACTGGTTTCCCTGGTAACTGAGGAGCCAACCAGACATCAGTTCCCGCTATAAATGGTAGCCTCCTCCCTCCACTAGTAATGAAGATTGCTGCATGTTCTGCCTGCAGTCGGCCACTGCACACAGAGGGGCACCACTCCAGGACCTTCACTTCTGACATGTAAGATACCCTGTTCAGTAAATCGTGAGTGTCTCTGTCGCTGACTCCAAGCTCCTTCTTTGGTCTCAGGGCTGGGCAACTTCAAGGGTTGCAGGCTTATGGGTGGGGTGATCAGGAGTTTATATAAATTTCCTTAATTCCAATCCAACCCCACATCTAATTCTACCTTGCCTCCCTGTCCATATTTGTATCTCCCTTATTTCACAGCAAGACCTTGACTCCCGACACTCTCACTATGTTTGCTCACTTTCTCAGTCCTACAGTACAATCGTGTGAGTTTCAGAATTGCCATATTCACACCGCTATTTTAAAAAATCTTAAAAAGATTGGTTCCCACTTTTTTTTTTTTTGCCCTTAAAACTGAGGGTATATAAATCAAAGTAATGGGTTCATTATGATTATGTTATTTATTTGAAGTGCAGGTGGGCTCACTTGTTTCTGCTTACATTCAGTTTTAGGATATTTTTCTCCCATGTTGATTGATTTAAGCTTATTTGTTGAATATACAATATATTAGTATGAGTCCAAAAGTCAAAACTCTAAAGTACAATAGTATACTCAGAGAAGTTTCCCTCCCTCCTGTATCCCTTTTACTCCTTTCCCCCATACTCCACCCTTGAAGGTAAGCAATTCCATTCATTTCTACTTTATACTTCCTGTGTTCTCTTTTGCAAAAGCAAATACACATATTTTTATTTCCTTTTTTTAACCAAAAAGCAGCATACTATATGTATAATTTTGTATTAAGACTTTGTGAAGCGAAATTGGTTGTAATTGTTATCTTTGTTCTTCCGTATGTAAGGTGTTTTTTCATCTAGCTTCTTTAAGGTTATAATTTTCTTTACCTTTGACTTTCTGTAGTTTAAAAATCATATGCCTAGGTGTAGTCTTTGTGGTATTTATCCTGTTAGGTGTTTTCTAAACTTCTTAGATCTGTGGTTTGGTGTCTGACATTAACTTAAGGAATTTTCAGTCATTATTTTAAATATTCTGTTTTCTCTTCTCCTTCTAGTATTCCCATTACATGTTATACACGTTTTGCAGTTTTTGCACAGTTTTTGGATATTCTGCATTCTAGTCTTTATTCCCTTTGCTTTTTGGTTGTTGTGGGTTCTATTAATATATCCTCTAGCTCAGAGCTTCTTTCCTCAGCCATATCCAATCTACTAATAAGCCCATCAAAGGCATTCTTCATTTCTGTTACAGTGGGTTTTTTCTAACATTTCTTTTTGGCTCTTAGGATTTCCATCTCTCTACTTACGGAGCCCATCTGGTTTTGCATGCTGTCTACTTTGTCCATTGGAGAACTTAGCATATTAAATTTTAAATTAATTTCAGTTGAATCTTTAAAGTTTTAAATTCCTGGTCTGATAATTCCAACATCCCTGCTGTGTCTGGTTCTGATGCTTGCTCTGTCTCCTCAAGTTGTGTGTTTGGACTTCTGATGTTCCTTGCAATTTTTTGATAGCCAACAGTACGGACCAGGTAAGAGGAACTGCTGTGAATGAGCCTTCAGTAAAGTGATGATAAGTTGTAGGGAGGGGAAGAGTTCTATAGTCCTGTGATTAGGTCTCAGTCTTGTATGCTTATGCCTCTGGACTGTGAATTTCATAAGAGTTTCTCAGAACCACCCCCCCACCTCAGGTGGAACACAATGGCTAGAGCTACTAGAACTGGGTATTTCCCTTCTCCCTCCCCACCCCAGGTCAGTTAGCCTTTGATAATTCCCAGAAATTAGGCTCTGGTTAATCGGTTTCACCTGAGAGCAGGCCTTGTTAAGAAGAAAGTGCTCTGGTATATTGTAAAATGATTCCTTTTCCCCTGGCCTGCAGGAGGCTCAAGGGAGCTTTTCGCCAATATCTACTGTGGGAACCTGGTCAAGCTCCTGGAGGTGAATCTCACAATATTGTGGGAGCCCCTCATGACTGGGTCCCCCTAAGTTTTAACTCTGAGTTATCACACGGAGCTTCCAGCAATTCACCGGTTATAGGTCAGGTTTTCTACCTCAGCGCTGATTGCCTCACTGGTTTTCACACATGACTGTCTGCTCTGGGAAAGCTGTGATGCCTGTATTTACCTGTCTCTCCAAACTTGGGGGCAGCAGTTTGTCCTGTGTCCTCACCTCTTATGGATCCCCAAGTAGAGTTCTTGATTTTCCAATCTACTCAAGCTTATACTTCTTATTAGGATGAAGCCATGATTCCAAGCTCCTTGCATGCAGAGCCTGAAACCAGGAGTCTATTGTTACTTTTTTAATGTACCAATATATCTTTGAAATCACTCTATATCATAGAGATCTTTAATTTTTTAAAGCTGCACAGTATTCAATTATTTGTACCATATTTTATTCAACTTCCTGTGTTTGGGCATTTAGGTCATTTCCAGTACTTTGCAACTGTAAGTAATGGTGCAATGAATGACCTATTGTACATGCATTTTATTATTAGAGGTGTGTCTCATGAATATTGCCTGTCTGCATTCTGTGTCCCCCCAAAATTCACATGTTGTAATTCATGAGAATAGGACCCTTATGCATGGGACTTTTATTCTTAAAAAAAAAAAGAGCTCTATAGCCCCTTCCACCAAGTGAGGGTATGAGAAGTCCACCTTCACTCAGCCATGCTGGCACCTTGATCTTGGACTACCCATCTTCACCACTGTGAGAAAATAGAAATAAATCTCTATTTATAAGCCAGCCAGTCTGTGGTACTTTTTTGTAGCAGCCTTAACAGACTAAAATGGATACATTGCTAGAAGTGAGAGTGCTAGATTAAAGGGTAAACACATATGTACATGAGCTAGATATTGCCAAATTCCTCACCATAACAGTGTATAAAACTAACTGGTCTCCCACATACTTACTGTCAGAGTATAATATCAAGATTTAAAATTTTTGCCAATCTGATAAATGAGAAGTTGCTCAGTGGAGTTTTAATTTGCATTTCTTTTATTATGAATGGTTTAAATATCATTCTTGTGAATTGTCCAGGTTTTTTGCCCATATTTTCATAGTATTTGGTCTTTTAAAATTTTCTTTAATTGATATTTACATACACGTTAAACGCACAGACCTTGGTGCATACCTCAATGAGTTTTCACAAATAGGTACATCTGTATTATCACAACCCCAATAAAGACATGGAACATTTCTATCACAGAAAATGCTCCTTTCCAATGAATCCCCACATCCCATCAGCAAGAAATTTTGACTTAAATCATATTCTTTTTGATGTGATTTTACCATAAAATACCTAGGAATCAACCTATCTAAGGAGGCAAAAAGACCTGTACCCCTAAAACTGTAAGACACAAAGAAATTGAAGACAACACAAACAGATGGAAAGATACACTGTATTCTCGGACTGGAAGAATCAATATTGTTAAAATGACCATACTACCCAAAACAATCTAAAGATTCAATGCAGGGACTTTTCTGGTGGTGCAGTGGTTAAGAATCCACCTGCCAATGCAGGGGACACGGGTTCGATCCATGGTCCAGGAAGATCCCACATGCTGCGGAGCAACTGCGCCACAACTACTGAGCCTGCACTCTAGACCCCATGAGCCACAACTACTGAGCCCACATGCCACAACTACTGAAGCCGGCATGCCTAGAGCCCGTACTCTGCAACAAGAGAAGCCACCGCAATGAGAAGCCTGCACACCACAAGAAAGAGCAGCCTCCTCTCAACACAACTGGAGAAAGCCCACACGCAGCAATGAGGACCCAACGCAGCCAAAAAATAAGTAAATAAAAAATTTTAAAAAAGGTTCAGTGCAATCCTTATCAAAACACCAATGGCATTTTTCACAGAACTAAAACAAAAAATTTTAATTTGTATGGAAACAGAAAAGACCCCAAATAGCCCAAATAATCTTGAAAGAAAAACAGAGCTGGAGGAATCAGGCTCCCTGACTTCAGACTATACTACAAAGCTACAGTAATCAAAACAATATGGTACTGGCATAAAAACATAGATCAATGGAACAGGAAAGCCCAGAAATAAACCCAAATACTTAATTAATCTATGACAAGGGAGGCAAGAATATACGATGGAGAAAAGACAGTCTCTTCAATAAGTGGTGCTGGGAAAACTGGAAAGCTACATGTAACAGAATGAAATTAGAACAGAATGAAATTAGAACATTCTCTACACCATATACAAAAATAAACTCAAAATGGATTAAAGACCTAAATGTTAAGACTGGAAACTATAAAACTCTTAGAAGAAAACATAGGCAGAACACTCTTTGACATAAATCCAGCAATATTTTTTTGGATCTGTCTCCTAAAGTAAAGGAAATAAAAGCAAAAATAAACAAATGGAACCTAATTAAACTCAAAAGCTTTTGCACAACAAAGGAAACTATAAGCAAAATGAAGACAACCTACTGAATGGGAGAAAATATTTGAAAATGATATGACCAATAAGGGATTAATCTCCAAAATGTAAACAACTCATACAACTCAACATCAAACAAACAACCCAATTTAAAAATAGGCAGAAGAACTAAATAGACATTTTTCCAAAAAGGAAGTACATATGGCTGACAGGCACATGAAAAGATGCTCAACCTCACTAATCAGGGAAGTGCATATCAAAACCACAATGAGACATCACCTCACACCTGTCAGAATGGCCATCATCAAAAAGAACACAAATAACAAATGTTGGTAAGAATGTGGAGAAAAGGGAGCCCTCCTACACTGTTGGTGGGAATGTAAATTGCTGCAGCAACTGTGGAAAACGGTATGGAGGTTTCTCAAAAAACGAAAAATAGAACTACCATATGACCCAGCAACTTCGCTCCTGGGTACATATCAAAAACAAAGCAAAAAAAAGAAAAAAACACTCATTGGAAAAGATACATGCACGGCAATGTTCATAGCAGCATTATTTACAATTGCCAAGATATGGAAGCAACCTAAGTATTCATTGATGGATGAATGGATAAAGTTGTCTCTCTCTCTCTCTCACACACACACACACACACAATGAAATACTACTCAGCCATAAAAAAGAATGAAATTTTGCCATTTGTAGCAACATGGATGGACTTGGAGGGGCTAACTGAAATAAGTCAGAGAAAAACAAATACTGTATGATATCACATATATGTGGAATCTAAAAAATAAAACAAACTAGTAAATATAGCAAAAAAGAAGCAGACTCACAGATATAGAAAACTAGTGGTTACCAGTGGGGAGGGGAGGGCATAAACTATGGGGTGTAAGATAGGCCCAAGGATTTATTGTACAACACGGGGAACATAGCCAATATTTTATAATAACTGTAAATGGAAAGTAACCTTTAAAAATTGTATAAAAATTTTAAAAATTAAATCATATAGTACGTATGTTGCATATAAGTGCTGTTGCTCAAAACATTTTTGAGACGCATCTACATTGGTACAGCTACCATCTACATTGGTAGCTGGCCCTTGAACAATGCCAGGAGTTAAGGGTGCAGAACCTCTGTGCAGTTGAAAAGCCATGTATAACTTAATAGCCTGCCCTCAATGTATGGGGTTCCTCCATATCTGTGGTTCTGCACGTGATCCAATTAACTATGGATCCTGTAGTACTGTAGTATTTAGTAACAAAGAAAATCACATAGAAATGGACCTGTACAGTTCAAACCCATATTTCTCAAGGGTCAATTGTATAAGTCATTCATTCCTTTTATTTTTTAGTGCATGACTCACTAGCATTCATTGCATTCCCATTGTTGTGCAACCACCACTTCTATTTATATAGTTCTAAAACATTTTCATCACCCCAAAAGAAAACTCCATATCCATTAAATAGTCATTGCCTGTTCTCTCCTAACCCCAGCCCCTGACAACCACTAAGATGCATTCTATCTCTATAGATTTACTTATTCCGAACACTTCCTATAAATGAAATCATACAACATGTGCCCTTGTGTCTGATTTCATTAGCATGATTTTTGAGATTCATCTGCATTGTAGCATATATCAGTACTTCATTCCTTTGTGGCTGACTAATATTGCATTTCATATATGTATCACATTTTGTTTATCCGTTCATTGGTTGATGGACATTTGTTTCCACCTTTTTGCTCTTTTGAAGAGCACTGCTATGAGTATTTGTGTACAGGTATTTGAGTACCTGTTTCTATTTCTTCTGGGCATATACCTAGGAGTGAAATTGGTAGGATAATTCTGTGTTTTAACTTTTTGAGAAATCACCAAACTGCTTTCCACAGAGGCTGCATTATTTTACATTCACACTAGCAATGTACAAGAATTGCAGTTTTTCCACATCCTTGCCAACAAGTATTCATTCCTACTTACTGCTGTTAGCATTCCATTACATAAATATTACACAATTTGTTTATTCATTTTCTTAATGGATATGTGGGATATTTGGGTGTTATAAAGATACTCTGGACGTCCTTGGTCAAGTCTGTCTGTGGACATGTTTTCATTTTCTTTGATAAATATCTAAGAGTGGAAGTGCTGAGTCATAGGATATATGTATGTGTAACATTATAAAAAATTTCCAAAGTTCCCTGAAAAGGTTGTATCATTTTACAGTCCTGTTGGGAATGTATGATAGCTCTCAATGCTTCATACCATGGCCAACATTTAAGGCTGTCAGTATTTTTAATTTTGGCCATTCTAGTTGGTTTGGAATGTCACCCATGGTATTGCATTGTGGCTGTAAAATCTCTTTCCCCAAAGACAAACAGTATGGAGCACCTATTCTTCTACATAGGGGTCATTCGTATATCTTCTGTAAAGTGTCAGTTCAGGTTGTGTCCATTTTTAATGGGTTGCTTGACTGTTTGTTATCGATTTGTAAAAGTTCTTTACACTTAAGTATTTCTTGAATATACATATTGCGAAAATACTTTCCAGGTTGGTGGATTTCCTCTTCACGTGCTTTCTTTTTAGGTTACAAGTTGTTTTATTTGGGGATCTTAACTAAGGACTATAGCTAGGGAAACAGCCTCTCAGATAGCTCTGAAGAGGTAAGCGAGGAGCCAGGAAATAAAGGAGTTTTTCTGCTGAATAAAAAACATGTAATTGAACATCAAAAGATTACTGCTAATCACAGAGAACAGATATCTCAAGTTAATGATTTTAAGTGCTTTTCTATGTATGGGAAGTTACAGGAGCCTGGGCTCCTTGAAATACGGATCTTAACATCTAGGGCCAGTATCCAAAGCAGAGAATGCTTTGTTTTTCTTCATCCTGAATTCACCTCAGGGCACACTGTCAGTGGGCAGCTGCAGTGGCTAATGGTTGTAGAACTGGAATGAGGGGCAACATTATTTGTTTACTAGAACGGCAGGCAGCATTCCCTGTCCATATTCCCTGTTGGTCATAAATTCAACAAAGGTTTGGGAGGCATTTCATGACCAATTTATCCCATGGTGCTAGGAAGTTTTATTTCTAAGTCAGATGAAGATTCCCTCTGACTTAGAGTTGAACTATTACACTATTAACAATTCTATGTAGAGTTATAGAGTTGCACTATTACAATGCTATACAGAGTTATTTTATATATGTGATCAATTGCCTCAAGACATTTAACCATCACTAATTTTGTCAAAGGCCTGGTTATACATTGAGCAATGCAAGAGATAACAATCTTATAAAATAAACAGAATGTAAGTAATATAGCTAGTAACATTAATAAGTTTATAGTATAGCAGAGAGTCACAAAGCATAAACAGTTTGAAAACAACAGAGAACAAATTGAAACAATGATTAGTATAACTAGTCATAATCTGGATCACAACAAGTCACCAAGTCCGGAGGGCAGCCAAATGAAGAAGCCAGATTCTGGAGGGATCAGGTAGAGAAAAAAAATAAATGTTTAATCTTTTTTTTTTTTTTTTTTTTTTTACAAAGGTATACTTTATCAACTTGTAAGTCCTTGTGTAAGAGGAAAGGTTTTCTGGAAAACAAAGATTAAAAGCCGGTAATACTTCTGACAAGTCATAAAAGTATAAATCATATTTATCAGTTCATTTAGTCCCATGTAATTAATTAATTCCTGTTGATCAGAGTGAAGCCATCAGGTTTTCCCCTAGAGTTTTATTATTTCTTACCCAGTTCAGTGGTATGATCTAAAAGTCATCAGAAAGCTGGTTTGTAAAGTCCTTTTTATGAATCTCTTTAAAGATCTTCATTTTTGTAAAAGCATCAGAGTAAAACAGTGACTGTCTATAAATGACAACTTAAAATGGCATGGTTTATGATCTTATTACAATGCAACGGACAAGAAACTTGGTTATTTCTGTGACATAGAACATTTTTCGATAACTAGGAATATGATTACATTATACTAGGACATAGCAGATTTTTAGGAATTCCGTATAATTTTTGGAGCATCTGTATTAATGACATTTACCTATACAGTATAACCAAAGAAGGTTTATCACTAGTTATTTCACAGTATTTCCCATGTAATTTAACATACCAAATAAACCTAATTAGTTTAATATATCTCTTTGGGATCTTTCAGGGGCCTTTTAAAATATCCCAAAGTTAGCTAGAGGTCAAAATAACTTTATTTAAAGTTTGACTTGGAAGTTTGTTAAAGAATATCCCAAAGGTTTTAAAACACTTGGTCAAATAGGATCATAGGTCAGTCTGAAACAATGCTTAATATTCAACCAAAGTGACAACAAAAGATCTTAAAGTTAAATACAGAAACTTCTAATAGATTAATTAAAAGGAAAAGAAACTTTACAATTGGTTATCAAAACCAGATCAATATTCCAAGAAAACTTTGTTCTCTTAACACAGAGGGAACCATATTTTAGTTTTGTACCAGCCTACTCTTAATACTAAAATTGATTTATTCAATTACATTTTATTTTAATCTTAGCCAGTCCTGACCATGCATCAAACTCTTCTTGGGGCTCCTTGCCCTCAAACCTTCCATAACTTTCTTTTCACTTTCAGGTTTTGTCCTATGCTTTCCCTTTCTCTCTCCAGGATAAAATTACTTTCTTTCACTTAACAAAATATTTTCACTCCTTATACCCTTTTTCTCTTCATACAAAGGTGTTTTCCTTATTAATTTTAGTAGTCTTAATTACATATATTAATTAGAATTATTTTTGAAAACTTAATTTCTAGTGAAAACTAAGAAGTAAACAATTATAAACTGTCCTTTACATTAATTAGCATTCTGTAGATTGGCAAAACTATAAATACTACTTATGATTTTTAAAAACATGTGCTTTTTATTAAAAATTTTAGTGTGGCACCAAACATTTTTATTAATAGTCCTAAATATCTTTAGTTTCTCTGTAAAGAGAAGCCTGTGTTCAATGTTAATGTTTCAATATCTTAATTTGTAAATGATCTTGGTATTTAATGAATTTTCATCATTTAACTTAGCAAAACTAAAATTTCAAGTTACCAGAAATCTGGAGAAAGTATGTTTCAGTAGACATACCACAAAATATAATTATTTAAAGAGTTCACCTAAAGCCCTTACCCCATCTATCTAATTTACTTGTTCCTAACAATTACGTTCAATTATGTTTGACTGCCCATGAAAACTTTGAGATATTAGACTGTCAGCCATCATCCGAGGCTATTTTTCTCATTGATAAATTTTATAAGAGATAATAGGGGCTTATCTGACTTTTAGTAAAATAAACCTAGGTGCAATAAAAGTAAGACATGGCTATATGAATTAAACCAACAACTTAAACTTTAATTCTGAATATTAATTAATATTGAATATTTTCCAGATCATGTGAACTTGACATTCATTTGGGTTAGTGTCTGCCACACTTAGAAGGATTTAATTTGTAAGTGCTTACTTTTAAGTCAGTTGAGTAGAGCTCTTATATAAATTTAATTTTGATAATACTATCTGGAGGTAGAGACATGTATGTATAATGTACACACAGACATACAAACAGATATAACTAGAGATCTCATGGCTTCATTTTAAAACTTAGTCATGAATCGGATATTACAGTATAAACTTAGTAGTTTATAAATAAGTTGGAATAAGTTAAATTTATTTGCTTAGATGACTAAGGCTTTTTACCGTTTGTGGGAAAGACTTAAGATTTGTATTTGCCCTTGATTAAATCTTTAAGGAGGCTGTGAATTAGATTTTGGATGAGGGAGGCTTTCCAGCAGTTTGAGGTTTATTTTTTTTTCTTAACATTTTTATTGGAGTATAACTGCTTTACAAAGGTGTGTTAGTTTCTGCTTTATAAGAAAGTGAATCAGTTATTCATACACATATATCCCCATATCTCTTCCCTCTTGTGTCTCCCTCCCTCACACCCTCCCTATCCCACCCCTCTAGGTGGTCACAAAGCACCAAGCTGATCTCCCTGTGCTATGGGGCTGCTTCCCACTAGCTATCTATTTTACATTTGGTAGTGTATATATGTCCATGCCACTCTCTCACTTCGTTCCAGCTTACCCTTCCCCCTCCCAGTGTCCTCAAGTCCATTCTCTAGTAGGTCCAGCAGTTGGAGTTTTAAAGGGCCTCTTTTCTACTTTTTTCTTTCAGTTTCAAGTTCTATCTGATTGAGCTAATCGGGCTTAAGTCCCAGGTCATTGTGGGATGTATTTACACTTTGATTTGTAGAGATTTGTAAAACAGAGACAGTTGCTTCTAAATTCCCAAGGAAATAGTTTGCCACCTAAATGATATCAACAGGTTGACTTGCCCAGCTGCATTTTCTTTAATTTCCTTTTATTAGTCCCTGAATATTAGCCCCAAGGTTTTACTTTATATTGTGTGGGCTCAGGTAACCCTATTAGTTTCCTTTAGTATGTTTAATTAATATTGACTGAGGGACAGATTCATATGCCCTGTCTTATAATATCACACAGGGGAAGCATTCCCCACTGAGACATGTCTACCCTAGAATATAATTAGGCAAAAGAGATGTAGCCATCTTATATAAAGCCCATTTAAATATATCAATTATTATAAACATTCATCTCAATTCTATCAGGTATTCTACCTTTAGCTTCCATTAGGACCCTATCAACAATTCTAGGTCTTACAAGGAGTCCCAGAAACTTTCTTTTGCATCCTCCAGCTGTTTTATCCATTTTTGTATAAAAGGCTTTGGGGTCCCCAATAAGGCATTGAGCCAAGGGACTCAGCCCCTTTTTGTCAATCTTTCAACTTGATTACTTGGCCTAACTGTTGCCCCACGCAATTCCTGATCAGGTGTCTCAATGTAATTTTCTTTCAGACTTAATAATTTTTTTTCAACTGGGGTAAATAGAGTAGACTTGGTTTGGGGCCCTTTATGGTTGAGGGGACCAATAGTGGGTTCCCTTTGGCCCATTCAACTTTAGGTAGCATGGTATCCAAACCTTTGTTTAATCCCATCAGTGCCCATTTTATTTCATTTCTTGTTTTTTTTTTTTAATTTTTAATTGGAGTATAGTTGATTTACAATGTTGTGTTAGTTTCAGGTATACAGCAAAGTGAATCAGTTATAAATATATATATATATATCTCCACTCTTTTTTAGATTCTTTTCCTATATAGGCCATTACTGAGTATTGAGTAGTGTTCCCTGTGCTATACAGTAGGTCCGTATTATTTACCTATTTTATATATAGCAGTGTGTATACGTCAATCCCAGTCTCCCAATTTATCCCTCTCCCCAACTTACCTCCTGGTAACCATAAGTTTGTTTTCTACATCCAAATTCTATTTCTGTTTTGTAGATAAGTTCATCTGTATCCATTTTTTAGATTCTACATATAACTGATATCATACGATATTTCTTTCTCTGACTTACTTCACTTAGTACGATAATCTCTAAGTCCATCCAGGTTGCCGCAAATGGCATTATTTCATTCTTTTTTATGGCCAAGTAATATTCTATTGTATATATGTACCACATCTTTTTTTTTTTTTTTTTTTGGCCGCACCACATGGTGGGTGGAATCTCAGTTCCCCGACCAGGGATTGAACCAGCTCCCCCTGCATAGGAAGTGCAGAGTCTGAACCACTGGACCACCAGGAAGTACCCCACATCTTCTTTATCCATTCCTCCATTGATGGACATTTAGGTTGCTGCCATGTCTTGGCTATTGCAAATAGTGCTGCAATGAACATTGGGGTGCATGTGTCTTTTTTGAATTATGGTTTTCTCCAGATATATGCCCAGAAGTGGGATTGCTGGATCATATGGTAGCTCTATTTTTAGTTTTTTAAGGAACCTCCATACAGTTCTCGATAGTGGCTGTACCAATTTACATTCACAGCAACAGTGTAGGAAGCTTCCCTTTTCTCCACACCTTCTCCAGCATTTGCTGTTTGTAGATTTTTTGATGGTGATTTTTCATTTCTTAATAACCATCAAAAGATTTTTCACTTGTTAATAACCATTGAAATATTTCCATCCTGTTCAGACAGTTCCCTTTAAAATTTCCACCTTATTGGGGAGAAGTCTTTAGACTTTCCCCACAACTTCTTCAAATTTCCCTGTTAATTTAATAAACATTAATTAATCTAATGTTTTTATTAACATCTGTAAGATTCATTGAGGGGAAGTTGAGACCACAAATAAGGCTTCCCAAACAAGTTTTTTTTTTTATACAACTTTTATAGGTTACCTTCCATTTACAGTTATTACAAAATATTGGCTATATTTCACGTGTTGTACAATACATCCTTGAGCCTATCTTACACCCAATAGTTTATACTTCCCATCCCCCCACCCCTGTATTGCTCCTCCTCCCCCACTGATAACCACTAGTTTGTTCTCTGTATCTGAGAGTCTGCTTCTCTTTTGTTACATTTACTAGTTTGTTGTATTTTTTAGATCCACATAAAAGTGATACCATACAATATTTATCTTTCTCTAATTTATTTCACTTAGCATAATGCCCTCCAAGTCCATCCAGGATGCTTCAAATGGCCAATTTTCATTCTTTTTTATGGCTGAGTAGTATTCCATTGTGTAAACATCCACAGCTTCTTTATCCATTCATCTATCAATGGAAACTTTCATTGCTTCCATATCTTAGCAACCGTAAATAATGCTGCTATGGACATTGGTGTGTATCCATCTTTTCCAATGAGTGTTTTTTTTTTTTTTTAATATATATACCCAGGAGTGAAATTGCTGGGTCATATGGGAGTTCTATTTTTAGTTTTTTGAGAAACCTCCATTACTGTTTTCCACAGTTGCTGCAGCAATTTACATTCCTACCAACAGTGTAGGAGGGCTCTCTTTTCTCCACATTTTTGCTGACATTTGTTATTTGTGTTCTTTTTGATGATAGCCATTCTGATAGGTGTGAGGTGATGTCTCATTGTGGTTTTGATATGCACTTCCCTGATTAGTGAGGTTGAGCGTCTTTTCATGTGCCTCCTGGCCATATGTATTTCCGTTTTGGTAAAGTGTCTATTTAGTTCTGCTCATTTTTTAATCGAGTTGTTTGGGTTTTTTTGATGTTGAGTTGTAGGAGCTGCTTATATATGTTGGATCTTAATCCCTTATTGATCATATAATTTGCAAATATTTTCTCCCATTCAGTAGGTTGTCTTTTCATTTTGTTTATGGTTCCCTTTGCTGTGCAAAACTTTTAAGTTTAATTAGGTCCCATATGTTTATTTTTGCTTATATTTCCTTTACTTTAGAAGACAGATCCAAAAAATATATATTGCTGTGATTTATGTCAAAGAGTGTTCTGCCTGTGTTTTCCTCTAGGAGTTTTATAGTGTCTTGTCTTACATTTAGGTCTTTAATCCATTTTTAGTTAATTTTCTTTACGGTGTTAGAGAATGTTCTAATTTCATCCTTTTACATGTAGCTGTCCAGTTTTTCAGAATCACTTATTAAAGAGACTGTCTTTTCCCCATTGTATATGCTTGCCTTGTCATAGATTAATTGACTGTAAGTGTGTGGGTTTATTTCTGGGCTTTCTATCCTGTTCCATTGATCTATGTGTCTGTTTTTGTGTTGGTACCATACTGTTTTGATTACTGTAGTTTTTTAGTATAGTCTGAAGTCAGGGAGCCTAATTCCTCCAGCTCTGTTCTTAAGATTGTTTTAGCTATTCAGGGTCTTTTGTGTTTCCATACAAATTTTTAAATTATTCTAGTTCTGTGAAAAATGTCATTGGTATTTTGATAAGGACTGCATTGAATCTTTAGATTGCCTTGGGTAGTATGATCATTTTAACAATATTGATTCTTCCATTCCAAGAATACAGTATATCTTTCCATTTGTCTTTGTTGTCTTCAATTTCTTTCATCAGTGTCTTATGGTTTTCAGAGTACAGGTCTTTCGTCTCCTTAGGTTTATTGCTAGGTATTTTATTCTTTTTGATGCAATGGTAAATGGGTTTGTTTCCTTAACTTCTATTCCTGGTATTTTGTTGTTAGTATATAGAAATGCAACAGATTTCTGTATATTAACTTTGTATACTGCAACTTTACCAAATTCATTGATGAGCTCTAGTTTTCTGGTGGTGTCTTTAGGATTTTCTATGTATACTATGCTATCCACAAACAGTGGCAATTTTACTTCTTCCTTGCCCGTTTATATTCCTTTTATTTGTTTTTCTCTGACTTCTGTGACTAGGACTTTCAAAATTATGTTGAATAAAAGTGAGAGTGGGCAGCCTTTCTTGTTCCTGATCTTAGAGGGAATGTTTTCAGCTTTTGACCATTGAGTATGATGTTGGCTGTGGCTTTGTCATATGTGACCTTTATTATGTTGAAATATGTTCCCTCTGTGCCCATTTTCTGGAGAGTTTTTATCATAAGTGGATGTTGAACTTTATCAAAAGATTTTTCTGCATCTAATGAGATGATCATATGGTTTTTATTCTTCAGTTTGTTAATGTGGTGCATCACACTGATTTGTGGATGTTGAAAAATCCTTGCATCACTGGGATAAATCCCAGTTGATCATGCTGTATGATCCTTTTAAAGTATTGTTGGATTCATAGTGCTAGTATTTTGTTGAGGACTTTTGCATCTATGTTCATCAGTAGTATTGGCCTGTAATTTTCTTTTTTTGGATATCTTTGTCTGGTTTTGGTATCAGGGTGAAGGTGACTTCACAGAATGAGTTCAGAAGTGTTCCTTTCTCTGCAGTTTTTCAGGAGGAAAGGTGTTAACTCTTCTCTCAATGTTTGGTACTATTCACCTGTAACGTCATCTGATCCTGGACTCTTATTTGTTGGGAGTTTTAAAATTACTGATTCAGTTTCAGTACTGGTAATTGGTCTGTTGATATTTTGTTTGTTTGGTCTGTTTATTTCTTCCTGGCTCAGTCTTGGGAGATTATACCTTGCAAAGAATTTGTCCATTTTTTTAGGTTGTCCATTTTATTGGCATACAGTTGCTCATAGTGGTTTCTTACGATCCTTTGTATTTCTGTGGTGTCAGTCGTAACTTCCCCTTTTTCATTTCTGGTTTTATATATCTGAGCCCTCTGCCTTTTTTTCTTGATGAGTCTCACTACAGGTTTATCAATTTTATCTCGTCAAGGAATCAATTTTTAGTTTCATTGATCCTTTCTGGTTTTGTTTTTTTTTTTTTTTGGTCTCTATTTCTGCTCTGATCTTTATGATTTCCTTCCTTCTACTAACTTTGGGTTTTGTTTGTTCTTCTTTCTCTAGTTCCTTTAGGTGTAGGGTTAGGTTGTTTGAGATTTTTGTTCCCTGAGGTAAGCTTGTAGCACTATAAACTTACCTTTTAGAACTGCTTTTGCTGCATACCATAAGTTTTGTATCCTTGTATTTTCATTTGTGTCTACGTATTTTTGATTTCCTCTGATTTTTTTCAGTGATCCATTGATTGGTTAGTAGTATAGAATTTAGTCTGCACTGTGTTTTTTTGCAGTTTTTTCCTTGTAGTTGATTTCTAGTCTCATAGCATTGTGGTCAGAAAAGATGCTTGTTATGATTTCAACTTTCTTAAATTTACCAAGGCTTGTTTTGTGGACTAGCACGTGATCTATCCTGGAGAATGTTCCATGTGCACTAGAAAAAAAGGTGTATTCTGCTTTTGGATTGAATGCTCTTTAAATGTCAAGTCCATTTGCTCTAATGTGTTATTTAACATCTGCGTTTCTTTATTGATTTTCTGCCTGGATGATCTGACTACTGATGTAAGTGGGATGTTAAGGTCCCCTACTATTATTGTATTACTGTTAATTTCTCTTTTTATGTCAATACTTGCCTTATATTTTGAGGTGCTCCTATGTTGGGTGCATGTATATTTACAATTGTTATGTCTTCTTCTTGGATTGATCCCTTGATCATTATGTAGTGTTCTTCTTTGTCTCTTGTAATAGTCTTTAATTTAAAGTCTATTTTGTCTGATACAAGTATCACTCCTCTGGCTTTCTTTTGATTTCCATTTGCATGGAATACCTTTTTGCATTCCCTCACTTTCAGTCTGTATGTGTCTCTAGATCTCAAGTGAGTCTCTTATAGGCAGCATATGTACAGGTCTTGATTTGTATCAATTCAGCCACTCTGTCTTTTGGTTGGAGCATTTAGTCCATTTATATTTAAGGTAATTATTGATATGTATGTTCTTTTTGCCATTTTGTTAATTGTTTTGGATTTGTTTTTGTAGGTCTGTTTTTCTCCTTTCTTCTTTTGCTCTCTCCTCTTGTGATTTGATGACTATCTTTAGTGCTATGTTTGGATTCCTTTTTCTTTTCTGTGTGTGTATCTATTATAGATTTTTGGTTTGTGGTTATCATGAGGTTTTTGTATAGCCATCTCTATATATTCATGATTGTTTTAAGTTGCTGATCTCTTAATTTCTAATGCATTTTTTAAACTATGCATTTTTACTCTCCTCCCCTCGTGATTACTACTTTTGATGTTGTAATTTCCTTAGAAATTTCTCCAATTTAAAGGATCTTGTGTCTGGCCATTGATGAGTAGTATCCTTCTGTGTGTATGTTATTTGTATTGAAGTATAGTTAATTTACAATGTTGAGTGAGTTTCAAGTGTACAGCAAAGTGATTCAGTGATACATACATACATATATATTTTTTTTCTTTTTCAAATTCATTTCCATTATAAGTTATTACAAGAGATTGAGTATAGTTCCCTGTGCTATGCTGTAGGTCCTTGTTGTTTACCTATTTTATATATAGGTAACTGACTTATCTCTCCCCCAACCTGCTATCCCCTTTGGTAACCATAAGTCTGTTTTCTATGTCTGTGAGTCTGTTTCTGTTTTGTAAATAAGTTCATTTGTATCATTTTTTTAGATTCCACATAGAAGTGATATCATATGTCTTTCTTTGACTGACTGAGTTGACTTAATATGATAATATCTAGGTCCATCTGTGTTGCTGGAAATGGTATTATTTCATTCTTTCTTATAGCTGAGTAATATTCCAATGTATATATATATGTACCACATCTTCTTTATCCATTCATCTGTTGATGGACACTTAGGTTGCTTCCATGTCTTGGCTATTGTAGATAGTGCAGCAGTGAACATTGACATGCCTGTATCTTTTCAAATTAGAGTTTACTCCAGATATATGTCCAGGAGTGGGATCGCAGGATCATATGGTAACTCTGTTTTTAGTTGTTTGAGGAACCTCCATACTGTTTTCCATAGTGGCTGCACCAGTTTATATTCCCACCTATAGTGTAGAAGTGTTCCTTCTTCTCCACACCCTCTCCAACATTTATTGTTTGTAGACTTTTTTTTTTTTTTTTTTGCTGTACGCGGGCCTCTCACTGTTGTGGCCTCTCCTGTTGCGGAGCACAGCTCCAGACGCACAGGCTCAGCAGCCATGGCTCACAGGCCCAGCCGCTCCACAGCATGTGGGATCTTCCCGGACTGGGGCACGAACCCGTGTCCCCTGCATCGGCAGGCAGACTCTCAACCACTGCACCACCAGGGAAGCCCTTGTTTGTAGACTTTTTGATGATGGCCATTCTGACTAGTGTGAGGTGATACCTCATTATAGTTTTGATTTGCATTTTTCTAAATGAGTAGTATCTTAATAATGACTCAAACCAGTAAGATTCAAGAGGCATCCCCACAAAAAGTGCAAAGGATGCAGCCTTCCTAATATCCAGAAAGTTTACTTCCAAAAATAGTTGAAGAAAGTAAAGACCTTTATTGTAGACGTGACACAATTAAGATTGAGATGACAAAGGACCCTTATGGGCTGGAACCCCTTATGACAAATCTCCTTGAGAGTTGCCACAGCCAGACTAAAAGACTGCTTGGAATTCCAGTCTATTTGACTGGCTGCCAAATGTACATTGTATGTGTATCTTGCAGGTGCCAAGATCAAGCTCTCAAACAGAGAGGAAAAAAAAGCCTAAGAAGATCATGTAGAACATTTACATCTCAAAGACACAGGGAGAGAAATGCAAGTTCCTCCTAGAAGGGATTTTGTTTCTTTAAGGTCAGAATTCTGAAAAGATGTTTTATGAAGCCAGATTTTTCTAGCTGCACAGGCAAAAAAAAATATTCAAATGTCAAAAGAACCCCAATTTGGCCATTTTTAGGTTGAGATTTCCTTTAATTTCCAATTAAGCAAGTACTTGTAAGTATAAATTCTGTATGTACATAATAAAATCTTCCCAGTGTCTCTCAACTTGGGTAATACACTCAGTGTCTTTCAGCTGAGCAAAACCTTACCGGTGTTTTTCAACTGGGGTAACCCAGGTACCTCTTTTTGAAACTAAGTTCAAGGAAAACACACTCCTCAGAGAGAGGAGCTTTTTCACCACTGAATAAAATTTAGGGCCGTTAGCCAAAAAAGGGAGATCCGAAACCCAGGAGAGACCTAAATTCGTCTGGACTCTCCAAGGAGGTAGACGAGCACAAGGGGCCTCTGCTGGTGGCAAAGCCCTGGATCCTCACAGAGTTCAGGTGAAGGAGAGAAGTCTGGTCTGGGTCCCTTCATGGTCACCAAAACTATTGACTAAAGAAAAATACACCTACCTTTTCATTTTCTTAATGGTGTCTTTTGATAAGTAGAAGTTTTCAGGTTTGAAGTTCAAATTTTTATTTTTTATTACTAGTATTTTCCTCTTCTATTGAAAAATCTTTACCTACCCAAATTTTCTGAAGATATTCTTATGGTTTTTAGAAGCTTTTTAAACTTTAACTTTTTAAGTTTGTTCACCTCAATTTTATTTTTGAGTATGGTATAAGGCAGTGTTGATATACTTTTTCATAAAATTATACATTTATTCCAGCACCATTTGTTGAAAAGACTTTCTTCTCCCCTTTTTAGTAGTCTTGGTTCTTTTGGGAGAAATCAAATGACCACATACATAGGGGTCTATTTATGGACTCTCTGTTCTATTGATCTTTGTCTATCTACCTATCCTTATGACAATAACTAGTTGTCTTGAGTACTACAGCCCAATAGTATCTTGAAATTAGATAAAGTGAAGCCTCTAACATTGCTCTTCTTTCACAAGATTGTTTTGACTATTCTAGGTCCTTCAATTTCCCCTACAAATTTTGATTCAGTTTCTCAATTTCTACATTTAAAAAAACTATTATTTTGGTTGACATTACATTCAATCTATACTTAAATTGGGGGAGAATTCGTAACTTAATATTGAATTTTCAATTCATGAATACTGTATATCTTCCTATTTATTTAGGTCTTTAATTTCTTTCAACAGTGTGTTATAGTTTTCAGTGTTGAGGTCTTGCATATATTTTAAGTTTATTCCTGAGAATTTTATGTTTTTAATGCTTTTTCAATGGAATTGTTATTTTCCTTTTCAATTATTTACTACTAACACATAGAAATAAAATTGTTTTTTTAATATTGATCTTCTATACTGTACCCCTCCTAAATTCATTTATTCTAGCAGTTGTTTTGTAGGCTCCTTAGGATTTTCTATGAAAACAATGCTTACTCCTGTGAATGAAATGTTTTACTTTTTATCTGATCTTTGTGACTTTTGTTTATTCTTGTCTTTTTGCACTGGGTAATTCCTCAAGTGCAAAAGAAATGGTAAGAGCAAACATTCTCTTCTTGTTCCCAAACTTAGGGGGAAAGTGTTGAGTTTCACTACTAAACATGATGCTAGCTGTTGGTTTTCAGTGGGTATTCTTTATCAGATTGGGAAAATTCCTTTCTATTCTTAATTTGCTAGGAGTTTTTAACCATGAATGGGTGTTGAATACTATGTTTTTTCTGCATCTATTGAAATGATTATATGTTTTTCTCCCATATTTATTTTCTTAATATGGTGAACTATATTGATTAACATTAGAATCTTAAATAAATCCTTTCATTCCTTAGAAAAATTTGATCACTATATATGTGTGTGTGTGTGTGTGTGTGTGTGTGTGTGTGTGTGTGTATTGCAGGATTCTATTTGCTGTTATTTTGTTAAGGATTTCTGTGTCTATATGATGGGGGATATTGAACTATTTTATTTGTTGGCAATATTTTTGTCTAGTTTTGGCATCAGGGTAATGATGGTCTCAGAATGATATAAGAAGTACTCCCTTCATCTCTATTTTCTGAAAAAATTTTGTATAAATTTGTAATATTTATTAAACTACTAGACTTTACTAGTGAAACAATCTGGGCATTTTATTTGTGAGAAGGTTTTTTGATAATTCAATTTATTTGAACAAATATGGGACTATTCACATTTTTTATGTCTTATGTTAGTTTGGTCAATGGAATTTTCAAGAAATGTTTCCACTTCATCACAGTTGTCAAACTTTACTGTTTCAAAGCAATTCATAATATTCCTTTTCAGATTATAACAGCCCACTCAAGAATTTCTGCAGCTTTTATAAATATATAACATATAATTAGAGCATAGTACAGTAATATTTATGTGTGTTGGTTTTTTATTTCCACAATTAGATTGTAGGCTTCCTGAGAAAATAGACTATTTTGAATCCGCCTTCAACCTACACTCTATTAATTAAGGAAAAAGGCAAGTGTGTTAACATTAGAGGAGACAGAGCATCATTAATACTTTAGAACACTTAGCCTATCGATGTGGAACAGAGATGTTAAAAGAAGGTCAAGGCAGATGAACTGATTAAACAGAAGGAAATCATGTCCCATGCTACAACATGGATGAACCTCGAGGACGTTATGCTGAGCAAAACAAACCAATCACAAAAAGACAGATGCTGTATGATTCCACTTATAGGAAGTATTGAAAGTAATAAAAATCATAGAGAGTGGAAAAGTGATTATCAAGGGCTGAAGAGAGTGGGGAGGGAGAATTAGTGTTTAGTGGGTGTGTTTTGAGTTTTAGTTTTGCAAATGAAGA
Source organism: Pseudorca crassidens (assembly GCF_039906515.1). Taxonomy (NCBI): domain Eukaryota; kingdom Metazoa; phylum Chordata; class Mammalia; order Artiodactyla; family Delphinidae; genus Pseudorca; species Pseudorca crassidens. Next base: position 72,369,979 of record NC_090308.1, on the reverse strand, counting down.
AGTTGTAGATTATTGCACAACAATGTGAATAGGCAACACTAAAAATGGTTAGATGTTAAATTTGTTGTATGTGTTTTTTACCACGATTTTTTACGAAAAGGTCAGGAAAGAGCAGATAAAAACCATTTGGAGCTGAGCCTTGAAAGGTAAATAAGAGTTTGCTGGGAAGACAGAGTAAGGGGTGAGAGAACATCTAGACAGAGGGAGTAGCAGGGGCAAAAGTATAGAGAAAGGAAAGAGCTTGATAGTATAAGATGGAAAGATCTGTATCAGCTGTGGGGATTGTGGTGTCAGGGATGACAGAACAAGGACCCAGGAGAGGCCTCTGGCATAGGCAAGGCCTCCATGTGGCATGAGGTCTGTGAGCTTCGGAGGAGAGGAAGCCTAAGAAAAGCCTCTTATGCCACCTCCGCCACAAGTTTGCCTAAAAATGACTCTGAATCATTCCTCATTTGAGGAAATCATACCAGCACAATCGTCAATATTTTCAATAATATTCTTGTCACCACCTGGTCCTGTTCAGAGAGGAACTGATTTGATCTAGAGCTCTTCCTCGAGAAAATGCTAATTTGTACTCTGTTATCCTTTGCAGTCTTGATCATCTAGCCTCTTTCCGTGGAGATCATTACCATAGCATCAAACAATCCATTATAAAGCATTATAATTCTGAACATTCTTTAAACAAACAAAAAGGATCTTTAGAAGAATCCAAAACCCCCTAGGCTTTAGACAAAGATTTGACTCTCCCCAGGAAATAAAAACTGACCAAGGGTGCCAGGTGATAAAACTGGAGCCCAAGATAGTTTATAGGGTCATGAAAACCTGTTGGTATGCTCTCTCCTTCCATTTCCCTTTTTCCTTCTTTATCCATTTCCTGACATTCTCTAACTTTTTAATAAGACAAACGGCCAGGCTGTATCCTAGATTTATTACATATGTATTATCCATCAGCATTTCAGTGGTAGGAGCCAGGCCAGACATTTCCTGACGCCCGAAGTCCAGCCAAGTAATGATTTCTCTACTTCTCCTTGCTCACCTGTGATTAGAGGAGCAGTTGTATCACATGCTAGGAATAATCAGTAAACTAGTTGATTACCAGCCCTTTAGTTCTGCAGTGATGAAACTGGTCCAAAAATAGAAATTGATTGAAGTTCCCTGGGTGAGAGGCTGGATATGATGCCAGCACTACAGCATCAGTGTCTACTTTGCCTTTCTTGTTGGGCCTCTAGAAGTCAGCTTCCAGGTCCACAGTGGCTGTGTAGTGGTGAGAATAGGAGCTGTTCAGAAGACTTGAACTTTACACAACCAGTAAGACTTGTATTCTAACAAGCATCCTTTCAGTCAGAAGTAAGAGTTTTCCTCTTCTCAGCATGTGGGTGAAATAGATATTTTACTCTTGTCAAATCCATAAAGAACAAAAATCAATCCCCAAGGTCTGGAAGAGAGAAGAAAGGACCAGAACTAATTAACAGCAGGTCTGGAGTTAGAGAGGGACACCTGTGCTTTTGTTCCTGGTTGTTTTCAACAAAACACATATATATGGTTTTCAGATTATTTTCCCACATAGGTTATTACAGAATATTGAGTTCCATGTGCTATATAGTAGGTCCCTGTTGGTTATCTATTTTATATATAGTAGTGTGTATATGTTAATCCCAACCTCCTAATTTATCCTTTCCCCCCACATTTTCCCTTTGGTAACCATATTTGTTTTCAAAGTCTGTGAGTCTGTTCCTGTTTTGTAATAAGTTCATTTATATCATTTTTTAAGATTAGATTCCATACATGAGTGATATCATATGATATTTGTCTTTTTCTGTCTGTCTTACTTCATTTAGTATGATAATCTCTAGGTCCATCCATGTTGCTGCAGATGACATAATTTTGTTCTTTTTATGGCTGAGTAATATTCCATTGTATATATGTACCACATCTTCTTTATCCATTCCTCTGTCACTAGACATTTAAGTTACTTCCATGTACTGGCTATTATAAATAGGACTGCAATGAACATTGGGGTGCATGTATCTTTTTGAATTATAGTTTTCTCCAGATATATGCCCAGGAGTGGGATTGCTGGGTCACATGGTAGTTCCATTTTTAGTTTTCTAAGGAACCTCCATACTGCTCTCCATCGTGATTGTACCAATTTACATTCCCACCAGCAGTGTAGGAGAGTTCCTTTCTCTCCACACCCTCTCCAGCATTTATTATTTGCAGAGTTTTTGGTGATGGCCATTCTGACTGGTGTGAGTTGATACCTCATTGTGGTTTTGATTTGAGTTTCTATAATAATTAGCAATGTTGAGCATGTTTTCACGTGCCTGTTGACCATCTGTATGTCTTTCTTTGGAAAAATATCTATTTAGATATTCTGCCCATTTTTTGATTGGGTTGCTTGTGGTTTTTTTATATTAAGTTGTATGAATTGTTTGTATATTTTGGATATTAACCCCTTGTCAGTCGAATCAGTTGCAAATATTTTTCTGCCACTCTGTAGGTTGTCTTTTCACTTTGTGGATAGTTTCCTTTGCTGTGCAAAAGCTTATAAGTTTGATTAGGTCCCATTTGTTTATTTTTGCTTTTATTTCTTTTGCCTTGGACACCCATGCTTTTGAATGGAATCCCCTCTCTGAATCAGTCACTCCCTGCTTCCACTTTTCCTCGTCAGTCTTTCCCTATTGGACAAAGCCAGGGGAGGGATGTGGCATAGTACTAAGGGATAGTAGCAAGAGAAATATCTTCAACTGAGATGTAATGCCTCCCTATCAATCAAACCTTTTCTTGGTTCTGATATTTCCTTTGGACACCATATACAAGTTGAACCACCTACTCTTGAAAAGACATCCCATTTCCACCCCCAGATTAATTCAGACTTGGCCAATTAAAATCAATATATCTCTGAAGGTAGAGAGCATTTATAGAGATCACTAAATCCAACCCATTTTACAGATTAAGACATTGATGCCCAGAGATTGAGCAACTTCCCTAGAGTTACACTTTGTCAAAAGTACAAGACAGGGCTTCCCTGGTGGCGCAGTGGTTGAGAGTCTGCCTGCTGATGCAGGGGACATGGGTTCGTGCCCCAGTCCGGGATGAGCCTGCGCGTCCGGAGCCTGTGCTTCACAACGGGAGAGGCCACAACAGTGAGAGGCCCCGTACCGCCAAAGAAAAAAAAAAAAAAGCACAAGACAGATTTTGCTCCCTTTGAAAAAGCTAACCGTACAATCCATCCACTACCTAGTCTCTAGCCTCTTCACATAAACTGAGTGACACAAATAAATTGTAATAGGCAACCTTGCCAACGAGCTGCTACTGAGATACTGAGCTGTGCTAACAACATTTGAAGTCAATCATTGCATATGAGAAGCACAATTATGAGTAATTATTGCCATTTCTGTAATTAAACACTGCAATTCTAGCAGGAGCAGGAATAGAGGAAAATGGGCTGGAGACCCCAGGGAATGTAGCTTTGCATCTGTCTGCCTCCTTCAGAGTACAAATCAGTAAATAAGCATAACCGGGTATTTCCTGAAAGCTAGATGTTATACTGCTAAAATGTTACGAAGAGAAATTTACGTAATATTACGAAAATGTTACGTAATGTTACAAAAGAAATTTACGTAATTTTACGTAACATTATTTACGTAATGTTACCAAATGTTAGGAAAGAAATTTAATTCCATAAATTAAGTAGCTAAGGATAAATATGTGAATAAAGGCAAGAAGATTATACATATTCTTGAAAGTAGAGACTAAAACATTAACTGATAAGATTTTTCTCTTGATCCAAGTACAAGCACTCTGATTCTTATTTTGGCAGCCTTCACTTTATTCCCCAAATTAAGATTTCAAGGCCAGGCCAGAGGAACTCTCTAAAATGATTTTTTTTTCCACCTTACCCCCCCTCCACCCTGCAAGAATGGGGAGAGAGGGTTTGAGGATGGTATAGGATTAAGATTAGACTATGATGTGAAAAAAAACCTTCACCATTCCTTTTTTTGTTTTTTTCAAGTGGCCTACCTTTAAACCTGCTTCAAGTATACATTCAATTAAAGTGAAGCATAATTTAAGAACCTTTTTTCTTCTTACCAAAATTTTCATAAGTTTTATTTCTATGCTAAAAAAATAAGGGGACATAAAGTTTTTAAAAAGCAACAAAGATCCCTTACATATTCTTACCACCCAATGATAATTACTGTGAACATTTTGGAGTATATCCTTTTAGTAAGTGAGGTGAGTGTGTGTGTATGTGTTCAGATATCCTAGCCAGTTTTGGTATCTGTAAGCTTTTGGCTTCCCAGTCCTGCCCCAGCCTTTCCCTGATATCTATGGGGCCGATACTGGTAACATAACAGTAGACACGGCTCCCATCATCTGGCCGGGTCTGGAACTCATCTTACTACTGTGGTTCTGTGGTGGCCAAGAAGAGCCTTGGGATCCTGTGAGAATCTGGAGCTATAGCCTTCCCAGCCCACATTAAGTGTGTGCACTCTATAGGGCTGGGTGGCTGGGCTGCCTCAGTTTTCTGATTTGTGATTTCATTCCCCATCCAACACCTAGAACCCTGTGCCACCTAAACTCCTCATGTAGGGCTTCACACTCAGCCTAGCTCTGCTAGGGTCCCCTTTTTCTGGGTCACTACACCCTGTGGGCTACTGTGCCCATCTGCCCATGTTACTTCCTGGAGATTTCAACTGTAACAACCCACTCACCAGATCAGATTCTCCCTGAGTGCTGAAATTGCCAGGCATCTTTGACACTGGATTTGGGCCATTTTCATCAAGAATCAGCCCTAGCATAAAGGAGCCCTACATTAACAAAATAAAGGCCATATATGACAAACCTACATCTAGCATCATACTCAACAGTGAAAAGCTGAAAGCATTTGCTCTAAGATTAGGAACAAGACAAGGATGCCCACTCTCACCACTTTTATTCAACATAGTTTTGGAAGTCCTATCTACGGCAGTCAGAGAAGAAAAAGAAATAAAAGGAATCCAAATTGGAAAAGAAGAAGTTAAGCTGTCACTGTTTTCAGATGACATGATGCTATACATAGAAAATCCTAAAGATGCCACCAGAAAACTACTAGAGCTCATCAATGAATTTGTTATAGTTGCAGCCTACAAAATTAATACACAGAAATCTGTTGCATTCCTATACACTAAAAATGAAAGATCAGAAAGAGAAATTCAAGAAACAATCCCATTTACCACTGCATCAAAAAGAATGAAATTCCCAGGAATAAACCTATGTAAGGAGACAAAAGACCTGTACTCCAAAAACTATAAGATGCTGATGAAAGAAATCAAAGGAGACACAAACAGATGGAAAGATATATCGTGTTCTTGGATTGGAAGAATCAATACTATCAAAATGACTATACTACCCAAGCAATGTACAGATTCAATGCAATCCCTATCAAATTACCAATGGCATTTTTCACAGAACTAGAACAGAAAATCTTAAAATTTGTATGAGGACGCAAAAGACCCTGAATAGCCAAAGCAATCTAATATTGAGAAAGAAAAACGGAGCTGGAGGGAATCAGGCTCCCTAACTTCAGACTATACTACAAAGGTATAGTCATCAAAACAATATGGTACTGGCACAAAAATAGAACTATAGATCAATGGAACAGAATATAAAGCCCAGAAATAAACCCACGCACCTATGGTGGGTTTGGGAAAACTGGACAGCTACATGTAAAAAAATGAAATTAGATCATTCTTTAACACCATACACAAAAATAAGCTCAAAATGAATTAAACACCTAAATGTGAGACCAGACACTGTAAAACTCCTAGAGGAAAACATAGGCAGAACACTCTCGGACATAAATTGCAGCAATATCTTTTCCAGTCCGTCTCCCAGGGTAATGAAACTAAAAACAAAAATAAACAAATGGGACCTAATTAAACTCAAAAGCTTTTGCACAGCAAAGGAAACCATAAACAAAACGAAAAGACAACATGCAGATTGGGAGAAAATATTTGCAAATGATGTGACCAACAAGGGATTAGTCTCCAAAATCTACAAATAGCTCATGCGGCTTAATATCAAAACAAACAACCCAATCAAAAAACGGGCAGGAGACCTAAGTAGATATTTTTCCAAGGAAGACATACGGGTGGCCAAGAGGCACATGAGAAGATGTTCAACATCACTAATGATTAGAGAAATGCAAATCAAAACTACAATGAGATATCACCTCACACCAGTCAGAATGGCCATCACCAAAAAATCTACAAATAATAAATGGTGGAGAGGGTGTGGAGAGAAAGGAACTCTCCTACACTGCTGGTGAGAATGTAAATTGATACAACCATGATGCAGAGCAGTATGGAGGCTCCTTAAAAAACTAAAAATAGAGCTACCATATGACCCTGCAATCCCACTCCTGGACGTATATCCAGAGAAAAACATGGTCTGAAAGGATATATGCACCCCAGTGTTCATTGCAGCACTGTTTACAATAGCCAAGACATGGAAGCAACCTAAATGTCCATCGACAGAGGAATGGATAAAGAAGATGCGGTACATATACACAATGTAATATCACTCAGTTATAAAAAAGAATTAAATAATGCCATTTGCAGCAACATGGATGGAACTAGAGATGTCATACTGAGTGAAGGAAGACAAAGAGAAATATTGTATGATATCACTTATATGTGGAATCTAAAAAGAAATGACACAAATGAACGTATTTACAAAATAGAAACGGACTCACAGACTTAGAGAATGAACATATGGTTACCAGGGGGAAAGGGTTGAGGGAAGGGATAGTTAGGTAGTTCGGGATTGACATGTACACACTGCTATATTTAAAAAGGATAACCAAAAAGGACCTATGGTATAGCACAGGGAACTCTGCTCAATGTTATGTGGCAGCCCGGATGGGAGTGGAGTCTGCGGGAGAATGTATACATGTATATGTATGGCTGAGTCGCTTTGCTGTGCACCTGAAACTATCACAACATTGTTAATCGGCTATACTCCAATATAAAATAAAAAGTAAAAAAAAAAAAAAAAGATAGTAATAGAGTTCCCTGTGCTATTCAGTAGGTCCTTGTTGTTTATCTATCTTATATATTAAACAAACTTTTAATTAATAAAATCTTACAGAAATCACAGCTTGCATGGACTGCACAGAAGAGGAAAAACTAAATTTACTTTTAAAAACCTTAAAAAAAAAAAAAAAAAAAGAATCAATCCTAGGAAGGTTTCCCATCACTTTTTTTTTTTTTTTTTTTTTTTTTGCAGTACACGGGCCTCTCACTGTTGTGGCCTCTCCCGTTGCGGAGCACAGGCTCCAGACGCGCAAGCTCAGCGGCCATGGCTCACGGGCCCAGCCACTCCGCGGCACGTGGGATCTTCCCGGACCGGGGCACGAACCCGTGTCCCCTGAATCGGCAGGCGGGCTCTCAACCACTGCGCCACCAGGGAAGCCCTAGGTTTCCCCTCACTTTGGTGCACCCTGGTCCTAGTGGCCCCTCTTTCCCCACCAGCCTATTACACACGCCCCAGCATCTGTCTCACTGCACATTTGTATGTTACTTATTTTATGTCAAATGTTTTGAGCCGTGTGTTTTCCTCTTTTACTGAAAACAGGCTACCCTCTACTGAGCGTGGGGTTATTTAAACTGCAGTAGGGGTATCAGTGACAACATTTTAATTAATTGCTTAGCAATGTTGCAAAGCAGTGAAAATTTACATTCACACCCATGCTGTCCTACAAATGGCTCGGTACCACCTGATATGACTTAGCTCCCACATGCAGCCTTTCCATCCTTGTCAGCAGGAAGAGCAGGAAGGAAAAAGAAAAGAATAGAAGAATTACCACATCACATCTGTTTTCACATGTTTTCTCCTTTCAGGGCGGAGAGGTGAGGTGAGCGGTACCCTTTCATCCACTAATGTTAAGATGTCTGCTTTCTTTTGATGTGTTTTCATTTGGATGTAAATAAATGTGCTGGGCTGCAGCTCGCTGCATTCCCACTTCAGATGAAACCCCTCTGTGATAAACAGAGTGGCAAGCATATGGGGCTAGTTTGCCCAGAGTGACCTAGATGACGGATTTTACAAGCAAGAAGGCACACTTGCCTAATAGATGAACTCAGACAGACTCAAGTGGTAGGCTCGCCTTTCAAAAAAGGAAAATCCTCAGGAAGACGTTTTGCGGCATGCTGAGCCATTTTCCCCACTGTCCTGTTTTTCCTCAAAGAGAAATAACACTATTTCTAAGATTGTTCAGTTAATGAGCACATCGTATGGAGGGGCAGGGAGGAATTGCAAACCGGTCTCCATCCCAGCTGTCAGCTCCCGTTGGAAGGATGCTGATGACAAAACACCTCTCCTAGGCCAGGAGGGAGACTTGGGTCCAAAGTGGGAGAAGAAACTGAGCCCTAATTATCTTGGGTTTGCTGCAATACAGAATAATTATGGTGGAGGAAGAATTCAGAAGACATAATTGTCCGATGAGACATTTAAGTTAGAGCTAAGTATTCATTGAAAGCATCTATGCCCATTTTCTGAATTATCAAGTTTTTATTTATACATAGGCCAGACCCTAGATGTAAAGAGAGTATGTAGTTACCTATCAGTGTGGATTGAGTGTTATTATCTATTCCCATCTTTCTGGAAGCTTGCAGCAGTATGGTGGGGGGAGGGGGGTGTCTTAAATAAATCAGGTGCTGCAAACTCAGCCCTTCCAGGGTCAGGCAGGGAGGTGAGTGGGTATAATGAGCCCAGTGGGGACATTGGTCACCAGGAGGACATGCGCCTCATCTGCTCACCTGCCAGGCCAGCTGCTGATGAGCCCCAGCCCAGCAAGGCCCTGTGGGAAGGCCAGCCCCGTGTCAACAGATACTGAGGCTTTGCAAGGGAAGGCGGAAATCTGGATGTTTATGAGAATTCTCCAGGTTTTTAAATGTTGGCAATTGACTTAAAGAATTTTCAAGCCGCCGGCAAGCCCAACGATACACATGTGTAGGCCAGATGCTACTCTGAGACTTGCAGTTTGTGAGCTGCGTTCTAGAGCATGGGAGGGAGGCAGGCAGGGCGTGTGGCAGGCTGGGTCAAGCCCTGGGAGGTGACCTGCACACCCAGAGCACACCATCAATGAGGTGGGGAGACACAAGGGAGCGAGGCCACACTTTGATCTGGTCAAAATGGGTTGAGATGGGCACAGCCCTTTAAGTTTTATAAATAACTTGAAATATTGAAAAATTTAAATTTTAATATATATTTACACATACAGATCTATAAGCCCCTTGCATCAATGAGTATATACATACACATTCCTTGAAACATTCCTTGATTCATTATTTATCCCTATATACAAGATCACTCACTTTGCCTTGCACATTGAAGGGAACCATTAAACGTTTAAAATATACCTAGCATGAATATACTCCAGGAAATGTTCTAGGACCCTGAGATACATTAGTGAAAAAAGCAGGCAAAGACTCTGGTCCTCAAAGGGGTAGAGTTTCAAAGTGGGCAGTCAGATCATCAATAATGAACATAATAAGTAAATTGAATTTTGTGGTACGGAGTAGGGAGTTGTGGAAAAAAAAAAGGTAGGGCAAAGGGGACTGGGATTAGTCTGAGAGGTATGGCTCACAATATTAAATTAGGCCAATATTTTTATTTTAAAAAGAGAAAAAATAAATTTTTATATTAATCTAAAGGTGGCGCGGGATGGGAAGCATCCGTTAAGTCCATTGATAATTCCAAAGGCTTGTTTTAGTGATTGTACCTAATTTTTCCTCCAAACAGACTTTTTTTTTTTTTTACCAAGTATTGTGTATAGTTGTAAAATAGATTTCTAATTTCACATTTTAAAAATGTTGGTGCTCATGTACATGATAGTCATGTGTCTATTCATTCAGCTGTTATTGAATGAACGCCCACTAAGTGCAGAACCCCAAGTCAGGCATCAGGCACAGAAAGGAGGACAGTAAGACTTTGGTGACATGGCTTCAAGGACAAAAACTTATGTATAGAGAGGTTGGCCTTTTCTCTGCCCAGTGGCCCAGGAATGAGATGCCTTTAAGGGCCAGCTTGGCTTCAGTCATTCCCGAGAACAGCTCCATCTCCGAGGGAACCACAGTGACATCTATCTGCCCCTGTGGATGTTGGTGACATCCTGTGTGATTCTCAACATCTCCACTGCTTCCTCGTCTCATCAGGCACAAGGTCATGGTGAGAGTTAAGTCAACGTGAGCTCCCAGAGTGATCTCAGGGGCCAGTGCTCTGACACCTCTGTTTTTTTTTTTTAAGTTCTGTCTAGGTTGACAGAGTATGTGATGGTAGAGACAGGGTGGTAACAAGACCAAATCTAGTTTTGGAAACTAGATGTGGGTACACACCACCTATAACACTGCCTTGGATTGGTTGTAAGATCTAGTCCTTCCAACTACAAAATGAAACAAAGATATATATCCTTCACATCTCACAGGGTTCTTGTGAGAATCAAGTGAGTTACTGTATGGAAGAGCCCACTATAAACTGTAAAGTGTTAATAGTAATAAAACAGAGTTCACACATAAAGAGCTCTTATCACATATCAAGCATGGTTCTACTTTACATATGTTAACTCAGTTAATGCTCACAACAGTGAGGTAGGTGGTATTAATATCTCAGTTTTTAGAGGAGGAAGCCCAGACACAGAGAGGTTCATGGACTCGCTTATGGTCACACGGTGGTCAAGTGGCACAGCCAGGAGTCCGCTCAAGCTATCTGACTCCAGAAACAAAGTGTTTAACCCCACTTGTAAACACTGCTGTACAATTTCCAGAAGCATGATCCATTCCATGATATTCATCACCTTCAATATGCAAAGCACCGTGCTAAGTAGGATGAGGAATATATAGATTAAAAGAAATCTTCCTGCCTCAAAAAGCTAACAAATCAGTAGGGGAGTTAAAACAACCTAGTTCATTCTGAAGTCATTAAAATACATGTGTGTGCACCCACAGGTACACACACACATTCCTGTCTTGTGTCTTGACTCAAACTCTTTACCGTCAGTGAAACATGCATGAGAGATCTTAGATCAGAGGAATAGATCAACCCATGCATGAGAGGGTAGGACCAGGCTCTGGTATAGGTGTTCTCAGGAACAGAGGGGTCTTGGGCTTTATTAGGTGGCTAGGACCTAAATCCTTTACCACCAATGGCTACTCCAGGGGTGTCCTTTGGAGACAGAGGTAGACAGCCCCTTTTCTCAATGTCATGGTTTAAAATTAGATTGATGACACAACTTCCCCAGCGATGTCAAGGGTCAGCATATACTTGGAAGAGAGTTTTCCACAAAGAGGGGTGAGGGGAGGGAGTTGGAAAATCCCTACAATTACATGCTCACCTTGTAACTCAGCAATGCCTGCCCTCCTCTCCCCAAACATTCTGCGCCAAGGGCTCTTGGGGGCCTTTGCTGTTCTTTGTAAGATGGAAGCAAATGCTGACTGGAGGCCTTCAGGGATTCATTCTCCATAAAATAATCAATAACTCACTTCTTAAAACTTATTAAAACACTGCTCACAGGGGGCTGGGCACTCCTTCTTGGCTTCCCCAAACCAAGGTGATCTCCCAACTCCCAAAAACAGAAGTCTCTGCGCTCCAGTTAGTAGCCACCGTCACCTCATGCACCTCTTACTAACAACGGATACAGCCTGAAGGACAAAGCTGTTGAGTTCTAGAAAGAGATAACTTAAATCCACATGGCTGAGAGGGTCTTGGTGCTCCGGCCGGGTGTCAGGACTGTGCCACTGAGGTGGGAGAGCCAGGTTCAGGACATTGGCCCACGAGAGACCTCCAGGCTCCACATAATATCAAATGGTGAAAGCTCTCCCAGAGATCTCCATCTCAATGCTAAGACCAGCTCTACTCAACGACCAGCAAGCTACACTGCTGAATCCCTGTGCCCAACAACAAGACAGGAACACAACCCCACCCATTAGCAGAGAGGCTGCATAAAATCATAATAAGCTCACAGACACCCCAAAACATACCACTTGATGCAGTCCTGCCCACCAGAGAGACAAGGTCCAACCTCATCCACCAGAACACAGGCACCAGTTCCCTCCACCAGGAAACCTACACAACCCAGTGAAACAACCTCAGCCACTGGGGGCAGACACCAAAAACAACGGGAACTATGAACCTGCAACCTGTGAAAAGGAGACACCAAACACAGTAAGTTAAGCAAAATGAGGAGACAGAGAAACAGCAGATGAAGGAGCAAGGTAAAAACCCACTAGACCTAACAAATGAGGAGGAAATAGGCAGTCTACCTGAAAAAGAATTCAGAGTAACGATAGTAAAGATGATCCAAAATCTTGGAAATAAAATGGAGAAAATACAAGAAACGTTTAACAAGGACCTAGAAGAACTAAAGAGCAAACAAACAATGATGAACAACACAGTAAATGAAATTTAAAATTCTCTAGAAGGAATCAATAGCAGAATAACTGAGGCAGAACAATGGTTAAGTGACCTGGAATATAAAATAGTGGAAATAACTACTGTAGAGCAGAATAGAGAAAAAAGAATGAAAATTTTTGAGGACAGTCTCAGAGACCTCTGGGACAACATTAAACGCACCAACATTTGAATTATAGGGGTCCCAGAAGAAGAAGAGAAAAACAAAGGAACTGAGAAAATTTTTGAAGAGATTATAGTTGAAAACTTCCCCAATATGGGAAAGGAAATAGTTAATCAAGTCCAGGAAGCACAGAGAGTCCCTTACAGGATAACTCCAAGGAGAAACATGCCAAGACACATATTAATCAAACCATCAAAAATTAAATACACAGAAAAAAATATTAAAAGCAGCAAGGGAAAAGCAACAAATAACATACAAGGGCACCCCCATAAGGTTAACAGCTGATCTTTCAGCAGAAACTCTGCAAGCCAGAAAGGAGTGGCAGGACATACTTAAAGTGATGAAAGGGAAAAACCTACAACCAAGATGATGCAGCAAGGATCTCATTCAGATTCAGTGGAGAAATTAAAACCTTTACAGACAGGCAAAAGCTAAGAGAATTCAGCACCACCAAACCAGCTTTACAACAAATGCTAAAGGAACTTCTGTAGGCAGGAAACACAAGAGAAGGAGAAGACCTACAATAAAAAACCCAAAACAATTGAGAAAATGGTAATAGGAACATACATATCGATAACTAACTTAAATGTAAATGGATTAAATGCTCCAACCAAAAGACATAGACTGGCTGAATAGATACAAAAACAAGAGCTGTATATATGCTGTCTACAAGAGACTGCCTTCAGACCTAGGGACACATACAGACTGAAAGTGAGGGAATGAAAAAAGATATTCCATGCTAATGGAAATCAAAAGAAAGCTGGAGTAGCAATTCTCATACCAGATAAAATAGACTTTAAAATAAAGAATGTTACAAGAGACAAAGAAGTACACTACATAATGATCAAGGGATCAATCCAAGAAGAAGACATAACACTTGTAAATATTTATGCCCCCAACATAGGAGCACCTCAATACATAAGGCAAATGCTAACAGCCATAAAACGGGAAATCGACAGTAACAAAATCATAGTAGGGGACTTTAACACCCCACTTTCACCAATGGACAGATCATCCAAAATAAAAATAAGGAAACACAAGATTTAAATGATACATTAAACAAGATGGACTTAATTGATATTTATAGGATATTCCATCCAAAAACAACAGAATACACTCTCATCTCAAGTGCTCATGGAACATTCTCCAGGATAGATCATATCCTGGGTCACAAATCAAGCCTTGGTAAATTTCAGAAAATTGAAATCATATCAAGTATCTTTCTGACCACAACGCTATGAGACTAGATATCAATTACAGGAAAAAATCTGTAAAAAATACAAACACATGGAGGCTAAACAACACCCTACTAAATAACCAAGATATCACTGAAGAAATCAAAGAGGAAATCAAAAAATACCAAAAACCAAAGACAATGAAAACACGACGACTCAAAACCTATGCAATGCACCAATAGCAGTTCTAAGAGGGAAGTTTAGAGCAATACAATCCTACCTCAAGAAACAAGAAACATCTCAAATAAACAATCTAACCTTACACCTAAAGCAATTAGAGAAAGAAAAACAAACAAAAAAAAAAAGCCAAAGTTAGCAGAAGGAAAGAAATCATAAAGATCAGATCAGAAATAAATGAAAAAGAAATGAAGGAAACAATAACAAAGACCAATAAAACTAAAAGCTGGTTCTTTGGGAAGATAAAACTGATAAACCGTTAGCCAGACTTATCAAGAAAAAAAGGGAGAATACTCAAATCGATAGAATTAGAAATGAAAAAGGGAGAAGTAACAGCTGACACTGCAGAAATGCAAAGGATAATGAGAGATTACTACAAGCAACTATATGCCATTAAGATGGACAACCTGGAAGAAATGGACAAATTCTTAGAAAACCACAACCTTCCAAGACTGAACCAGGAAGAAATACAAAATATAAACGACCAATCACAAGCACTGAAATTGAGACTGTGATTAAAAATCTTCCAACAAACAAAAGCCCAGAACCAGGCGCATTCTATCAAACATCTAGAGAAGAGCTAACACCCATCCTTCTCAGTCTCTTCCAAAATATAGCAGAGGGAGGAACACTTTCAAACTCATTCTATGAGGCCACCATCACCCTGATACCAAAACCAGACAAGGATGTCACAAAGAAAGAAAACTACAGGCCCATATCACTGATGAATATAGATGCAAAAATCCTCAGCAAAATACTAGCAAACAGAATCCAACAGCACAATAAAAGGATCATACACCATGATCAAGTGGGGTTTATCACAGGAATGCAAGGATTCTTCAATATATGCAAATCAATCAATGTGATATACCATATTAACAAATTGAAGGAGAAAAACCATATGATCATCTCAATAGATGCAGAAAAGCTTTTGACAAAATTCAACACCCATTTATGATAGAAACCCTCCAGAAAGCAGGCATAGAAGGAACTTACCTCAACATAATAAAGGCCATATATGACAAACCCACAGCCAACATCGTCCTCAATGGTGAAAAACTGAAACCATTTCCTCTAAGATCAGGAACAAGACAAGGTTGCCCACTCTCACCACTATTATTCAGCATAGTTTTGGAAGTTTTAGCCATAGCAGTCAGAGAAGAAAAAGAAATAAAAGGAATCCAAATCGGAAAAGAAGAAGTAAAGATGTCACTGTTTGCAGATGACGTGATACTATACATAGAGAAGCCTAAAGATGCCAACAGAAAACTACTAGAACTGGAGCTTCCCTGGTGGCGGAGTGGTTGAGAGTCCGCCTGCTGATGCAGGGGACACGGGTTCGTGCCCCAGCCCGGGAAGATCCCACATGCTGCGGAGCGGCTGGGGCCGTGAGCCATGGCCACTGAGCCTGCGCAGCCGGAGCCTGTGCTCCACAACGGGAGAGGCCACAACAGTGAGAGGCCCGTGTACCGCAAAATAAAAAACAACAACAACAAAAACTACTACAACTAATCAATGAATTTGGTGAAGTAGCAGGATACAAAATGAATGCACAGGGCTTCCCTGGTGGCGCAGTGGTTGAGAGTCCGCCTGCCAATGCAGGGGACGCGGGTTCATGCCCCAGTCCGGGAGGATCCCACGTGCCGCAGAGCTGCTGGGCCTGTGAGCCATGGCTGCTGGGCCTGCGCGTCCGGAGCCTGTGCTCCACAGCCTGAGAGGCCGCGGTGGTGAGAGGCCCGTGTACCGCAAAAACAAACAAAAAACAAAATGAATGCACAGAAATCTCTTGCATCCCTATACACTAATGATGAAAAATCTGAAAGAGAAATTAAGTCAACACTCCATTTACAATTGCAACAAAAAGAATAAAATATCTAGGAATAAACCTACCTAAGGAGACAAAAGACCTGTATGCAGAAGGCTATAAGACTCTCAGGAAAGAAATTAAAGATGATATAGATGAAGAGATGTACCATGTTCTTGGATTGGAAGAATCAACATTGTAAAAATGACTCTACTACCCAAAGCAATCTACAGATTCAATGCAATCCCTGTCAAACTACCAATGACATTTTTCACAGAACTAGAACAAAAAAATTCACAATTTGTATGGAAACACAAAAGACCCCTAATAGCCAAAGCAATCTTGAGAAAGAAAAAGGGAGCTGGAGGAATCAGACTCTCTGACTTCAGACTATACTACAAAGCTACAGTAATCAAGGCAGTATGGTACTGGCACAAAAACAGAACTATAGATCAATGGAACAGGATAGAAAGCTCAGAGCTAAACCCTTGCACACATGGTCACCTTATTTTTGATAAAGGAAGCAAGAATATACAATGGAGAAAAGGCAGCCTCTTCAATAAGAGCTGCTGGGAAAACTGGACTGCTACATGTAAAAGAATGAAATTAGAACACTCCTTAACACCATACACAAAAATAAACTCAAACTGGATTAAAGACTGAAATGTAAGGCCAGACACTATCAAACTCTTAGAGGAAAACATAGGCAGAACACTCTATGACATTAATCACAGCAAGATCCTTTTTGACCCACCTCCTAGAGAAATGGAAATAACAAAAATAAACAGATGGGACCTAATGAAACTTACAAGCTTTTGCACAGCAAAAGAAAACATAAACTAGACGAAAAGACAGCCCTCAGAATGGGAAAACGTATTTGCAAATGAAGAAACTGACAAAGGATTAATCTCCAAAATTTACAAGCAGCTCATGCAGCTCAGCATCAAAAAAAAAACCAAACAACTCAATCCAAAAATGGGCAGAAGACCTAAATAGACATTTCTCCAAAGAAGATATACAGATCACCAACAAACACATAAAAGGATGCTCAACATCACTAATCATTAGATAAATGCAAATCAGAACTGCAGTGAGGTATCACCTCACACCAGTCAGAATGGCCATCATCAGAAAATCTACAAACAATAAATGCTGGAGAGAGTGTGGAGAAAAGGGAACCCTCTTGCACTGTTGGTGGAAATGTAAATTGATACAGACACTATGGAGAACAGTATGGAGGTTCCTTAAAAAACTAAAAATGGAATTACCATATGACCCAACAATCCCACTACTGGACATATACGCAGAGAAAACCATAATTCAAAAGGACACATACACCCCAATGTTCATTGCAGCACTATTTACAATAAACAGGCCATGGAAGCAACCTAAATGTCCACCAACAGAGGAGTGGATAAAGAAGATGTGGTACACATATACAGTGGAATATTACTCAGCCATATAAAGGAATGAAATTGGGTCCTTTGTAGAGATGTGGATGGACCTAGAGACCATCCTACAGAGTGAATTAAGTCGGAGAATAACACATATCGTATATTAACGCATATATGTGGAATCTAGAAAAATGGTACAGATAAACCAGTTTGCAAGGCAGAAATAGAAACACAGATGTAGAGAACAAGCGTATGGACACCAAGGGGGGAAAGGGTGAGGTGCAATGAATTGGGAGATTGAGATTGACATATATATACTAATATGTATAAAATAGATAACTAATGAGAACCTTCTGTATAGCACAGGGAACTCTACTTCACTTTGCTGTACAGTAGAAACTAACACAACATTGTAAAACAACTGTACCCCAATTTAAGAAAATAGTACTTTAGGAAAGAAAACTGGCTATTGTATTATTATCATTAGGAATTATTATTGAAATATATTTTAATGCCTTTTAATAATCATCATACTTTATTTGTATCTTTGACCTTTTAGTGATAGAAGCAGTTCAACGTTATCAGTTGAAAAATATTAACAAACAAATAAGACTATCATGAGAGATGTATGCTTTACATAGAGGTGGCTGGTAGAATTAATAGATGATTCCTTCAGTATTGTTACTTAAAATTTCCATAAGCTTTTCTCTGAACTTAAAATACCCCTTCTTCCTTCTGTTGAATAATAATATTCATAAATGAAAAGGGCTTTAATTTGAAATATGGCAAGAAATTTTATTATGTTAACATATCACCACTGAGGCTACTAATTAAGTCATTGTTGAGGCTGATCACTAAATGGGCAGGCAGGATGCTTCAATAGTACTGGCTCTATACCACGCTCTCCATGGCAATCAAATTCATAGGAACGTGGGACTTCAAGGTTCTTTCATACACTGACCAAAAAAGCACAGCGTTTCAGGTGTCTCTCACCACTGCAGACAAGCATACAGCCTGATGAAGTTTAAAAACAAAGGTTATGACCCTCTTCTTGTCATGGCTCTAAAACCAAGGCACCATTGTCTGTATATATATATATATTTTAAAATTTTTATTGGAGTATAGTCGATTAACAATGTTGTGTTAGTTGCAGGTGTACACCATTGTCTTTAATAAGGAACATTGTAGCAGAACTATGGGACTGGTCTCTGTACACCTTCTGAATTTTCTAGGTGCCTCCACCGACTTCTAACCCCTGTTGTTGAACGTGACCTACCCACTCTCCCAATCCAGCCATTTTATCTGGCAAAGTCTCTCCTGACTCACACAGAAATATGACAAAAGCCATAGTTCATCAAAATGCTATAATTGCTTTTAAAGAGCAGAGTGATACAGTGATTCAAAAATGTTTATGAAGGTTCTAGAATAGTTGCTAAAGTGAAAGTCATCAGTTCTCTTTGATTAGAGGTGAAGAATTCTTCCATGTTTGGGTGATATTTAGAATTTGGAGACTGAGGACTTTAATTCACAACCAAATGCTATTGCTGCCATAATGAATTACAAGCTTAGCAGCTTAAGACAACAGAAACTTACTGTCTTATAGTTCTGTAGGTCAGAAGTCCAACACAGGTCTCACTGGACTAAAATTAAGGTGTTGTCAAGCTGTGTGCCTGTCTGGAGCCTCTAGGGGAGAATCAGTTTCCCGTTCATTTGGGTTGCTGGCATAATTTATTCCTTTAACCTAGCTATAGGTTAAAGTCTGAGGTCCTTGTTTCTTTGCTGGCTGTCAGCTGGGAGCCATTCCCAGCTTCCAGAGGCCCCCATTCTACATCTTCAAAGGCAGCAATAGCAGATTGAGTCCTTCTAAAGTGACATCTCTCTGATCCGCTCTTTTTCTATGCTCTTCCACTTTTAAAGACTCGTGATTATATTGAGACCACCTGCATAATCCAGGATAATTTCCCCATCTCAAGGTCTGTACCCTTAATCACATCTGCAAAGTGACTTATGCCATGGAAGGAAACTTATTCATGAATTCCAGGGGTTAGGACGTAGGTACCTTTGGGAAGGCCATTATTTTGTCTACCATGCCAACCTTATATATCCCTGGCTGAACAATAATTTCCTCTACTGAAGAGAATAAGCTTACCAAAAGGGATTTCAAATGAATAAAATTTGCTGATTGACAAATTAATTTCACAGAACTTAAACTGGAAAATGTTCTTTGCTTCATTCATCTTTCTATTCTTATCTGCTACCAATAGTGTCTACATGGAGACATGAAAGGAAATTACTCAATGCTGTAGACGATTAATATGCTGAAGCCCTAACCCCCAATGTAGTGGTATTTGGAGATGGAGGCTTGCGGAGCACATTAGACGTCAATGAAGTCATGAAGGCTCATGATGGGATGACTGCCCTTAGAAGAAGAGACACCAGAGAGCTTTTCCTCTCTCTCTGTCTGCCAAATGAGCACACAGTGAGAAGGTGGCTGTTTGCAAGCCAAGGAGAGGACTTTCATCAGAACCAGACCAAGCCATCACCCTGATCTCTGGCTTCCAGACTCTAGAACTGTAAGGAATTTCTGCTAAGCTACCCAATGTCTAAATGGCAGTTTGAGCTGTCTAGAACAGAGAAGTTTTAGGTATAAGCAAAAGAGATTCATCCCCCTACTTTCAATCTAAGGAAATAAATGTATAGTTTCATAGTGAAGGGGGCATAATCTCTTGAAAAAGCAGTAAACCTTAGATTCTATTAGATATGGTCTTATTTAATCACTAATTTTATCAACCAGGAGCAAAAAAATCTTACCCAAATCTACTGGGGTATTCTAAAATATGATGATCATTGGAATGGTTTGAGACCTTCAAAATATTACTTATAATAACAGTTGCTGCTTCTGTATGATTTTAGATAAGATCTCTATCAACTAACAGTAATAATATCAAGGAGTAATTTTAACTGTGAAACATAGGCAAACTATACAAAACTTCAACCAATTATTAAGGCTTAATAATGGATTTCCTTCTCCCCACTGGACACAAAACAATTTTCATAAGCTTAAATTGCAAAAAATATTGAGGATTGCTAATGAACTAATTTATCTATATGTTTCAAATTTTAAAATATTTCTTATATATTTTCCTTTTTTAAGATCATAGAAACTCCTCAATAACAATAGTGAAGGGATAAAAAGAGAATGAACACACAGAGAAAGCTATCTATTTTGGTGGACAGCCATACCCACCAAGGTATGATATTGAGGATACAAGAAAGTCCTTTCCATAGATAGTCTTCAATTATGTTACTTCTGTCCCTGTACAAACATGCCACTCCCCCAGCTGGGAGGTGCAGTTTATTTTTCCTCCACTTGGATCTAGACTGCCCTTACAACTACTCTGACTAAAAGAATACAGTAGAAGTAATATTCGGATACTTTGGAGCCCAGACTTTAAGAAAACGGACAGCTTCTACTTCCTTCCTCTTAGATTGCTGCTTATTGGAACTCAGCTGCCAACCAGCAAGGAAGCCCAAACACTTACACAGAGAGGCCACATGGAGGAGAACCAGGGCCCCTTGCTAACAGCTCCAACTAAACTCCCATCTGGAAGCCAGAAACCACTTCCAGCCATATGTCTGAGGCCATTTGGACCTTCATGCCATCCTGGTACCCCAGTTAGTACCACATGAAGCAGAAGAATTGCACCTTCAACCAAAATGGGAGGAAAATGGAGAATCTAAGAAGTAAGGTGAGCCCTACGATTTCAAATGGAGTAACCAGGAGAGACCTCATGAGAAGGTACCATGAGGAAGTGACCCATGATCCTATCCCGAGGAAGAATCCCAGGAGAAGGACTCACCAGTGAATGTGCCCCAATCCATGAGTGCCTGGCATGTATGAGAAAAATCAGGGAATCCAGTACAATTGCAACAGGGTGATTAAGGGGAAGAGTGGTGGAAAAAGAAATCCAAGAGGTTACAGTGGTCCATAATACATTGGACTCACATCCTAACCCCTGGACCCTATGAATGTGACCTTATTTGGAAAAAGAGTCTTGCAAATAAATTAATGATCTCAAGATGAGAACATCCTGGATTATCTGGATGGGCTTAAATACAATACTAACAAGTGCTCTTATAAGAGAAAGGAGAGAATGTGAAGACAGAGGCAGAGACTGGAATGATGCAGCCACACGCCAAGAAACACCCGGAGCCACTACAAGCTAGAAGAGGCAAGGAAGGATTCTCCCTTAGAGCCTTCAGAGGGAGTGTGCTGAAACCTTGAGTTCATTCTTCTGGCCTCCAGAACTGTGAAAGAATGAAGAGCTGTTGTTTTAGACCGCCAAGTCTGTTATAGCAGCCCTAGGAACCTAATACAGTCTTTCTAGGACATTGTAAGGATTTTGTTCTTTAATTGGGGGAGAAATGGGAGCAAGGTTAGAGCAGAGAAGCAACATGATTTAGGTTACATTTTGAAAAGTTGATGAACTGCTAGGTTGAAAATAATTTATAAGGGCTCAAGAATAGAAGGAAACCAGTTGGCAGGCTAATACAAGCAAGAGAAAATGACAGCACAGGCCAATATCACAACAGCACTGGGAACAAGGAGTAGTTACGTTCTGGATGTATTTTCAAGGTAGAGAGAACAGAATGTCTTCAAAGATTGGACCTAGAGTGTGAGAAAAAATGAAGCGCCAAGGATGACACCAAGGTTCTGTATGTAAGCAAATGGGAACACGGAGTTGTCCTTGACTGAAATGGGAAAGGTTGAAGGTAGAACAGATTTGGGGCGGGGGAGGGAAGAAAGGAAAATCCATCTGAGCAGAGGTTTTGAGGTTTCTATTAAATGTCCAATTAGAGATGTCAGGCATGCCGTTATATGTAAAAATCGAAAGCTCAGGAGAAAGTATGGGCTGGAGACATGAGTTAGGGTGCGTCAGCATACAGGTGCTAGTCAACATCATGGAACTGGGTGAGGTCCACAAGAGAGTAAGTATGGACAAAGAAGGAGACTCAGAACAGAACTTGGAGCACTCCAGTATTAAGAGAACAGGGGAGCAGAAAAACAAGCAAAGGAAACCAGGGAGGAGTAATTGATAAGATAGGAAGAAATTTGTTTTTAATTTTATTGAAGTATAAGGGATTTACAATGTTGTGTTAGTTTCAGGTGTACAGCAGAGTGATTCAGTTATACATATTCATATATCCACTCTTTCAGATTCATTTCTCATATAGATTATCACAGAGTATTGAGTAGAGTTCCCTGTGCTCTACAGTAGGTCCTTGTTGGTTATCTATCATATATATATAGTAGTGTGTGTATGTTAATCCGAAGCTTCTGATTTATCTCACATACATTTCCCCTTTAGTAACCATAAGTTTGTTTTCTATGTCTGTGAATCTATTTCTGATTTGTAAATAAGTTCATTTGTATCATTTTTTAAATTAGATTCCACATATGAGTGATGTCATATGATACTTGTCTTTCTCTGTCTGACTTACTGCACTTAGTATGATCATTAAAAAGTGGTATCCTGGGGCTTCCCTGGTGGCACAGTGGTTGAGAGTCCGCCTGCCAATGCAGGGGACATGGGTTTGTGCCCTGGTCCGGGAAGATCCCACATGCCGCGGAGCGGCTGGGCCCGTGAGCCATGGCTGCTGAGCCTACGCGTCCGGAGCCTGTGCTCCGCAACGGGAGAGGCCACAGCAGTGAGAGGCCCACGTACCGAAAAAAAAAAAAAAAAAAAAGAATAGTGGAATGACTATCATGTGATCCTTATACATCATTTACTTCCCTGTGTCGTGTCAGCGCTGGGTTCAGTGTTTGTCAGGAAGTAGTCACCCACCTTCTAATTGAGTCAGTGCCAAGGAAAACACACTGTCTCGCTGAGCCGTCTTGCACCTGGCGAGATCTCCTGGGTGAGAGATGCAAAGATAAACAACAGCTCCGGGCAGCTAGGCCACCTTATATTCTTATCAACACAGTAACTCTTTTACTCAAGCAATATTCCGAATTGGATACTCACCTCCCACATTGCTTTCCCCCGGCTTGGGAGCTAAACACCAGGCTCTTTCTCAATTAACGTTCTGAGCTTTGAGTCAGGTTCCTTATGCGCTGTTACCCAGCTGCTACGCAACTATCCAGATGTTGCGTGAAGCCTGTCCTAAACATAGCCCTTTAGCATGTTCAGAATCCTCCAGGAAAATAGAAATCACATAAGATTTTATTGACAAGAATCAATATCCACCACCACATACGAGTTCTTTCAGAACAATTAGAAAGAAGTCAAATAAGCAAAATTGTATTCTGACTGCTAAATTTCAAAGTACTGACCTGACCAGGGTCAAAGGATCATCAGGTACTAAAATCTGATCCAGGTTCATTCAGCAGCACCTTTATGCAGTAATATGTCCCTATCGAGTAAAGGTAATCCAGAGGTAAAAGGGTAAGTATGAAATAAGGTATGTTGAGGAAAAACAAAAATCTGCTTTTGTTTTTCATTTAAGTGGTTTAGTATTTAAATGGAAACCAAAAAGGCAGAAATATTCTGAAGTAAAAACAGACCTGGAATTTCCATTTCCTATCCACACCATAAACGAGATCATTCCACAGTGCCGATTCCCTACACACCACTTTGAAGTAAGGGCGTTCAGACAGAATCTGTGGCCCAGGGCCCAAGGCACTGAAAACCTATCCTACACCGGCTTCTGAAGGATGTATCACACACACCACACGTGCACACACACACACACAGTGGATTTACAGTTTTACCAGAAGTCACGTAACCTCTGGCGAAGTCGGTAAAATTTATGAGTAAACTAAAGTAGCCTCAAACAAGAGTGGCAAAAACATTACCCCTTTCATATTTCTTTGGACATAAACTCCATTGGGAAAGGTAACAACATGATATTTTGACAACATCAAAGATAATGTTCAAGAATTTAGAAATCCTTTGCACCTGGTTCCATACCCCCTAAAGGATGGACGTCTGCATGCAGTTCTTTTTTTTTTTTTTTTTTTTCTTGCGGTATGCGGACCTCTCACTATTGTGGCCGCTCCCATTGCGGAGCACAGGCTCCGGACGCGCAGGCTCAGCGGCCATGGCTCACGGGCCCAGCCGCTCCGCGGCATGTGGGATCTTCCCGGACCGGGGCACGAACCGATGTCCCCTGCATCGGCAGGCGGACTCTCAACCGCTGCGCCACCAGGGAAGCCCTGCATCCAGTTCTTTAAACCTGAGTTCAGAGGGCCACTCAAGCTGCCCTTGTGGCTTCTGTCCAATGGTGGAGTTCACATTTGTGCAGCTCTGTCTGAGCAGGTCACCCATCTGCTGCAGCTGTTCTCCTCACTGACGTGCCACTTACAAGGGATGTCTTATCAATGCACCATATCAAGTACATTATGTAGCACTTTTCTCATTTCAGGACAGAATGACAAATTGCAGGGGAATTAGCAGAGGGGGAGGTGGGCTAGGGTGTGGACGTGGATGATGCTGTCTGTCGTGCAAATGAAAACATCGAAGGGAACTCACAAGTCAAGGGAGAAACAGAGTAGAACTCGTGATTCAGCACAGTGAATAAGGAGCACGGTTTGCATGGAGGACTGGGCCCCGTTGGGGGTGAGTGTGCCCTGTAGAGAGAGCCAGCTCCTGTCGGCACCAAGGTCATGTGTGTCTGTTAAAGAAGCTTGGGTTTCTGGGCTCTCTGGTGATGAGCAGCCTTCATTCCACGGCCCTTCTCATAACTGGCGCTCCATGTACCCTGTGGCTCCATCACTCCCACTCAAAGACATCCAAAGTTCAGAAGAGGAGAAATATTGCCATGCTACATACACCAAACAGAGCACATTTTTGTTCCCTTCAAAATACTAGAGAAATAAGATATTCAGGAAAAACTAAGGGTATGGGTCTGAGGGAGATCGAAGAAGTGGAAAGAGGAGGAGTCCCCCATGTGTCTTAAATTGAGGGAAAAGTGGAGTGGAGCGGGGGAGAGAGAGGAAGAAAATCATTCTTAAGAGAAAAAAAAATGAATTAAATGAAAGGAATGCTAGGTAACTTTGGAAATGATTTCTTCAAATTCTTAGGTTTCCTTCTAGCATTTCCTGTTAGCTGTCTGGCTATCTACCAGGGAAAACAAAAACCTCCTCGTACTGTTCCTGTGGGAATGAGAATGGTAAGGATGAAAAATAACAATGGTCCACAGGCCAGAGAAGGAAATGGTGAAATTCCTAAATGACTTGAGTTGACAGATCCAGAAGAATGGAATATTTTGTGTTTTTCCACTTTTCTGTGTGGTTAAGCGCAAGATAAATCAATCTGCCATAAAGTCCTGGTGATGAATTGATATGAAGTAGCAACCCATTCTGGCAAGATTACACATCTATTAAGTATTTTGCTTAATCACTAACACTGTGCATTCAGCTCTGTGTGGGAGTTTAGGATTGGGGCTCTCCAGCCAACCAGACTACATTTAAATCCTCTCCCCTCTATCCGGGTGATCCTGGCCAGTGATTCAAACATTCTGTGTCTCAGTTTCCTCATCTTAGAAAACAGAACCAACAGCATCATTTCTTTTATAAAGCCACCTGGATAAGTTAATTAAGACACTTCAAGTATCTGGAATAGTACCTGGCACATAGTAGGTACACAATATACATGAGCTATTAATATGACTATCATAACATCAGCAATAGATATGTTACTTCCAGATGTAATCGGAATATTTTTTTCTTTTAAGTAAATTTTCGTAAGTTCTGGGCGAAATTAGTCATCCAGATACCTGTGATAGAACATAGAAAACTTCATGAAAATAATCAGATGTTCTTTGCCTTTTATTTCTCAGTATGCACATATAATTTTAAATATATACTGGGTAATTACATATGTATATATTATAAACATAAAATATGTGGTATATTTTTATGTATTTGAGTATACATGTAGTTTTGATTTTACATTGTCAGCCGGTAAACCTTAGTGCAGTTGACTAAATAAAAGAAACATAACCTGGCTGAGCAATAAACTAGTTGTAGAGCTGAAGTTAAGTATAACTCTAGCTTCTTGCCATTTCATTAAAAAATAAGAACAGAGGCCAGTAGGGTCTATTACTTTGCCTGGCAAACATTAGTCAAGCTTATGGGTGAATGAATCAATATTAGTTTTCCCAGTCTTTTTGGGCTCCCCTTCTACTGATATTATTTCCTTCCATTCTATCATTTCAATTTTCTTTTCAAATCTTGGCTCCCATGTGAAAGTCCTTTGAATTGAACATCACAAATATTATATGAGAAGAAAACTCACATATTCACATGTCACCCACCCTGCTCTTTGTAATCCTGTCCCATGCCTCTTTTTCCTCAAAAACCATCTCAGTTCTCTCAAGGTAAATCGGATTTACCTTGAAGAAACTGAAAGCAAGAGTATTTTCCTACCTACCATAACCAAACTCAGTATACCTTCCCTAGCCTGGAACAGAGGATGAAATTAAATGTGAAAAGACACCATGTCACAGTCACTCTATCTGTTTTCTTAGGATTTAGGCAGCAACAGGTCTGAGACCATGTCTTCTGAAAATTGTGGTTGCCCAATAAACCTGATTTGAAAGAGTCTTGCTGGGAGAACTAAGGTTCTCTCTGTGACTGTCCTTATTCCAGGTTACCATTGACTGGGTGATGCCTATTCCTCTTTATATTTCCACTTGCTTCTGTTTCTCTCTCTTCTTCCAGACCACTGTCAAGGCCAGAAAGTTCCTCAGCCTACCCTTTACTCAACTAAGGGTGTCTCCTCCCTTCTTTATCTTCCCTGCTATGAAACAGAGCTTTTTACAGTACCCAGACTGTGTCAGCCCTCTTAGATGAATTACTTTTTCCGACAAAAAAAAAAAAGGAAATAAAATGATTCATGATCCTGACCCTTGGGGCTGGAAAGTAATGTCTCATTGAGTGAAGAAGCAGTATAAAATTTCAGAGAAGACGCAGTTTATATTTCGGCTCATACCTGCTAACTTCTCAGCAGTTGGTGGAAATTATTGTGAAGAGACAAGAAAGAATTTGGCCGTGGGGTATGGAAATAGCAATAAAAAATTATTCTGTGTATAAAAAGTTGAGGAAAGCAATTATTACTAGTCTGGCTACTAGTAGGGTTCAGTCATTGGTTCATTTAGTCATTCAGGATATAATAATCTCTTTGGGAAAAGTTGATACCAAAACATTACTCCTAATAACTCTTTTGTCATCTTATTTATGTGAAATAGACTTACTAATCCACACACCAAATGACAAAAATGTGAAAGTGAAATAGATTGAATCAGAGTGTAGGAATGAGATCAAATTATTTTACCAATTTGAATATCAGAATTCTTAAAGAGTCATTAAATAGGGAATAAGAGGAACTGTAAAGATTAAGTCCAGTCATTCTTCACATTTTTTAAGTATGTCATAACACTATTTCAATTGGAAAAAAAATAGTTGTAGCTATTATTTTAAATGTAGCTGGACTTTCTCCATTTTGTATCTTTAGAATCCTACTCCTTTGTCCATTTACAAACGTTTATTAAATATCCATTTTGTGCAATGCAATAATAGAAATAAAACACAATTCCTGACCATAGCGGGCTCACATTTTTTAGAAGGCGAACAAGTGAGCAAAAATGGCAATAAAATATGGAGAGTATAAGGATAGAGATTTCACAAGGTCAGAGGTGGCTCGAGGAAGGATTGGGCAGTTCCCTCAGGGGAGTTAGTAGGTGAAAATAGAATATATCAGACAGACTGGATGGTAAAGAACTTTCTAGAAAGAAAATGAACCAACATGAAGTGTCTTGTGTACTGCAAGCCAAGTGTTACGGCCGGAGCATGTGAGAAGAAGGTAGATGCCGGGGCTGCAGCGTTTGTCAGGCCGTAGTCATAGAGGGTTTGAATGCAGTGTTAAGAAGCAGAGATAGCTCCATGTCCATGCGAGCTGTGCAGCCGCACAGGGCCACACACTCAGAGGGCCTCTGGGCCTGGTTTAATGCTCTGTTGTCACCATCTTGAAATGTTAAATTTTTGAACAAGAGACCTTGCATTTCATTTACTACTGGGCCCTACAAACTATGGCCCTACTCATGTTAAAGAGTTTAAACAATATGTATTTCTGGGGAAAAAAAAAGGCAGAATCCAGTCCTCCTTAGATTATTTGTGGTTGTCTGACTTTAACAGGTGTCGATCACTGTACATGAATGCCAATAACAGGTGTCAATCAGTGTACATGAATGCCAGTAACAGGTGTCAATCAGTGTACCTGAATGCCAACAACTCTCAAAAGAAGGTAGAGAAATTTCTAAAAAGCTGCTCCTGACCAAACTGCTAACAAAGGAAACCCGTTCAGTGACTGTGATTCTTGACCTTTTCTGCTGATTCTCGCTCACACTCGGGTTTGAAAATATCCTCCAGTTCATCCCTCTACAAACTTCTAAATATTCTCTGAGATCATCTTTATAAAAAGAAACCCTTTAAACAGCACAGGTAAAATCATTTGGCATTCCCTTCGCCAGAACATACGGTGTTCTATTGTCAGCCTCAGGCTTGACCTACTTTCCACTTAGAATCTTAAACAACAATGTAAAATGTTATAGATGAGCTTTTGTTTACATTCTAGTTGTACAATGGTTTACATTATTGCTTAGCTATGGAACAACGAAGTTATGATGTTGCCAAAATTATTCATAATTCATTTACCTATCTCTAAAATGAAAGTCCTTGGCCCTGGCCCAGCAAAAAATGTTTAATTCAGCTCCAGAAGGCATTTTAAAATGAATTCATTTCTAATCTTCCTTTTATTTCAAGCATCACATTTATTCAACTCACCATCTATTTCAATAAGAATGTATAATTCCTCCATATGTATTATTTGTAGCAGTTTTTCCACCACAACCTTAGATCAACACAGACAATATGTTTTAGTTTTTCATTTTGTTTTGTTTTATTGAAATACAAAATTTATGAAGTGCACAAATCTTAAGCATACATATTAATAAATATATGTACATGTATATGCATATAAATACAAACACACACATAAATGTAACCACCACCCAGATCAAGATATAGAATATTTCCAATACTCCAAAAAGATGTTTTATACACCTTCTTAGTAAGTAATACCCAGAGTTAATAATTAATCTGACTTCTACCACCACAGATTAATCTTGCCTATTCTCGAACTTTTTTTTTTAACATCTTTATTAGAGTATAATTGCTTTACAATGGTGTGTTAGTTTCTGCTTTATAACAAAGTGAATCAGCTATACATGTACATATATCCCCATATCTCTTCCCTCTTGCGTCCCCCTCCCTTATCCCACCCCTCTGGGTGGTCACAAAGCACCGAGCTGATCTCCCTGTGCTATGCGGCTGCTTCCCACTAGCTATCTATTTTACGTTTGGTAGTGTATATGTGTCCATGGCACTCTCTCACTTCGTCCCAGCTTACCCTTCCCCCTCCCCGTATTCTCAGACTTTGTATAAATGGAATGTAGAGTGTATTTCACTCATCATTTTGTCTATGCAGTTTATCCCTATTGTTGTGTGTAACAGTAGCTTATTCTTTTTTTTTTTTTTTTTTTTTTTTTGCGGTACGCGGACCTCTCACTGCTGTGGCCACTTCCGTTGCTTGGCTCACGGGCCCAGCCGCTCCGCGGCGTGTGGGATCCTCCCGGACCGGGGCACGAACTCGTGTCCCCTGCATCAGCAGGCAGACTCCCAACCACTGCGCCACCAGGGAAGCCCGCTTATTCTTTTTAATTACTACATTAATATACCACAATTAATTTAACCATTCCACTGTTAATAAACATTTTTTTTGAAATCTTAACATCTTTATTGGAGTATAATTCCTTTACAATGGTGTGTTAGTTTCTGCTGTATAACAAAGTGAATCAGCTCTACATATTCATATATCCCCATATCTCTTCCCTCTTGCATCTCCCTCCCTCCCACCCTCCCTATCCCACCTCTCTAGGTGGTCACAAAGCACCAAGCTGATCTCCCTGTTCTATGGGGCTACTTCCTACTAGCTATTTTACATTTGGTAGTGTATATATGTCCATGGCACTCTCTCACTTCGTCCCAGCTTACCCTTCCCTCTCCCTGTGTCCTCAAGTCCATTCTCTATGTCTGCGTCTTTATTCCTGTCCTGCCCCTAGTTTCATCAGAACCTTTTTTTTTTTTTTGGATTCCATGTATATGTGTTAGCATACGGTATTTGTTTTTCTCTCTCTGACTTACTTCATTCTGTATGACAGATTCTAGGTCCATCCACCTCACTACAAATAACTCAATTTCGTTCCTTTTTATGGCTGAGTAATATTCCATTGTATATATGTGCCACATCTTCTTTATCCATTCATCTGTAGATGGACACTTAAGTTGCTTCCATGTCCTAGCTATTGTAAAAAGAGCTGCAGTGAACATTGTGGTACATGACTCTTTTTGAATTATGGTTTTCTCAGGGTATATGTCCAGTAGTGGGATTGCTGGGTCGTATGGTAGTTCTATTTTTAGTTTTTTGAGGAACCTCCATACAGTTCTCCACAGTGGTTGTAACAATTTCCATTCCCACCAACAGTGCAAGAGGGTTCCCTTTTCTCCACACCCTCTCCAGCATTTATTGTTTGTGGATTTTTTGATGATGACCATGCTGACTGGTGTGAGGTGATGCCTCATTGCAGTTTTGATTTGCATTTCTCTAATGATTAATGATGTTGAGCATTCTTTCATGTGTTTGTTGGCCATCTGTATATCTTCTTTGGAGAAATGTCTATTTAGGTCTTCTGCCCATATTTGGATTGGGTTGTTTTTTTTTTGATGTTGAGCTGCATGAGCTGTTTGTGTATTTTGGAGATTAATCCTTTGTCAGTTGCTTTGTTTGCAAATATTTTCTCGCATTCTGAGGGACGTCTTTTTTTTTTTTTTTTTTTTTCTGAGGGACGTCTTTTTGTCTTGTTTAGGGTTTCCTTTGCTGTGCAAAAGCTTTTAAGTTTCATTAGGTCCCATTTGTTTATTTTTATCTTAATTTCCATTTCTCTAGGAGGTGTGTCAAAAAGGATCTTGCTGTGATTTATGTCATAGAGTGTTCTGCCTATGTTTTCCTCTAAGAGTTTTATAGTGTCTGGCCTTACATTTAGGTCTTTAATCCATTTTGAGTTTATTTTTGTGTATGGTGTTAGGGAGTGTTCTAATTTCATTCTTTTACATGTAGCAGTCCAGTTTTCCCAGCACCACTTATTGAAGAGGCTGTCTTTTCTCCATTGTATATTCTTGCTTCCTTTATCAAAAATAAGGTGACCATATGTGTGTGGGTTTATCTCTGGGCTTTCTATCCTGTTCCATTGATCTATAGTTCTGTTTTTGTGCCAGTACTATATTATCGTGATTATTGTAGCTTTGTAGTATAGTCTGAAGTCCGGGAGCGTGATTCCTCCAGCTCCATTTTTCTTTCTCAAGATTGCTTTGGCTATTAGGGGTCTTTTGTGTTTCCATATAAATTGTGAAATTTTTTGTTCTACTTCTGTGAATAATGCCGTTGGCAGTTTGATAGGGATTGCATTGAATCTGTAGATTAATTTGGGTAGTATAGTCATTTTCACAATGTTCATTCTTCTAATCCAAGAACATGGTATATCTCTTCATCTGTTTGTATCACTTTTAATTTCTTTCATCAGTGTCTTATAGTTTTCTGCATACAGGTCTTTTATCTCCTTAGGTAGGTTTATTCCTAGGTATTTTATTATTTTTGTTGCAATGGTAAATGGGAGTGTTTCCTTAATTTCTCTTTCAGATGTTTCATCATTAGTGTATAGAAATGCAAGATTTATTGTTGAGCCTCACTTTCATTAGTTTTGAAAAATTTTTGCCCATTATCTCTTCAAATCTCCTCCCTGTCCTAGGATTCCAATTACATGCTTATTTTTTGTTGGGTCCTACATGTCTCTTATACTCTGTCCTGTGCATTCCATTATTTTTCCTCTCTATACTTCAGTTGGATATTTTCTTTTTCTTCTTTTTTTTTTTTTTTTTTGGCCACGAGGCATTTGGGATCTTAGTTCCCTGACCAGAAATAGAACCTGTGCCCGCTGCAGTAGAAGCACGGAGTCTTAATGACTGGACCCCAGGGAAGTCCCCAGTTGGTTATTTTCTGTGGGCTTATCCTCAATTTCATTTATTCTTTCATCTTTTGTGCCCAATCTGCTGTTGATCCCATCCAGTGAGTTATTAATTCTGAAATTAATACTGTATAGATCACATTTTCCTGCTTCTTTATAGCCTAGTTATTTTTATCGTATGTGATACAGTGTATGTAAAAGTACTTCAGGGGCTACAGATGATATTATTTTCCCCCAAGGAGGGTTGACTCTTTGCTCTGTTAGATAAGGGGTTTTTAAATATAAGTTTTATTATTATTTAGGTATGGCAAGTAAAACAGATCAGATGATCGACATCAAAAAGATAGTTTGTTATACACAGAGATACCAAGAGAAGCAGGGCATACCACACCACTGGGGGCCACACAAAGAAGTTCCAGGTTGGTCAGGAGGCAGAGGGAAGGGGAAACTGTGGGCAGGAGCCCTTATTGTGGTTTCTATGAGAAAAAACTGGTGAGGCAGAGTAAACTGGCTTAGGATTGGCTAATTTGAGTAATTTTAACAAGCTCTGGAGCATAGGGGCTGTTCCTAGTTGTTGGTACCTGGTCCTGGGGTGATTTGGACAGATGGCTAGTTGCCCAGAGTATGAGAGTCCATTAAAGAAGGTAGCTGGGGGGATGGGCTCTGCATTGTTTAGTTTGCATTTGAAAGGTGTGCTCATGGGTGAATTTTCACTGTCTTATGAACTGACTAACTCTCCCTCCAGGGTCAGCAAGACCCCAAGATGTCAAAGCATCAGTACACAGAAAATAAAAGACATGGTTAATACAGTAAGGGACTGATAGCTTCAGTTGGATCAGAGATTGTGCTAGCTTGAGGGTAGGCTTACGTTTTAGTAAGACTGAGTTCAGCTCTGATTTGTCCCTATTCCTACTGCTCTTCCAGGCTTCCCTTTGGAGGTTTAAGATGAGCTCAGTGGCCTCCCGTCCCACACAGGTTCATAATTCGGCCGATGTCTTAAGGGAGAGAACTTTCACATTTGTGTTACAGACTATGTCCCTCTAGCAGGATTTTGTCTCCTCAGTACTGTAGGACAATGGAAGACTTCATTCTACTTTTATAGCCAGCACCACAGACTCCTGCATCACAACCAGAATTTAGCAAATGGTCTATAGCAGGGGTCCCCAACCACTGGGCTGCGGACCACTAATGGTCTGTGGCCTGTTAGTAACTGGGCCACACAGCAGGAGGTGAGTGGCAGGCAAGCAAGCGAAGCTTCATCTGCCGCTCCCCGTCGCTCCCCCATCACTCATATTACCACCTGAATCCTCCCCCCATCACTCACATCACCGCCTGAACCCTCCTCCCCATTGCTCACATTACTGCCTGAATCATCCCCCTCCCCCACCACCCGCCAGTGGAAAAATTGTCTTCCATGAAACCAGTCCCTGGTGCTAAAAAGGTTAGACTTTTTAGGCCTGTTCTGGCCTCCCCTCCTTTCCCATTAGTTACACCAGTCCGGTGCTGGCTTCTCTTTTGCCCAGTAAAGTCCCTCTGCTTAGGAAATCTTGGTCCTCAGTCCACCCTGCAAGTTGTTGATGCTTCCAGGAACAAAACTGCTAGCAGACATCGAGTCATCTCAGAAGAGCTTTTTCCTCTCTGGAATTTTATTTATCTAATCCTCATTATTTTCACAGCTTTTCAGTGCCATTAAAAGTATTATTTTTGCAACTTATTTTATTTTTATTAATTTCAGTGAGAGCGTAGCCTGCCATAACCTACTGTATCCCACCCAGAAGCAGAGATAGGTGTAGACTGTGTGTTTTTAAGATTTCTATTTCAAAGAAAGAATAAAAAATAAATAAAACGAAAAAGATAGATGAGGGCTTCCCTGGTGGCGCAGTGGTTGAGAGTCCGCCTGCTGATGCAGGGGACACGGGTTCGTGCCCCGGTCCGGGAAGATCCCACATGCCACGGAGCGGCTGGGCCCGTGAGCCATGGCCGCTGAGCCTGTGCGTCCGGAGCCTGTGCTCCACAGCGGGAGAGGCCACCACGGTGAGAGGCCCGGGTACTACCAAAAAAAAAAAAAAAAAAAGATAGATGAAAGTAAAGATGCAATGCATTATAAGGTACATGAATCACTCTTCAGAGTTACTGAGGAAAAACATACATGTTAACTAAATTTTTGTTTTAATCAAATATATGTATGGCCTTTCCAAATAAGCATTCCTAGCTGTCTTACTCTGTTGGTTGAGAGAGCTGCTCATGATCAACACCCTGATTTACATCCTTATTCAGTTCCCATCAATGAGACAAGAGAGAAAAACCATGAAGGACTACTGGCTTACTCCTAAGAGAGAGACACAGAAACATATTGTCCATCTTTTCTTGGATATCATGTGTGGAATGTGACAGCCATCTTGCTATCAGCTGGAGGAAGAGGTCTTCATAAGGCATGGCAGGGTGGAGATATAAAAAGAACCCGAGTTGCGATGAAACCCTTGAGCCACTCAGCCAAACCTGGTGTCTAACCCACCTCCAGACTTCCCGTTATGTGAGGTATTAAGTGCACTCATTAAACCACTATGAGCCAGGACATGGAAGCAACCTAAATGTCCATCAGCAGAGAAATGGGTAAAGAAAATGTGGTACATATATACAATGGAATATTACTCATCCATAGAAAGGAATGAAATTGGGTCATTTGTAGAGACATGGATGGACCTAGAGAATGTCATACAGAGTAAAGTAAGTCAGAAAGAGAAAAACAAAATATCATTTATGAATGCATATATGTGGAATCTGAAAAAATTGGTATAGACAATCTTAGTTACAAAGCAGAAATAGAGACACGGACGTAGAGAACAAACGCATGGCTACCAAGGGGAAGTGGGGAGGTGGGATGAACTGGGAGATTGGGATTGGCATATATACACTATTGATACTATGTATAAAATAGATAACTAATGAGAACCGACTGTATAGTACAGGGAACCCTACTCAGTGCTCTGTGGTGACCTAAATGAGAAGGAAATCCAAAAAAGAGGGGATATATGTATACGTAGAGCTGATTAACTTTGCTGTACAGTAGAAACTAACATAATATTGTAAAGCAACTGTACTCTAATAAATAAAAAAATTAAAAAAACCCACTATGAACCCCTACACTAACTACAGTGACTTCTAGTTGGTGGGTTCTCAGTAAATATTTCTTTTTTTAATTTTTACATTAATTTTTATTGGAGTATAGTTGATTTACAATGTTGTATTAGTTTCTGCTGTACAGCAAAGTGAATCAGTTACACATATACATATATATACTCTTTTTTATATTCTATTCCCGTATAGGTCATTACAGGGTACTGAGTAGAGTTCCCTGTGCTGTACAGTAGGTAGTAAATATCTCTTACAGGAATAAAAAAAATAAGTAGAAGGATGTTATCTAAGGTGAGATGATAATTAGGACTACATATGTCCATTGAATAAATTATTTTTAAGGCAACACTAAAAGGAATAATTACTCAGGGTTACTGTCAAATTCATATTCCACAACCTGTATTGTAATTGATGCCACTTAAGTGACTAAAGCATTGAAACTCTGTTACTTTAACAAGTAACTCTTTGATATGAAGAGCCTTGGACTTGAAATCAAAAGACTTGGGTCCAAGAGTCAGTTCTGTATGGCTTTGGATAAATAAAATGAATGAGAAGAATAACATTAAGCAATAACATTTATCGCATTTATCAAATGCTTAACATGTAACAGATAATATGCTCAGCTCTGTGCATACATTATGCCATTTAATTCTTATAAGAACACTCTAAAGTAGATATTATATCATGCGCATTTTTTTAAAGTAAAGAAATTAGCCATTAAGAAGCTGGATTTTGGGCTTCTCTGGTGGCACAGTGGTTGAGAGTCCGCCTGCCGATGCAGGGGACACGGGTTCGTGCCCCGGTTCGGGAAGATCCCACATGCCGCGGAGCCTGCGTGTCCAGGGCCTGTGCTCCGCAGCGGGAGGGGCCACAGCAGTGAGAGGCCCACGTACCGCAAAAAAAAAAAAAAAAGCAGCTGGATTTTAAGTAATGGAGGCATAAAGAATTTGAGAAATTGTTCCTGAAGATAACATTTATTTAAACTGAGAACAGTTATTAAAAATAACTATTTCAGGGTTTTAGAAAATTACCAAAGGCAGGCAGAAACTTAAAAATAATTTACTCTTGAGGAGTGTTACTATATTGGATAATAACTGAATTTGTGACATTCTTACCCAGAGGGTGTTCCCCAATGACACATCCCTAACCCTGGACACAGAAAACTACACCTTGGCTAGATGTGGCAGATGACAGAGTTAAGAGCAACAGAGCAGCTATACATTTAAGGGGTAAATTTTTAAAGCATGACAATTGTAGAAAGGCTGATATCTAAAATCTGAGTATAAAATTTAATCAAATCCATTTCTGGCTCCTAAATTATACAGGTGCAGAAGAGACATCCATGGAGACCATTCTAAAATAACAGCCACACTAAGTC
The DNA here is from genome assembly GCF_039906515.1 of Pseudorca crassidens. Taxonomy (NCBI): domain Eukaryota; kingdom Metazoa; phylum Chordata; class Mammalia; order Artiodactyla; family Delphinidae; genus Pseudorca; species Pseudorca crassidens. Next base: position 72,333,102 of record NC_090308.1, on the reverse strand, counting down.
AAAGAAAAACTGAGCAAAGACAGCAGCTGCTGCACACCTCATTGGAGACAGCATTCACAGTTTGAATCCAGGCAAGTTAACTGCCTAATATAGAAAATCCAACAATCCTCAGAAGAATATAACAGATTTTACTGTGAGATATTATTTGTAATGTCTATTTTTCAAACAAAAATTACTGGATATGCAAAGAAATAAGAAAGCATGATCTATTCTCAGGGGGAAAGGTAGTCAATAGTGCCCAGATGTTGGATTTAGCAAACAAGGACTTCAAAGCAGCTATTCTAAATGTATTCAAAGAATTAAAGGAAAATATGGCATTAATGAGGGGATAGATAGAGAATCTCAATACAGAAATGGAAACAATATAAAGACAGCCAAAAAGAAATTCCATAGCTGTAAAGTGCAATAACTGAAATGAAATATTTAGCAGATATGTTCAAAACAGGTTGGAAATTATAAAAGAATCAATAAACCTAAGGAAAGATCAATAAATAGTATGCACTCTAGAAAATAGAAATAAAATTGAAGAAAAAAGAACAAAGCCTCAGAGACTTATGGGATAAGATCAAATATCAAATATACATGTAATTGGAATTCCAGAAAGAAAGGGAAAAAGAAAGGAGGCAGAAAAATATTTGATGAAATCATGGCCAAAATTTTCCCAATTTTCATGAAAAACTTAACTTACAGATCCAGAAAGCTCAACAAACCCTAGAGTAAAAATATATATTATTATATTGGCATATAATAGCCAAACTGGTGAAAGCCAAAGAAAAAGAAAACATCTCAAAAGCAGCAGGAGAAAGAAAAATGACCCATTACACTGAAGAAACAGCAATATGATTATTGGCCAAGTTCTCAACAAAAATAAAGGAAGACCACTACAATAAAGCAAGAAAAGGGCTTCCCTGGTGGCACAGTGGTTGGGAGTCCGCCTGCTGATGCAGGGGATGCGGGTTCGTGCCCTGGTCTGCGAGGATCCCACATGCCGCGGAGCGGCTAGGCCCGTGAGCCATGGCCGCTGAGCCTGTGCGTCCGGAGCCTGTGCTCTGCAATGGGAGAGGCCACAACAGTGAGAGTCCCGCGTATCGCAAAATAAATAAATAAATAAATAAATAAAGCAAGAAAAATAAAGAAAAGGCATACATCTTGGAAAGAAAGGAAAAAAAATCTCTAATAAGTAGAATATATACATATATATATACTACATACTACATATAAGTAGTATATATACATTTCCTTTTAAGAAATTTATAACGAATAAGTGAGTTTAGCAAGGTTGCTGGATAGTAAATCAACACACAAAACCAATATATATTGTATTTCTTTTTAATTTATAATATATTCATCATTTCATCATGATACGATTTACAATGAAAGTGTCACAGAACTAATAACTCAGATAAATAACTCCTTTATTTTCCACTCTAGAACTCCAGAACAGCCGTTGTAGAACCTAAAACATTCATCCAAAAATTTCTACAGGGATATATATATTAGTCTATGGGACCACATAATTTTTTCAAATCCAAAATGTAATAATAGTTTTGACAAGTTAATTATAGAACGTTTTTGCCTTTCTACTATGATAGCCTCATGACTTGAAGATCTAGGAAGAGAAAGGAGGGGAGGAGGGAATGAGAGAGGGAGAAGGAAGGGAGGGAGGGAGGGAGGATGGAAAGAAGGAAGGAAGGGAGGGAGGATGGAAGGAAGGGAGGAAGGAAGGAAAGAAGGGAGGATGGAAGGAAGGGAGGAAGGAAGGAGGGAAAGAAGGGAGGATGGGAAGAAGGAAGGGAGGAAGGAAGGGAGGAAGGAAGGGAGGATGGAAGGAAGGGAGGAAGGAAGGAAGGGAGTAAGGAAGGAAGGAAGGGAGTAAGGAAGGGAGGATGGAAGGAAGGGAGGAAGGAAGGGAGGAAGGAAGGGAGGATGGAAGGGAGGATGGAAGGAAGGGAGGAAGGAAGGAAGGGAGGAAGGAAGGGAGGATGGAAGGAAGGGAGGAAGGAAGGGAGGAAGGAAGGGAGGATGGAAGGAAGGATGGAAGGAAGGGAGGAAGGAAGGAAGGAAGGGAGGAAGGAAGGAAGGGAGGAAGGAAGGAAGGAAGGGAGTAAGGAAGGAAGGAAGGGAGGAAGGAAGGAAGGGAGGAAGGAAGGAAGGAAGGGAGTAAGGAAGGGAGGATGGAAGGAAGGGAGGAAGGAAGGGAGGAAGGGAGGAAGGAAGGAAGGGAGGAAGGAAGGAAGGGAGGATGGAAGGAAGGGAGGAAGGAAGGAAGGAAGGAAGGGAGTAAGGAAGGAAGGAAGGGAGTAAGGAAGGGAGGATGGAAGGAAGGGAGGAAGGAAGGGAGGATGGAAGGGAGGAAGGGAGGAAGGAAGGGAGGATGGAAGGAAGGGAGGAAGGAAGGAAAGAAGGGAGGAAGGAAGGAAAGAAGGGAGGAAGGAAGAGAGGATGGAAGGGAGGAAGGAAGGAAGGGAGGGAGGATGGAAGGAAGGGAGGAAGGAAGGAAGGGAGGAAGGAAGGAAGGGAGGGAGGATGGAAGGAAGGGAGAAAGGAAGGGAGGAAGGAAGGAAGGGAGGATGGAAGGAAGGAAGGAGGGAAGGAAGGGAGGAAGGAAGGGAGGATGGAAGGAAGGGAGGATGGAAGGAAGGGAGGATGGAAAGAAAGGAGGGAAAATCTGTTAGTTCAATGGGTCAAGTGTATCAAAAGAATGTTTCTTAATTATCCATAAGAATGAAAACAAAGGCTCATGGGCTTAGGGGCTTATTATTAAGACAATAGTTTAGTTTTTGATTAAGGAATAATTAGACTGGGCTAAGGTTTAAGATATATGCTGAAGCTCCTTTATTACCGTCTGAATAGTTTAACTTTAATAACACTATCTCCCACAGTAGATTGTTTAATTAATCAAAATGAAAATAAATACTTGTTCCTGCCTTTCCTTCCCTCCAAATTCAAAATGTGGTCATAGGATAGAAAGACCAAGCAAACAAAAAGTACATTATCAGACATTTTATTTGCTCTTGCTGTTAAGAAACTGTTTTGAAAATATTTTGCACAAAAAGAATCATCTACATTTCTATACCAGAAACCATAATTATTTTATGAGGCATTATATGTTTGCCTCTAAAATAAAAGCATATAACTTCATTGGCAACAATCATTCATTCCTCTTGAATCTATGGTATAGCTTAATAATACTGTTACCAAAACCACATCACCCTCAAATAGTAAACAAACAACAACGTAAAACAGCCTCTTCATGGATTGCCATTCCTGTAAATACTGTAAGTACCCTCCTCTCAAAATAAAGTCTCTTTTAAAAATGTAATGTAATTTGAGCTTGGGGAAAACTGTCACTTTGAAAGAGACACTGGGACGAGAGCTTTGGTGAATTTCCTAACGAAGTAGCCCAGTGACCCAGCGCAGAACCTGCAGCAAGAGAGCCTCCTGGGCCTGTGTCCGGAGCAAGAGCCCCGGGGCTGGATTTGCACGCAGCGCCCTTTGCTGCTTTCTTTCGTTCTCAATGTTTAGACCCTTCAAAACCACATCCAGAAAGCTTTGGTTGAAAAAATCTCTGGCTCTCTAGGCTCTGAAGCCCACCATCTGCAGAAGTAGTGCCAGGTTCCCTGCCTTGTGTGGGGCCTGCAGCCCGGCAGGGGAAGCAGAACGCCGCGCTGACCCGCGCTGCACGCTTAGAAGGTCCCCCTGGGGGGTGGGGGTGGGGGAGCCGAGGGTTAATTCCCTTCCATCAGTTACACGTGCTGATCGCCTGTTCCGCTGCCTCGGGCCCAGCTTCCTAAGAGTCAGCTGTTTGCCAGGTGATTAGTTGCCTCTCCGCCCTCCGCGTGGTACCCGTGCCGGGATGTAATGGGACGGCATGGTTCACACTTGCGCCGGCCAGGCCGCGCCCTCTCCCCCAGCGCAGGGAGCAAAGAGCCCCCGGCGAAGGCGAGGCTCGCAGGTTTTATTAATTGAACCGGAACTCTCGCGAGCATTTGCTGGTGCCAGCAGCCCGCGGAAGGCTGGCTCAGGACGGCCCTCGGTGAACAACGGGGTGAGCGCCTGGTACGAGTACCCACACCCCCAGCCGTGACAGCTGCCTTCAGCGTCCTGTCCTCGCCCGCGCAGCACCCTTGGCCTGGGAAGGTAGGTGTCTTTCAGTTCCTCCGGTCTCGGCCAGACGTGAGGGAGCCTGGGGCTGATGATTTGCCCTCCGAGAGAGAGGGCCTGCCAGAGAGAAGCCTGGCTCCTTGCCGTGAGGGGGTAGCTCAGACCTGGGGGGGACGGCCTCAGGTTTATGGGGACCCCGCCCAGCCGGGGGCAGCGCGCTCATTTGTATTCCTTACGGTCTTGGGGAAGGAGGCTGGCGTTTTTGGAAACACCTGCTGGGCCTGTGTCCCTGAGTTAAGTGCTGTCGATTACCGAGCTCTGCTTGTCTACTCTACCCCCTTCCCAGCGCCGAAGTCCTCCTTTCAGAATCTGTATTCAGTTAGAGATCTTTGGCTGGCTGGCCGCCAGAAGTTCGGTCCATCGATGTAGATGCCAGCACGTCCCTCTTGATGGGAAAGCAGCTTTCGTGCCCACAGCCTTAGATGACCTGCCCTTGGGCAGAAAGTTGTGCTCCTGGGACAGAAGAAACTGGAAACGTAAGGTTGTTTGGGTGTTTGTGATCCTTAGTTATGAAGCTAAGTGCTTGTTGGAGACCGTCTGTCCTGTAACACGGCAGCAGCAACCTTCCATAGACCCGTCTTGGGAAGGTCACTTGGGAGATGAGAAGCGTCTCACTATCTTTTATCGTTTCATTTAATTAAAATGGAATAGAATATAATGGAATTATTGACTCGAACGGGTTCTTATTAGCGGGAGCTCACAGGATCAAGGAAAGAGCCTTGAATGATTTTGTATAACTTCGGCCCTGTACTGAAGCACCCCGGGGCTCCCGAGCAGCTGGCCAGAGTTGCCCCGGCCAGCTCAGTTCAGAGCTCTCAGCTGTTTCTGCCGGGGCCAGGTGTTCACGCTCATTGTGTTGGAAAATAGCCCCTCCTCCTAGGAGGAGACCTCCCATCCCTGCTCTCAAGGACCATAGCCCTCAGCTTGCCTGGGGTTTTCTTAGAAGGAAGCGTCTTTGGGGCCTCTGTCCGGGCAGCGTGTTGGAGAAAAGGAGCCGTTTGTCCCATTGGTGTCCTGGTGAGCTGGTAGTGCAGCCACGAGGTCCACAGGGAAGCCCGCCCTGTGCTGGGAGAGGCTCGTCTGCCCACCCTGGGCATGCCCACCCTGAGCTTCGCGCCGGGAATGCAGTGTATCCTGGGATGTCTGTTCGCCGTGACCCCACTGTGTTCCGTAGGGCAGGTGAGGCAGCCTACGGAAGAGGGGGTTGATGCTGGATCCTTGCAGCGGGGCCGTGGTTTGCTGGCCTGACCCTCCAGCCTTCTTGTTCTACGTCCTGCACACCCAGTTAGGGTCGATGGATCAAGCCAGGAGCATTGCAGGGCCCTCACCGTGCCCATCTGTTGTCGTCCATTGTCTTCCTGGGCAGCTCAAGGGAGCCCTCCACCTTCTGGGTGGTGAGTGGTTCGTGTCTGAAGGAAGCCTGCCCTGCTCCAGGCTACCATTTTCGCTCTTACTTTGGGGGGCAGATTAATGTGAACTCGGGACTGGAAAATCTGTGACGTGCAGTAAACGTGGTCGCTAGAGCGATATGCCCAGGGAGTCCCCATGACCCAGCGTTTCTGGGGCCCAAGGTGCTGGCTTGACAGTGAGGACAGGAGCCGGAGGCTCCATTTCATCTGCCTTCTCTTCTGCCTTACTGATAAACAGACCAAATTTTAAATAAAGTATCAGCACTGGGATCCGCAGCGCCCTTCCTAGAGGGTCCCAGGCTCTGGGGTTTAGTAGGACAGCAAGAAAGGCTGAGCCGCGTCAATCCGGGCCAGGGGAGGCAGCCGCGGCTGTGCGAGCTGTGGCTGGAGATGCCACGGGAGAAACCCTGGACCTCTCAGGGACCTGGTGGGGGGAGGAACCCCCCTGGGCCTCTGCCTCCCACTCTACACATCGATGGTCACCACCTGCCCCCCCCCACCAGTGGACTGTGGCAGACATTGGGGGGCAGCCATCCTGGGTGCCTAGGCCTGGCCAGAGGGAACAGGAGAGTGAGAATACGTGGCCAGTGGGTGCGGCCGGGGCCCGCATGCAGGGCCTTGTGTGTTTAGGGAGAGAACTGAGCTGTGAAGGGGACCGTTGAAGAGTTGAAAAGGCTTGGCCTGTGTTTAGATCCCCACATTCTCCTCTTGGCTTAAAGTCCCCTGTGTGTGAAAGAGATGAGAAGATGGTGGGTATTGATTTTCCAGGCTAAGATTAGCCCTGCTTGCCCAAGGCCTGCCTGTGGGCCTGTATCTCAGGTGCAGTCAACTCCTGGGGTCAGACAGGCAGCCCCCGAGATGGTAGCCACATGTCTGTCTGTCGTGCCTCACCTCCAGGGACCAGAAGTGCAGCCTGTATTTTATGCCCAGGTCAGTGACTCAGTTGTACCTACTAGCATCTTTCAGAAAAGCCCCTCGTGCCCTCCACAGGCGGCTGACGCTGGTTGTGTTGGAACGTTTTCTGTGTGTGTGCAGTACTGTAAATGCGAAGGGGTCACATATAAAGAGTGATTGTGATTTGAGCATGATAGTGATTTGCTACACCTGAAATGGGAATGCAGAAAAATCCAAGGACTCTGTAACGAATTGTAGAGACTTAATGATTTGTATTGAGTAGTGAGACAAACCACTTTAATTTTGTACCATATATGCCTTTCCATCATGGGACCAGTAGCTTCTGAATAAAACCAGATGATTTTTTGCCTAAAAAAGAGAGAGAGCTCTGAGAGTTACAACCCAATTCACGTGAACCATCTTTGTGTAGAGTCGATATGAAAGCTGCCAACAGCAATGAGAGCTGAGCGTCTAGACCTAGAGGCTGTGAAGGAAAAACACCGGTGTAGAGGCTGTGAAGGAAAAAGGAGTATAAGGCAGGGTTCTTGGTCTCAGGAGCTTATAATCTGGATGAGGCATAATGAAGATATGTATGAAAATCTGACTACAGATGAAGGTCTACACACTATGCTATCCTTAGTATCTTATATCTTCATCTCTAATATATGCATATATCTGGTCTAAAACATTCCAGTTTATTAAAAAATATTCACCAGTTTCTACATCAATGAAATACCCCTGCTATCCACCCTCCTCCTTTTCCTGCAATGTTCCTTTCTGGCTCAGGGAATTTTAACTGTCTCACTTCTTGAATAGATCTTTCTCTACTGTCTTTTTCCCTCCAACCACTCTCCCCTTTAACAGCCACCCGCCTCCTACACACACGCACACACACACACACACACGTTGGAAGATAAAATATACTTGGAAATAATAACAGATCCTCTTCAGGGAAGATCATAGTATGTTCTTTAAAATATACTCTTGTGCCCCAAGTTTGTGTGGCGCCCTTTAATAACTGTTCATTTTTAAATGCAGAATCATCAGCCAACTTTCCAAAAGATTATTAGATGTTTTCATGCTTTCTTTTTTAGATAAAACATAAATACCATTGTGAATTGATAAATGTAGGAGTTGTACATGGAAATTAGCAGAACTCTAGAAGCCTGCAAGCTTAGACACAAAGCACATAGAGCATGTGTTTTCTCAACAGGCGATTTTCAACATCTATAATTTAGTTTAAACAGTTCAGCATATGCAGTGTGACACAGAGAATTACTTAAGCTAAACCGTAACCCAGATGCTAATCTAGATCGGATGACACACAGGTGTTCCAATCCAGAAGCCCATAATCCAAAGTTCTGTATCCTGATCAACAACCAGTGCTTTATAAGTTTGCAAATGCACATCAGAAGTGGCTTTCTATAAGTGAAAATAGTAGTCTGTTGACTAGCAGAATGAAAGTTAGAAATTGACTTCCGTGATGAAACTTTAAAATCGTGAATTGGCCAAAATTAGTTTAAAAACATTCTCTAAACTTAAATGCCTCAGGTAAAAGAACCAAAGGAGGCCTGTGCCCTTTATCCTTAGGAGTGAAACTTAAATACTGCCTTGTCCAGCTGTGAGCTCCGGAGAATTGTTTCCTGGTAGGCTACAAAGGTCACAGGGACCATTGGCCAAGTTTTGAATAAATAGTTGATCTGTAAGGGTGGCAGAATCTTGCCTCTGGAATCTGGGTGTGAATCTTGAATGACCCTCCTTGAGCTGTACTACAGTCAAAGCACCTTTAAGAGGATTGAGAACTGGGGCTCTTATGAGACCACAAATCGGGCTGTATGAAGTATTCCACTGAGACTTGGGTCTTTCTCCTCGGCTTCGGCAATTAATTCACAGAGCATGAGAGTATAGTTTGGTATAACATAACATAGCGTAGTAAATAACACTGTGAATAATAGCTTGTATTCTGAAAGCACTCACCACGTGCCAGGCACTGTTCTATGCCAGGGGTCAGCAAACACTTTTTTTTAAAAGGTCAGCTAGTAAATATTTTAGGCTTTATGGGCCAACAGGCAAAATTGAGGATATTATGTATGTACTTATATAACATTTTCCAATGCGATCATTTTAAAAAATGTAGAAAACATGCTTAGCTCATGGAAAAAAATAAAACAAAAACAGGCAGCTGGCTGGATTTGGTCCATGGATCATAGTTCACTGATCCCTTTTCTAAGCACTTTACATACATTAGCTCATTCAGTCTTCGCAGTCACCTCTGAAGTTGGTACTATTGTATCCCCATTTTAGGGATAAAGAGATTGAAGCAAAGAGCGCTTATTTTCTGGGGTCAGACAGTTACGTTCTATCAATATTAGTACAGTATAAGTAATAGAGTCTAGTATAATGAAAATTATTTTTCTCCGTGTGCATATTCTTCTTTAAAAGACCCATATACTACTTTTCTGCTGACAGAAAAAGACATTGATTGGAATGTCCCTCTTGTTAAATAATCTCTGTTTCTGACCTCAGAATGCCCAGTGGCTGGGAAGCATGCAGGCGGCTCCATTACAGGATGAAGGTGTTGAGCCTTTTCTCTATCTGTGACCAATCTTTTATAAGCTCTCTCAGCCTCCTTTGCCTCCCGCATTTTCTCAGCTGTACAGAGAGCCACGGTCAGACATTTGGTGAAGTCAAGCCACAGAAAGCAAAGAGTGAAGAGGACCGTGTTCCCTGTAGCTGGCAGGCAGGAACACTTGTTCTCTCTGGAAAATATTGACGCTTTTATCAAGGGCCTCCCAACACAAATAATAACTGAACATTCATGTTTCCAGATGGCGCATCACAGTCATTCATCTTTGTGTAAGCGGGTGGTTAGTGCAGAGCAGCAATTGAAGCTAAATCTGTCAGTTTGTCTTTCGACCTTGCTGATAACATCAGCCCAATATTTAGGATAACCAGTACATGCACTTATGCATGGAAGAGTTGAAGCTTTACTGTCCCTAAAAGCAAGTATCAGAGACAGAAAACACAAGGATTGCTTTGGGTCCGGAGCCTCTGACACCAATGAAAGGCCCTTACTGGCTAACATCCTAAAAATGGTGGATGCTTTTTCTGGCTGATGAGGCAATGATTCTCTGATACGGGTGTTATTTTTCCTGGCTCTTTAATCAGTAGCCAAATCAAGTGGAAGTACTTTTGTTATGTGTAGCCTCAAATCAGATGGATCTTAGCTCAGTAATCATCACTCTGGGAACACTTCAGAATGTTAAGGACTTAGAACTTTCCAGTTCTCTAAATATCCCTTATTTGGCAAGGCGGGGCAGTGAGGTTCTGGCCAAATTATAGACAGTATTCTGGATACAATAGGGAGTTAACCACTTATTCCAGATGAGGATTTCAAATTGTAAACCATTTCAGTTAATCAATGACTAGTGTGACTTGAATGCCTCCTCTGAGCAAAAAGTACTAGACGTTTGTAGTGTAGCCCAAAACTCAATGGCATGCTTCCTGTCCAAGAATATAATTAATACTAAAATTATACTAAAATCATGGATACCTTCTGGGTTCAGCTGATACACAGGATTAGCAAAACAAATTGTTATATGGTAAAAGTGTGTGAGTGTTAGAGTCATAGAATCCTAAGAATCTACTATTTTTTAGGTCAGAAACAGCTGAATCTTGTTCAACCTACTATAAATTAATAGATTTCTGACTTAACATGGAATGTTTACTATATATTATTAAAATTAATTTGTTATGGAAAGCTTTCTTTACTTGGATACTACTTTTTCTGATTCTTTTTTCTTTTTTGATTGAGGTATAGTTGATTTACAGTATTATATGTTTCAAATGTACAGCATAGTGATTCACAATTTTTAAAGGTTCTATTCCATTTATAGTTATTGTAAAATATTGGCTATATTCCCTGTGTTGTACAGTATATCCTTGAAGCTTATTTTAAACCTAATAGTTTGCACTTCTTAATTCCTTACCCCGATCTTGCCCCTCCTTCCCTCTCCCCACTGGTAACCACTAGTTTGTTCTCTGTGTCTGTGAGTCTGCTTCTTTTTGTTATATTCACTAGTTTGTTGTATTTTTTAAGATTCCACATGTAAGTGATAGCATACAGTATTTGTCTTTCTCTGTCTGACTTGTTTCACTAAGCATAATGCCCTCCAAGTCCATCCATGTTGCTGCTAGTGGCAAAATTTCATTTTTTTTATGGCTGAATGGTATTCCATTGTGTGTGTGTGTGTGTATATGTATATATGTGTGTATATATATGTATATTTGTGTATGTATATTTGTGTATACATATGTATGTATATATATATATATATTCATCTGTTGATGGACACTTAGGTTGCTTCCATATCTTGGCTATTTTAACTTGGATACTTTGATTATATATATCCCTCTAGTACCTAAAACACTTAAGACCTGGAATCCCTAACGGCTTTTCCAAAAAAAGATACGTTCACTTTCTGGTTCCATTTTGTGATTTCCCTGGTGCCTGGTGGCAGTTTACACTGGGTTTACACACCCTCTCCTTGCTGCTGAGTGACAGGGCACGAGGTACAGCTGGTGAGGGGGCCCGGAGCTTCCTGGCTGAGCCCCGCTGGGAGCCAAAGAGAACCCACAGTCACGTGGCTTCTGGAGAGGGAGGCTGTCAGACACCCAGCAGACGGGAACTTACCGGTGGGAAGTTCCACTCTCCATTGTCTTGCCTGTGACATCTGTACAGAGAATGGCAAACCAGGCACCTAATAACCCACAATTCCACATGCAAGTAAATTAAAGTGAATAAATTCTCATCCTAAATACTATATTGTTCAAATTATAAAGTAACACTTCTTCCATTCTGGTCGATAATAAGAACTGAAGTGAGATTTTTAAAGTACACAAAAGTGATTTTAATACCCTTTCATAACAAACAATTATTAGTTACCTCCTCTGTCGCAGACCGTGCCAGGCTCTCATATGTCATCTTTTCCTCTCCACAACTCGGTGTAAATAACAGGGCAAGGGTTAGAACCCAGGTTTTCTGAACCAAACACAGGGGACCCAGGTGCCACCCTGGCTTTGTGACCTTCTTTGGACATCTTTGTCAGGGCTGTTTAGTAGACATTAGGTAATATGTTTTGTAAGAGGAACCAATTTGGTAACACGGAGAAGGAAAACAGCTTGCTTTTGATTTCTTTGGGAGAGACTGTGTGCAATTAAAAGCTCCTACGCCGGGATAATGGCACTTTTCACTCGGGCAGTGAGTGTACGCCACTGCAACTGGGACTGTCCAGAGCCACTGTTTTCTTAAGAAGGAGAAACAAGCCAGAGTTCATGATAGCGCCCTCCTAAGAGACGCAAACTCAGCCACCCAGCTTCACTTCCCTGGGGAGAAGCTGCGTCAGATTGAACACAAATATTTACCTACTCAGACTTAAAGAGGAACCAGAGCCACCTTCCTGCAGGGTTTACCGTTCTGCTCCAGAGGGCTGAGCAGTCACAGCTCGGAAGCAGCGACCACAACAGCAGCGCCTGTTCATTAAAACAGCAGTTAGATGTTCTGATTTAGTACTAAGTTATAGTTTATATAAATATGTCATAGAAAATCTGTGGAAAATATGATAGATCTAGAAACCGGACAGCAAACGTTGCGTTGATTTTTTTCACTCTGCTGTTATAGTATTGGGGATTCTCTTGGGATTCAGCTTTTCTGGGAAAACTCTGCAGAGACATGTTTGCATTTCCCCACACTCAGTTTGAGGAACAGAAACATAAGCTCCCCTTCTGCTGCGTAACCAGTTTCAGGAGGGTGTTGCGGGTGCGGGAGAGGCCTGGTCAAGAAGCCTGAAAGCGTCAAAAAGCGGATGAGCTGCCACTAACCAGAGCTGGGAGAGTCCTGGTCCTACCACAGCCTCCGGAGGTCCTAGCCCCCTGACCAGCTCTCCCGTCCTGCCTGTTAGGATGGGGGCGCTCACAGCGCTACACACCCGATGGGAGGGTGTAAAACCCTGCACCTCCTTCAAATCCCTGCAGGGCCAGCCTCATAATTGGCAGGGCTTCTTGTTCACCAAGCAAGGAAATATCTTTTCCCTTTTTTTTCCTGAGGTCTCTTTCTCAACCAGTCGTGGTGCCTTTTATTTTTATTGTGCTTATTTATTTTTATTTGCTGTTTAAGGTAGCACTCCCTTGGTCAAAGGGATACTCACTGAGCGAGGGCAAACCTTCACCGTGATGGGGCTTCCAGTCCCACACCCAGCTCAGCACCTGGGGTTGCCTGTAACTGTCCTTGAACCTGCACCCAGCCCCACCGGAGGCCAGAGGAAGACAGCGGTTGCTGGACCAAGGCGGGGGCTGCAGGCAGCCAAGAGCCTGTCCCAGGGAAGCAGCAACATGACAGGAAGAGGGACCATATGTAAAGCAGGCTCCAAGCCCCCGTCGCACACTCTGTGGTCCCATTCGACTTCACTTACAAAACACAAATTCAAAGATAAAATTATGATGGATCTCAAGACCACTTGACCACAGAACATTAAACCCCAAGCCCGGAGCCCTTCTGAGCAGGGGGAGGGTACAGTGGCACTGGTGATGCCCAGGAGGTTGGTCCCCAGGGCCTGACTAACTCTCCAAGGAGCCTCAGAGCACCAAGTTGCTCAGGATCAGCTGTTGAGTTTAGAAACAGCTGGTCATGTGACAGTGGTCTATCCAGATAGCGAGCAACCCCCCACCATCCAGGAAAAGACTCCCAAAGCAGAAATGCCAGCCAAAGAACCACTGCACTGCCAAGAGGCAGCTCTCCTAATTTTGAACTTAGCAGGAGATGAAATGAGTTCAGGGATCTAAAATCTTTGCCTCAGGCTCAAGAATGTCTAAGTAATTATTCGGATGATCTGGTAAGTAAAAAAACTCTCAGAGTTAGGTTGTTGACAAGCTAAAGGGAAGGTAGTTAATGAGAGCCCTAATCAGATAATCAGCACAGAAGCCACCAAATCATGAAAATCCAATCAAATAAACAAAAAAGCATTATCTTATTAACTGGGCCCCAAAACCAGATGGTCAGAGAAGGAGCTCTGGGAGCCTGGAAAATAAGATCTTAGAGAAAAATAAGAAAGAAAAAAAGAAGAGCACCATGACAGTCCTGAGCTAGGAGTGGAGCAAAATCCAGATAAGCTTGTTCTTAAAAGAACAACTGTGGGAAGCAACCTCAATGTCCATCGACAGATGAATGGATAAAGATGTGGCACATATGTACCATGGAATGTTAGCCATAAAAAGGAACGAAATTGAGTTATTTGTAATGAGGTGGATGGACCTAGAGTCTATTATACAAAGTGAAGTAAGTCAGAAAGAGAAAGACAAATACCGTATGCTAACACACGTATATGGAATCTAAAAAAACAGTACTGATGAACCTAGTGGCAGGGCGGGAATAAAGATGCAGACGTAGAGAACGGACTTGAGGACATGGGGGAGAAGGGAAGCTGAGACGAAGTGAGAGAGTAGCAATGACATATATACTCTACCAAACGTAAAATGGATGGCTAGTGGGAACCTGCTTCACAGCACAGGGAGATCAGCTCGATGCTTTGTGACCCCCTAGAGGGGTGGGATAAGGAGGGTGGGAGGGAGGCTCAAGAGGGAGGGGATATGGGGATGTATGTATACATATAGCTGATTCACTTTGTTGTGCAAGAGAAACTAACACAACATTGTAAAGCAATTATACTCCAATAAAGATATTAAAAATAAAAGAACAACAGTGGGTCTTATGTGTTCCAAAACAGAGTACACATGTCACCCTCACTGGGTTACATCTCAAATATAACTCAGAACTGTTTTGACACTGAAACTACATAACTGGAGCATCAGGTTAAATGTTTTGCATGGGCTATCATGCTTAATTGTCAAAACCACCCTTCATTTTTAAAATTTTTATTTTTTTTAATTGAAGTATAGTTGATTTACGATGTTGTGTTAGTTTCTGGTGTACAGCAAAATGATTCAGTTATATATATATATATATACACACACACACACACATTCTTTTTTTAATATTTTTTCCCATTATGGTTTATCACAGGATATTAAACATAGTTCCCTGTGCTATACAGTGTAGTACCTTGTTTATCCATTCTATATATAATAGTTTGCACCTGCTAATCCCAAACTCCCAATCAGTCCCTCCCCCAAACCCCCTCGCCTTGGCAACCACAAGTCTGTTCTCTATGTCTGTGAGTCCATTTCTGTTTCGTACATAAGTTCATTTGTGTCATATTTTAGATTCCATATATAAGTGATATCATATGATATTTGTCTTTGTCTAGTTTACTTCACTTAGTATGACCATCTCTAGGGCCATGTTGCTGCAAATGGCATTATTTCATTCATTTTTATGGCTGAATAGTATTCCATATTGTGTGTGTGTATGTATGTGTGTGTATATATACATATATATATATACACACACACACCACATTTTATTTATGCATTCATCTGTTGATGGGCATTTAGGTTGCTTCCGTGTCTTGGCTATTGTGAACCATGCTGCTGTGAACATAGGGGTGCATGCATCTTTTTGAATTATAGTTTTGTCCAGATAAATGCCCAGGAGTGGGATTGCAGGATCATATGGCAGCTCTGTTTTTAGCTTTTTGAGGAACCTCCATACTGTTTTCTGTAGTGGCTGCACCAATTTACATGGCCACCAACAGTGCAGGAGAAGCCCACCCTTCATTACCCTCATTTTGCAGGTGGGAAGCCCAGGCTTAGAGAGGGGCCCTTGCCCAGAGTTCCCTAGGTGGTGCATGGTGACACAGCCGAGGTGTGACAGCGGGAGCTGCCTCCACGCCTGCCCTCAGCCCCGACGCGTCCTCGGACTCACAGCACTGGCTGCCTCTGATTCCCTCCAGCGGCACAGAAAGCGTTTGTTAAAGCCCTAAGTCCTGATTTTTTTTATTTGGAACCTGTAATTATTAGAGCAAAAGAACTTAGGCTTGGCAGCTGTATGAAAAGCCGCCAAAGGATACAAAAGAAATCTCACAGCTCCTCCTGTTTTCTCTCTTCCTTCTGGTATTGATCATTCCTCCCAGCCTTTCTATGCCCGTGTGTCCTGTGTGTAAAATAAAAATAATAATGAGGTCTTCATCACAGTGTTGCTGTAAGGACTAATACTGGTGATACATGTAGATGGCTTAGCCCTTCCCTCGGTACGATGTGCTGTTATCAGTATACTGTTCGTGTTAGTGTCGGTATTAGTGTTATTGTGGACGTTGATGTGGGAAAGCTTGTTGAATGTGGACGGGGCAGACGCTGTTGATCTCTACTTACTAAAACTAAAATAGGAACAAGCAGAGCAGTGTGTTAAGATGGGTCAGAAAGAATTACACATTTAGGGCTTGATGATAATTAAATCTTGTATTGGGTTGCAAACATCAAGAAACACACCTAATGTGCTTGATTTCCCAGTCTGTGCTCTCCAAGCTTTCCGAAAATTCTCTCTGAGGCTCCTCATATCCCACATGTGGGCAACTCAGTCCACCAGGAAGGATCTAAGGGAAGAACTAAACCCCAAGGACCTGGCATCCAAATGTTGCTGATTTATCTGCTCTGAACTTTATTTCTCCTGATCACGTCACTGATTTATTTTCTATTTTGCAGTTTACTGGCTAGAAATGGTTTAGGAATCGGGTCTTGTTATTCATTTTACTTGTCATCTCATGTGGAGCAAAAATTCTGTCTTTTCCTAGCACAGTGATACACAACAGAAGATGTATAATAAAGCCTTCATTAATTTACTTATTAGGCTAAATAACACTTTCCAATATTCTCTGAGGGAATTCATTCTCTAGTCCCCGTTAGTTGACTTCTGTGAGTTTAGAGTTTGGATCCCAAAGAGGGATCCTCGTGAGAATCCCACCGTGCCCTAAGCTACACCTGTGGCCCAGCCACTTTGGGCAACTCATGCCAGAGGCCTAGCACGGGTAATCCACTCTGACCATCAGTCACGAGAAGGAAGAACAGCTATTACCCGGAGAGGGCAGAGAGGATTACGTTTGGCACACAGGTGTCCCACTTGGGCTGCTCTTAGTGTTCTGCCACTGCAGTGTGATACTCATCAACGTGCAGCCAGAGCCTGAGAAAGGGGACTGAACCCCTCAGGGATGAGAGTCCGGATCTCCCCCAGAGGAATCCCCAGAGACCAGCAGAGCCACTAGCCGAGGGCCAAGGGGATTTTGAATGGTTAGCAAAGAAGGGGGAGAATGAGTATCATGTGTGGCCTTGAGGCTAACTGCGGTGGTGGGGATGTCGTTTGTCTCACTAACTGTCCTCCTGTAAGTTCCCTTCAGAGGCCCACCAGAATCCTCAAGGAGCTGGCCCCAGAATTCATACAAAGTAGACCCACCCAGCACCAGGAAAGGGCTGTCCTGTCTGCAGTGGCACAGCCAGATCCTCCCTTCAAGATTGAAACATTTATGCCCCAGCTGGGGGAAAGTTGTTGACAGTCAGCCCCCTTTGGGAAGTGCCTCAGCTGAAGAGGGCCCCCTGCCCAAGGTCATGGGCCCCTCTGGGCAGACCACGTATAGTGTGAAGGGTCCTTCCAGCTTCAGAGCTCCCCACAGTGTACGGAGAGCTCCTGCTGTGACTGCCCCTCAGCCCAACTTCTCCTTCTGCCCAATTTTTCTTCTTTAACCCCAACTTAATAAGCTTTCTGTACACTAAGTTCCAACTCAGAATTGGCTTCCCAGGGAACCCAACTCAGGTCGCTCACGATTACTTAGATTAACAGTGAACTCTTTATCCAGACCACCATATTCCTTTATCTTCAGGCCAACCTTATCTGGTGGGTCAGATGGACATCAAGGAAGATGGTGGGCTTGATCCGTTCTGCCTTACGCATAAGGGCTATCCACTGGCAAAAGGACCTAGTAGCAAGAGGCTGAGAGTGTTCTTCTACAGGCCAAAATGAGGAAGCAGAACAAGTTTCCACCATTAGGAGCTGGGATAATAGGAGATCTCACTGGATACCTTCAAAAAGCTCATGCATGTAGCCCTTATGGGGCCAACATTTTCATGCCTTCCACAGAGAAGGCATCACCCACTAGCCGGGATGGACCAAAGATGATACACATATGTACGGCAGAGGACTGTAGGCAAAGTTACCAACCAGCTCAATCCAGAGGGGAAAAAAGCACTGATTTCTAATGTTTGCCCATTTCCATGGTGTAAGGATTTCCACCAGGGCTGATTTTAAGCTCCCGACATGACGTCACTGATGGTGAAGTTGTAAAGGACACACCGTAGCACGTGGCTCAATGGTGTCTCCACCACACAGGGACAAGACATGTAAATAACCCTAAAGGGGTAGATGATAGTAATGTAAGATAGGAAGTGACAAGTTTTGAGTACTCATTACCTCTTTTTTAATATAATTTGTTTCATTATCATTTTATGTAATTTAACTTTTAATAGTGGCATATTTAACAATTGGCCCATAAAATTCCTTAACGTTTAACAGTCAGCTCGAACAGCCTGTCTCAGGCCAACTCCAGCACATCATCTGGTGCCGGAGCAGTTCTTCATCCCTCTTACCAGTCCCTAGCACAAAAAGCTAGAAGCAGAAGAGGAAGGTAGAGAAGAGAGAGAAAAAATCATGTCCCCTCTCCCCGACCAGATAGAGATGGGCGTGGGAAGTGTTCCAGTTCTGCCCTGCTGCGTAATAAACCACCCCAGGATGCAGTGACTTTTCTCTCTTGCTTCGGAGAGTCAGCGGGGCTCATCTCGGTGGCTCTGCTCCACGAGCAGGTCGCTAGAGCTGCAGTCACCTGGTGCCTTGAGTAGGCTTTCACGCCCAGGGTGGCCCATGTACATGTCCCGCCCCTTGGCAGAGAAACCTAGAAGACGGGGCTTAGCTAGGACTGTGGGGTGACTGGGCTGAGGACTCTTCCTTCCCTACGTGGTTTCTCCACGCGACACGGTGACATGCCAGATACCCTGCATGACGGCTCAGGGCTTCCCAAAGTGGAAAATAAGACGTTGCCAGGCCCTCTTTTGACTTAGGCTCAGAACTGGCACAGCAGCCTTTCCGCTAGTTAACAGGAGTGAAAGGCCCAGCTCAGATCCAGTATGGGAGGGACGACGAAGGCCATGGTTCATTAAGGGCCATCTTTGGACACCAGCTACAATGGGATGGGGATGCCTGGGAGGTGAGAAGAAGATAAGGTTTAAATCAGATTTGAAACTAGACGTTCACATTTGAGGTTGGACCAGATTAAGGTTTTTATTTTTAATTTATTTTATTGAAGTATTGTTGATTTACAATGGGTTAATTTCTGCTGTACAGCAAAGTGATTCAGTTATGCATATATATACATTCTTTTTCATATTCTTTTCCATTATGGTTTATCACAGGATATTGAATGTAGTTCCCTGTGCTATACAGTAGGACCTTGTTGTTTATCCATCCTATATATAATAGTTTGCATCTGCTAATCCCAAACTCCCAATCCATCCCTACCCCACCCCAGATTGAGTTTTTAAATAACTGAAAAGTGACAGGAAATTATGGACTGTAAACAAAATGCTATGGGTGGGAAAGGAATATTTGACATAACGGTTTAAGGGGGCATTTGAAATAACATAAAATAACTTTGTATATATATCTCTACTCAGTTTAAATTATTCAATAAACCAACTACATAAGATGGTACAGATATTAGTGATGATTATGAATTATTAAGAAAGTGAATGTTTTCAACTACGAATCAAAATTGAGGTAAATATTTAGAGGTGTTGTCGTCATCTGAGTCTGTGCTCCCTCTCGCTTTTAAGAAGGAACATCTTAATTTCTATCTGAATAGTGCAACCTGACAACTGTTTTACATTTATTTCATTTTGTCAGACATTTTAGTTGAAAACTCAGCATGTGATCCCCTCCAGTTTTCCATAAATCTGTGCAATTTTTCCAAATGTGGAAATAATGGAAAAATAAAGTGCTCTCTGGTACACACGCATATCCTGCTCAATTTTGAACAGATTAAGAAACACTTGTTACGAATTCACAATGTCTGTTAAATACTTTCCTAGAACGGAACCATACATTGGAGTACATTTGTAAAGTATCAGGGAATAATATAATGATAAAACTTTTTATCTGCAGTGGTAATGTATTTGCTTAGTTCTTTCCAGTTAAAAAAACACCTTAGGGTAATGTTATTGCATTCCAGCCTTAAGCCACATTGAGAAGTAGATGTTATTGCCTCTTCACTTCAGAAAAGGAAGTCAGGACCTAGAGAATCTAAGCAATTTGCCCTAGGTCTCAATACTAAACCCAGGTCTTCGGGCTTAAAATTAAATTGGCTAACTTTTCTAATTTAATAATGTACTAGCAACTTTCATCCTAAAAGCTAAATCTTCCTTTCTGTAGACAGATCTAGTTTGAAAGAAAGTTATTATAGGACTTCCCTGGTGATGCAGTGGTTAAGAATCCACCTGCCAAGGCAGGGGACACGGGTTCGAGCCCTGGTCCGGGAAGATCCCACATGCCGCGGAGCAACTAAGCCCGTGAGCCACAACTACTGAAGCCTACGCGCCTAGAGCCCGAGCCCGTGCTCCGCAACAAGAGAAGCCACCGCAATGAGAAGCCCGCACACGGCAACAAAGAGTAGCCCCTGCTCGCCGCAACTAGAGAAAGCCCGCAGGCAGCGAGGAAGACCCAACATGGCCAAAAATAAAATATAAATACATAAGTTAATTTTTTTAAAAAAGGAAATTGTTATAGACTATTGGAAGAACATTGGGTCCCCACTCCTATAGAAAGGTTATCCTGACATGGACAGTATTTACCATCTTTTAACCCTAATATTATTGTCAATCCCGGGATTTTCTCTTGCCTCTGTAGGACAGTGTTACTTTTTTTCCATAGCCAAGTTGATTAAGACAGAGGGTCTCTTATCGAGGAAGGCAGAGCATACGTACAAAACAGGCAGAACGCTGACAAACAGGGTACTTCTGGCAGGATCCACACAGGTGATGGTCTTTGAGTAGCCAGGTTGAATAACAGTGTATAATTCAAGTGTAGCTTCTTGAGCTGAGGCATGGCTGTAGGCCTGCATTTCTACGTGAAACAACCATTTCAGAAAAGTTTTCTGTGAAGTACAGCCTTTTTTAAGAATTGGCTTTTTGGCCAGATTTTTAATTAGCGTCAAAGTTTCTTAATGGGAGATTGCATAATAATTAAAACCATGAGCTTTGAAGTGAAACTTCAGCTGAAACTGATTTTTTAATTTATTGTATATGTGGCCAGTCAAAAGTCACATAACTCTCTAAATTCAGATGTCTTCCTCTTAAAACAAAATAAAAATGGGTCATTGGTTGGGTTTAAGACAAGTATGTATGTTAAAATGGATAGTACAATACAGTTTATATGTAAATGTAAGTGATAGGTTCTGTTCAAACTTGTAACTCTATATCCAAAAATTTCTTTCACTTTTTCCATCACTTAACTTTTCTAGTCTGCCTTCGAGCAACTTACTTACCATTGCCTGTGCGCATAGACGTTACTACATCTAAAGACAACCTTTTGCAAAAACACAGGAAGTGGTTACCTGCATGATATGAAAAATCACCCCAGATTTACTTACTACTCTTGTTGGCTTTTGTTGGGAAAAGGAGCTTTGGTCTTAACATTTGCAAGATTTAAAATGAAAATGCTATCTCTTCTCACCTAGTCTCAGAAGGTAAAACAAATGATTAACAGTAAGGTGTAAATTATTGATATAAAATTTTGTGAGGACAAATTTCATGAGATATTGGGTACCAAAGAGATCCTTGGGTACCAAAGATCTATAAAACCTGAAATAATGGACTCATTATACAGGGAAAGAAGATGACTTTTACTATATTTACATCTGTGTTTTAACGTGAAGTGAATCCATCAAAATTTTTCCAATAAAACTTTAGTTTGGGACCGATATACTCGCTGCTGGGAATACGATGTGGGAAAATTCCTCCACTTATGAAGCACTGGGTGCCAGGGACTGTTATTGTTGCAGGGAAAGCAGAAATAAAGAATACACAGCTCTGACCTCTGAGGTTTTCCTTTGATGGAGAGGATGAATTATCCAGCAGATAATCACTATAAGGAAAGGGGAACATTGGAATAGATGTTATTTTGTGTGCTTTGAGGCATTAACTTTAAACTTTGATTTATTTTGCATCTTTTCAAATTAGACAGGGCAAATAATAATTCACTATTTTTTTCCTATGCACTTTGATCCCATTTTAGTAAGTGTTTGAAACAGTTGTGTTTTCGAAATGAGACGTTATCTCAATTCACGCACTCAATTTGCTGGTCTGCACTACATTTTCCTGAAGGTCTGCTTCATTTACCTTTCATTTTCCACCAAGGGTCTACATCACTGCAAGAGGAGTAATTTCCTTTACAGAGGAGCCCTAAGTATTGCCTTGGCCAAAAAGTTCATTCAGGCTTTTCCATGCATCTTAGGGAAAAACCGGAACGAACTTTTTGGCCAACCCAATAGAAACAGCTTCAAATCAACCCTCTTTTTTTTTAATCTCCTTATCCACCCAGATGCAGTCATTTCTCCTACAAAAACTTAGATTGATCAGAAACTACTGTCGGAATGTTAGATTTTCGATACTAAAGAATAACTAGCAACACGGGCACTATAGTACCCGTTTTCTAGATAAAATTGATGTTGACATCTGTTCCAGTAAAGGGGTGCTCTAGACTTTAAAAAGATAAAAGAATGAAAGAAATCAATAATAATAATAGTAATAACAGCAACACAACACGTAACTAGATGTTGTTGAAGCGTGTTGTGAACCAGGATCTCTGGGGATCACTTTTTTCATGCAGTGCTGGTGAGTCATTCATCTTTCTCTGTTTTGTATTTGTTGCACTGGTTCAGTATTTACTGACTGCTTATTATACACAAAGCACCATCCCTGAAGATAACAAGATAACACAGGCAGGTGCTCAGAGTTGGTTCTCTCTCTGCTTTTGTAAACATATCCCACAAACTCTGGGAGGGTAGGAGGTGAGGCCAATCAATCCAGTATTAGTTTGAGAGTAACCTAGATCTTGACCACTTACCGGATGAGAGGAACTCTGAAGTGAGTTATACAGGAGAGGAAAACGTTGCCAACACATGAGAAAAGGTCTTTATATCAGCAGAAGAGATTTAGGGTAGAAGTCATAGGGTTAATCAAAGAGATTTAGTGTCAATGGGGAGAAAAGGGTGGTCAGCTTTAAAAGGGAGTCCAGACTCCCCCTTCCTTGCTATGACATTACTGTACCCAGTGGGTTACAAAGTCAGGCATTAACAGAGCTCCTCTGCAGAGGGAGTCCTCACCATGACCAGGGACGCGTACAAGGCCCTGCACTGTGCCCGCTGAGGGTCTGTTTTCATTGACCCTTCCACTCTTGAGACTGACAATCACTTTTTTTTTTGTTTTTCACTTTTTGAAATTAATTTTATTTTTTTATTGAAGTATAGTAGATTTACAATGGTGTGTTTTATTTTCAGGTGTACAGCAAAGTGATTCAGTTATGTATACATACATATATATATATACACACACACACACACACATATATATTCTTTTTTCAGATTCTTTTCCCTTATAGGTTATTTCAAAATACTGAATATAGTTCCCTGTGCTATACAGTAGGTCCTTGTTGGTTATTTTATATACAGTTGTGTGTATCTGTTAATCCCAGACTCCTAATATATCCCTCCCCACCCCCCTTTGGCAGCCATAAGTTTATTTTTTTTAATTTTTAATTTTTTTAACATCTTTATTGGAGTATAACTGCTTTACAATGGTGTGTTAGTTTCTGCTGTATAACAAAGTGAAACAGCTATACATATACATATATCCCCATATCCCCTCCCTCTTGCATCTCCCTCCCTCCCACCCTCCCTATCCCACCCCTCTAGGTGGTCACAAAGCACCGAGCTGATCTCCCTGTGCATAAGTTTATTTTCTATGCCTGTGGGTCTATTTCTGTTTTGTATATAAGTTCATTGGTATCTTTTTTTTTTTTTTTTTTTTAGCTTCCACATATAAGCCGCTTTTTTCTCTCTCGGGAGGTCCTCTGCTCAGCAGACCTGGGTGCTCTGGCTCTAGACAGGATCTAGCTTATATTCAGCTCTAGCTCTAGAGAAATGTCCTTTCCTTCTCTCTTAGATGCTTTCTTCCTTAGGTCTTTCTCTCTGTGCTACCCCATGTCGTGAAGCCAGGGAGCTCCAGGGCAGAGCTAGGAAAAAGGCACGGGAAGTGTGCTGGGCTGACTCTTCAGGAAGGCCCTGGGCCAGTCTGGAGCCTCCTCAGGAGAGAAGGACTGGTCCCCAGCTGCTGGGCGGGCTGACAGAAGATGATCTTGAGTCATCATCCCTCTTTGAGGATTGCCTTCGTTAAGAAGGCTGCCCCGGTCAAAGTTATACCTCCTTCCAGGGTCAGCCCACACTTACAGCAATGCATTCCAACTCCAGAAAACTCTGAAAGGTAATGCCATCTCCAGAGCTCCCCAGGGCGTCAGCAGAGGACGGCATTACAGTTCAATTTCTCCCTCTGCCCGGTCCCACTTCGCATCCTTTTGGCAGCCCAACAGCAATCCTTAATGAATGTCCTGCACATTGTTTTTAAAGTAAAAACCATGCTTAGCTTGTAAGCTGCACAAAAACAGGGAACATGCTAGATTCGGCCCACGGCTGTAGTTCGCCAACCCTTGTGCTATAGCTAGTTTCATAAATTCAGTCAGCTTGGGTATGAGCTTATATCATGTGATGCCCATTTCCAAAGTTAAACTATTGAAGCTAAAAACGCTTACATCTAAGTCATGGATGGACAAATCAATAATGCTGCCAACTCAAAAATATTAAGCAAAACCATTCCCAAGAACAAAAAACACTCCTGCTCTTCATGCTGTATTTTTTCATGAAATAAAAGGGAGACTTTGTTTTGTTGGTCTAAGGGCCAAACATTCTTGAAGTGACGTAAAAGTCACTTGACAAAAACAGTGTCGACAATTAGATGTGAAAGTTTGGAGCTAAGAACCAAGCGTGGTTTTCTACTACAGTTTTCCCACTTTGAGCTTCATGGAATCCAGCAGTTGTCTTCAGAAAGAAGGCACAATATCACGCTGACTCGGAATTTACACTGGAACAAAGCTCCATGGCAACGATTCCCTGAACCCATTCATCAAGAGACCCAGAGTCCGCTCAGTGGCGGTTGTGACCGCAGGCCAGCATGCCAGCCACCACCCTCTTCTTGAGCCACTCTAGCGATGAAAGTGGACATTGCACCCCTGAGGGCCTCCACGTTCCACCTCTGAGCTGCAGAAGAACCAGCAACAGCGATTGTCGCCTTACGGGCTGGACACTCAAGAAGTTTCATGGAATGAATTACTGTGAGTGAATGAACACAGGAGGAGCTCAGAAAAGATCCTCCAGCGGACTGTCTTCCACTTGCTTTTGTTGTTCACAGCGTGCTCAGGCTTCCGTGTAAACTATGGACAGAACATATTTTCCTAAGGGCTTATTTGATGTTAGTACCTAGTCAAAGTTGACCTTGTGTGAAAATATACTCCTTTCAGTTTTCAAATTCTGATTAACTTCATATTAAAAACTGATTTTCTTTGTAGAATACAGGAGTCAGACTGCTGCATTCTAAGTGAGAATGAAAACTTCCCAGAGGAGAGCGTCTGGAATAGGCATGGGGTGTGATTCATGCTTTCCTTTTTTTGCCTTCTCTCTCTGGTAGGTGTAATCTTTTTAGAGGCATTCGCTGTTAATCCCATAATGATATCTGAAGGAAAATCAGCGAGGATAGACGAGGTCTGATTTTTCCAACCATAAACACTATCAGTTAGAGCTAGAAATAACTTTGGGAAACCATTGCCTCAAAGACTATGGTTAAACTAAAAATAACACGATACAATTTGAAGGGGGCGGATGACTGTGGTTCAGACAAGTTTTTCCCTTATTGCAGGCTCTCAGGCAGAGGTCACTATGAAGTCAAGCACTGTGGTTTCTGACAAGCCTCCTCCAGCTTTGCAGAGACCCTGAGCGTGATCATCTTCCCTCCTTTAACTTCCCGTGCTTCTGAAACATCCTCAGATTTTTCTGGGGTACCTGATCTGGCACCTTCGTTATTCAAGGCTAAAAGATGGAGCATCAGGGTAGAAGGGAGAGCCAGGAAGAAGGAGGAATAATGGTGCCTAAACTGCTGATACTTTCTCACCAGGGCTTATGGCCTCCCGCAGCCAGCACAGAGCTAAGAGCTGGTGGAATTCATCTACTTCCAGGTTAAGCTGTCAGTGGGAAAATACCGGAGTCCCTGAGCCATGTCACCCCAGGCCGGGCTGGCTAACACCTAAGCACTACAGCTAAGCAGTATTCTGTCCTGATTGATGATTTAGCTGTTTCCTCATTACTTAACACAAACTCCTTAAAGAGAAACACGAATCTGTAAAGTAACACAGAAGCTCCGTAATGGTCCTTGATACCACCCAAACACCGTTCACTTGGAGAATTTCAAACATGAATTGCGTCACCATCCTTTATGGGAAATGCGACAGGATTTGAAACGGTGATATGGCCAGGTCATTCAGTGTATAAAGTCGAGATATAGAAGTAATGGTGAAATACAGGAGAAAATCGAGTTACAGAGTAACCCAGATGGTTGAACAGAAGTCAGAGGCTTCTGGGTTCTGTGCTGTCTTGTTTCCATGTCCTCAAGGGAGCACGTTACTCTCGCCGTGGCAAGGCACTGATATGTGGTTCTTAGCTCCTCTTCTCACTAATAGAAACTTAATTTGGTTTTGGGGAAACTGTCTGTCCAAGCTAACCACACACACTATATTTTCAGTCTTCCCTGTAGCTCAGGGTGGCCATGGGATGTACTTCTGTCCAATGCAATGTAAGGGGTGGTTGACAGTGGGTTCCTGGGAAACCCTCTTTGAATTCAGCAGCCTGGGCCTCTCTCCCTGCACCTTCCCCCTTCTTTCTTAAAGGCACCATGTTTGGAGGTAGAGCAGGCAAGTTAGCATCTTGATGAAGAGAGGCCCAGCTAAGGACAGCAAGGCAGAAAGCCAGAGCCCCTCTACCGGCCCCGGGCTGCTTCCCCTGACCTCTGTGTTTCAGCCACTGTCGTTTTGATAATTGGAGCCAAACAGAATCCCTCACTGACACACTTATCTCACTTATCAGGCGAGGGCCCCAAGGACCCCTTAGCTGACCAAAGCCACACAGCCAAGCCGTAGTTCAAATCCACATCTGCTTCGCAGAAGACCACTCTCCCTCCACTTCTTTGTCTTTGCCTCTGCTTCCTCAGTGGAGTCCTGGAACTTAGGGTGTTCTCCTATGGCTGAAGTTCCTAAGTCTGTTCCCCTTTACAGACAGGCTTATTCAGGTGTATGGCAAAATGATTCAGTGAAAAAACAAATATATGTATATACACACACACACACACACACACACACACACACTCAGTGGAAAAAAAATATATATATATACTGTTATATAGTAGGTCCTTGTTTATCTATTTTATATATAGTATTTTGTATCTGTTAATCCCAGACTCCTAATTTATGCCTCCTGCCCTTTCCCCTTTGTTAACCATAAGTTTGTTTTCTATGTCTGTGAGTCTATTTCTGTTTTGTAAATAAGTTCATTTGTATCATTTTTTTAGATTCCACATATAAGTGATATCATATGATATTTGTCTTTGTCTGACTTACTTCACTTAGTATGATAATCTCTAGGTCCATCCACGTTGCTGCAAATGACATTGTTTCATTCTTTTTTATGGCTGAGTAATATTCCATTGTGTATATATATACATATATATATTCACATACAACACATCTTCTTTATCCATTCATCTGTCAATGGACACTTAGGTTTCTTCCATGTTTGGCTATTGCAAATAATGCCGCAGTACACATTGGGCTGCATGTGTCTTTTCAAATTAGAGTTTTCTCTGGATATATGCCCAGGAGTGGGATTGCCGGATCATGTGGTAGCTCTATTTTTCGTTTTTTAAGGAACCTCCATATGGTTCTCCACAGTGACTGTATCAATTTACATTCCCACCAACAGTGCAAGAGGGTTCCCTTTTCTCCACACTCTCTCCAGCATTTGTTGTTTGTAGACTTTTTGATAGCCATTCTGACTGGTGTGAGGTGATATCTCATTGTAGTTTTGATTTGCATTTCTCTAATTATTAGTGATGCTGAACATCTTTTCATGTGCCTCTTGGCCATCTGTATTGTGTTCCTTGGAAAAATTTCTGTTTAGGTCTTCTGCCTATTTTTTGATTGGGTTGTTTGTTTTTCTGATATTGAGCTGTATGAGCTATGTGTATATTTTGAAAATTAAGCCCTTATCAGTCACATAGTTTGCAAATACTTTTTCCCATTCTGTAGGTTGTCTTTTCATGTTGTTTTTGGTTTCCTTCACTGTTCAAAAGCTTATGAGTTTGATTAGGTCCAATCTGTTTATATTTGCTTTTATTTCTATTGCCTTGGAAGACTGACCTAAGAAAACATTGGTACAATTTATGTCAACGAATATTTTGCTTATGTTCTCTTCCAGGAGTTTTATGGAATCATGTCTTATATTTAAGTCTTTAAGCCATTTTGAGTTTATTCTTGTGTATGGTGTGAGGGAATGTTCTAACTTCATTGATTTACATGCAATTTACTGGGGTTTTTTAAATATTTTTTTTTCTTTTAAAATAAGGTAACATTTATTTTGGAAGATTTTTCTTGTCAAGGAGAAAATCTATTTTCAGTATATCAAAAGGTCAGTGCCATTCAGGAGCAAATAAATATGAAAATAGGCCATATCAGCAGCTACTAGCCTTAGTGGAGTCACATTTCCCTATTTTCTTTCTTAGTTAGTTGCAAAAGAATATGACTTTGCCACAGGTCTCTTTGCACTACACCAATAGTCTGTATTTGTAGATTTTGTTGTATTTATGTTGAGAATACTTACATATTATGTTCCTGAACAGTCTGGAAGATGAGTTAAGTACCCTTTTTATTTTATCCAGTCATAAAAAGTGGACATGGTTAATTAATTTATTTTCTGGTTTTATTTCATTTGAACTCTGTACAGCTGATTTTTACCTTTCTCTGATACAACATATTGTAGAAACATGTCTTTGACGTGAGATTTTTAGAAAGGTGTAACATCTTCCTTTAGGATAGCAAAGTACTTCTCAGGTGAGCGTACGTCACCGCAACACCATTAGGTCGTTGGAAGTAGAGACAGTTTAAATTCAGCCATTAATACATTTTTTAAAGACATATTAAGGATAGGTCCCCTTATCAGCCATGCTACTTGTGCTAAAAACCTTACAGCATCTATCAAATGCCATTACGCTCTTGCAGACACATGCAGCATCTGACCACAGTGGCCCTGTGAGCACTGAATGTAGCTGCCTGGGGTTTGGTACAACTTCTTTGAAAAATTGTCTTTACCTCTGGCTCAGTGTTTCTCATCAATCATCCGCTTCCGCTGATAATGGTATCTGTTAACAGGCAGACAGTCCATCGTCACCCCAGAGTATGTCTTAGCACTCTTACACCTGAGTGCTTTCTTCCCATGGTTTACTAATTAAAAGAAAGAGTCAGAATATTCAGTGATAGATCAAGGAGGCATATCTTTATTTATGATGCTTCTTTCCAAGTAACGTATAGAGATCCCAGCTAACGACCTCGGGACTTTTCCTCTTGAACAGTTTGCCCGTATTCAGGCCAGCGCTTCTGAAGTCAGAGGCTGGAGTGTTCTGGATAAGATGAGCTGCTTCATTGCCACACATTTTAAGACTCTTAATCGTTACGGAGGTTTAGTGGGCCTGTGCTGCAGTATCACAAGGTTTGTTGTATAAATGTAGCTATATTTATGTTTTTAATTATTTGTGCACTAAATATTTCTAAAATTATCTTTGTGGTGACATACAGTGAAAACCAGAGAAGCGGTAAAACCATAAAAACAAAAAAGAAAATATTCGCAAGTACTTGACTCTGCTTAGTCGCGGGCCCATGGCGCTGGCCAGGAGGGCAACCTCTGGGGGGAGAAAACAGCTATTTGCTGCTTTTTGAAGAACAGTCAACTAGACAGGGATTATATTTGTCGGAGATGGTGGTCTTTAGTTCTGAGCCCTCCTGGTGGTTTAGTTATGGATTTCCTGAGTTCCAAAGACTGATCATTTTTGATGTGGGGACTTTTAAGTCTTTGTAGATGTTACAAACAGTCCCAAGGAAGATAGTAAGGAATTGAATTATGGTCGTGGAACAAAAACAAAGGTGAGAAACAGGATAGAGGTATTAGTGGATTTGGCGTTAGGAAGGATCTTAGTGGAGAGGAATGATGACGAATCCCCAGGCTCCTGACACTTATACCAATTGAGATAAACTATTAATAATAACTCAACGGAATAAAGGCAGTATGGATGCATGTATTTGTACATTACCTATAAGCAGAAATTTATAAATAACCAAAACGTTCAGTGATAGGACGTAATGAGGACGTAAACTATGGTGAGAATGAAAAGTATCATTTAATGATCTGACTACATGCTGAGACTTAACGAAAACAAAAATTCTGTCGTGGAACCTGAGATCCACTCCCTCCCTGAGTTCCCAGGATTGTCTTCACCTCCCTTTTACTGCTGAAACCAAGGTTGCTGGACCTGGCATCCTTTCCAGGAATCTGAGGTTGATTTGCCTAAGGCTAGAGAGCACAGGTGAAGAGTGGTTGAAAGGCTGGCCTAGCAGAGCATCCAAGCCTCTAGGAAGGCCAGGCATGGAGAGGGACGTGGGGCCTGAGAAAGTCAGAACACCTGAGCTCGGAAGTGGGGGGAGGCAGACGCTAAAGAGATTCCCTAAGGAGCTTTTGTAGAAGGTCTGGCCTCACTCGTGGGCAAGGACAGCAATGTTAAGGGCTCAGAACCGGCATGAACCATTCGTTTCTCAGTGTAGGAAATGGGATAGGGAATTGACGAAGCACTCACAGGCTGTTTTAATACTTCTCCTGTACAACCCGTTTCCCGTGGGTGCAACCCTCCCAGAAGAGCTGTGGTGGGAGAGGCACTGTGCTGAAGACAGCACAGCTTTATCTCAACCCTGTGCCAACCCAAGCTTCTACCTTCCACGGCACTGAAAGAGAGAGATTAGCAGAAGGACGCAGATAAACTGGAGTTTCTGGTCCTTGATGTAACCCTACTCTTTTTATACTGCGTTCCACACAAGAAGCATGTACAAAGAATACATTTAGCAACAAAATAAGGACTTCTAGGATCATGCCCTGCGCGCCAGGAGCGCTGTGGTATAATCTTCGTGTGGGTATTGTACCTTTGGGTTTTAAAGCTCTTAAGAAATCCACATTTGCCTGCTGCAGGAAGCAGGATGTGGTGAGCGGTGCTGGCCTCCACTGCAATGGGAGAGGCCCCGGAGAGTGCAGGAAAGAGTCCTGGATTCAAAGGCAGGAAACCCTGCCAACTGACTAGCTGTGTAACCTCAGGAAAGGCATTTAATCTGAGCCTCGGTTTCCTCCTCTATCAAATTAGACAAATGGTGCCTTTCTCATCTTTCAGAACTGTGGTGACCACCATGAGATGTTTGAAATGAAAATCTTTAATTTTCTCTAAAAGATAGGTATCTATGAATATCTGTAAAGCACTACATAAGCGAATATTAAAATAACATACTGGGGCTTCCCTGGTGGCGCAGTGGTTGAGAGTCCGCCTGCTGATGCAGGGGACATGGGTTCGTGCCCCAGTCCGGGAAGATCCCACATGCCGCGGAGCGGCTGGGCCCGTGAGCCACAACTACTGAGCCTGCACGTCCGGAGCCTGTGCTCCGCAACGGGGGAGGCCACGACAGTGAGAGGCCTGTGTACTGCAAAAAAAAAAAAAATAATAATAATAATAATAACGTACTGAAACCTGTTCCTGCCTATTACAGAGAGTCCTCAACACCCCAGATAGGTCCTTTAAATGTAACATTTAAATACTGAGGATTTTCAAACCTATCAGTGTAGCTAACCTCTCTTCTGAGTTCGAGACCTTATCTGAATGTCATACAGGCCTCCAACTCAGGATAGCAAAACCTACCTCAAAGTCTGTCCCGCCTCCTGTTTTCTCTTTCTTAATGGATGACATCACCATCCATCCAGCGACACACACCAGAAACTGTCATGCGCTGCCCCACCCCATCACTTACTCCTAAATTCTGTGCACAGACGTGTCTGTATCTGCCCCAAGCACCACTGCCTTAATTCTTTCCTCTAATTGATCCTCTTGCCTCTGTTTATGCCCCCTCTAGCCGCTTACCTATGCTGTTGCCAACAACATCTTTCTAAAGGTGAAGTCCAGTTATAACACACTCCTAAAATTCTTCAGTGTCTCGCTGTGGTCCTCAGTATAAACCCAAGCGCTTTAGCAAAGCTCACCAGCCTCCTCATGATGGGCCCCACCCCCTCACCAGAGTCCTGTTTATGTATCTCTCCCGCGGCTCCAGAATCCGGACACATTGCCCTGCAGCCCCTGGAGTGTGCAGCCATCTCCCCATCTCCGTGTATCGCCAGTGCCGTTCCAAGCATAATTGTCCTATTGAGCTGACTCTTAGGGATCTTCAAAGCTCGATTTAAACACTACCTGTTCCAGCCTACCTGAAATGATCTCCATCTCACGCCACACACAGACACACACAGACCCTTCTTCCATCCCTGTGGCCATAGTCTCTCATATGCTTCTCATATCGTTATGGTTTCCTCTCTGTTTTTGCTACCACATGAGCTCCTTGAGGGCTACTGAGATTTCCATTGTTTTCTCTCCAACAACTTGTTTGGGACCCGGCATTCTCCCGACCCTGACCAGTGTGAAGAGTTGAGGAGATCCACCCAGAAGGAATCTTCTTTGGAATCCCTGTCCAGACAGGAAGAGCATCCCTTTCATCAGGCATGACCTTGAGGTTGTCAGGCAGATGGAAAACAAGAGCTCAGTAGTTGAGTCATAGGAGCTCTCCTATACCAGTGACACTTTGAAGGAAAGTTCACAACCTTCCGGTTATTCTTCAGATATGACACAACACAGAAAGCAGAGGAGGGCTCCTTTTATTAAGCTACAGTCCAGAAGAGAATCAATGGAAGAGTGTCCCCAAGGCCCAGGGCAAAGCAAACACTTCAAGTAGGAATGGGAAGTCCAAGGGAGTCAAAGTCCAAGGGCCATAGAGAGACCACACCTCTGTGGGCTGAGGCCCTCAACTTCCCCCCAGCAATGGGATCTCACGCAACACCCTTGCCCTTGACGCATCCTTGGGATAGGAGCAGCGGAGGCGAGAGGTGCCTTTAGCACTTGCCTAGAAATCTACTCCTTGACCAGTATTTCTTCCTCAAAAACAATTACACATTTCATTAAAGTAGTGATTAAATCACTGTTGCTATCTTGATGTGCCCAGGCACCACCCAGACAGGCCAGGAGAGGTGCTCCCTCCGCGTCAGGTCTTGCTGTCTCAGGGGCCGTCTTTACCCTGCAAGTTGTTCTCTGCCCGCCCCGGCACAAACGCCACACGCCCACGCGTGCGCACATACTCATGCCCAGGCATGCACTCCTGCTTGCCCACTTACACTTATACACATTCATGCCCACACATGCACACACACACACACACACACAATCCACCACTCATATGAGTGTCCTGGTGTCAGCAATAGCTTAAAAATCCTTTGCAAAGTCGATGCCCATTCTCCCGTTTTATCTTAGCAAAATGGATAGATAACCTGCTTCGATCAACCAACAGAAAAAAGAAGGAAATGAGGGCAATTTGCTCAAATTTGGGGGCTGCGGTATATTTTTCTTTTTCCATTCTGTCGATTATAATCAGACAGATAGAAGGACGGAGACACACACCAACACACACATGTCCTTCAGTGAGGGAGTGCCACCCTCACCCTTCTCTCGCTGCCAAAGATGAGACACTGTGTTATCTGTAACCTAGGTTTTCTTTGTCAGTATTTTAGCAGACTCTTAACAGCCTGACTAGTGGTATTTCTGGCTTTACTCTGGGATTCATCCATCTTTACTTTTCTTAACAAGATGACTCCTGGAGAAGAAAGAAAAACCAAAGGGGGTTAAGGATGCTGATACTATTTATTGAGAATACGTAACTTTTAAAACATTTTAATTTATAATAATTTGGTTGGGAAGGACCCAAATTAGTTCCAATTATATTAAGGGATTAGGAAAAGAATCAAGAATGTGAGAATTCTGGTGATTTATGTTTCTTTCTTTTTGCATTTATGCAGAGCACGAACGAAGCGTTGCCAGACTTAGCAAATAAAAATAGAGGATGTCCAGTTAAATTTGGATTTCAGATAAACAATGAGTAATTTTTTAGTGTAAATATGTCCCAAAGATTGCATGGGACATAATTTATACCAAAAATGATTCATTTCTTATCTGAAATTCAAATTTTAACTAGATATCTTCTATTTTATCTGGCAACCTTACATGTATTACTTGTGGTAATACACAGTTAAAAGAAAAAAGGAACTATTAACATTTAAAAAATTTTTATTTTATTGAAGTATAGTTGACTCACAATGTTGTATTAATTTCTGCTTGTACAGCAGAGTGATTCAGTTATACATATACATACATTCTTTTTCATATTCTTTTCCATTATGGTTTATCCCAGGATATTGAATATAGTTCCCTGTGCTATACAGTAGGACCTTGTTGTTTATCTGTTCTATATATGCCAGTTTGCATCTGCTGACCCCAAACTTCCAATCCATCCCTCCCCACCCCTCTCCCCCTTGGCAACCACAAATCTGTTCTATCTGCGAGTCTGTTTCTGTTTTGTAGATAAGTTCATTTGTGTCATATTTTAGATTCTACACAGAAGTGATATCATACAGTATTTGTCTTTGTCTGACTTACGTCACTTAGCATGATATCTAGGTCCATCCATGTTGCTGCAAATGGCATTATTTCATTATTTTTTATGACTGAGTAGTATTCCATTGTGTGTGTGTGTGTGTATATTATATATACACACACGCACACACACACATACATACATACCACATCTTCTTTATCCATTCATCTGTTGATGGACATTTAGGTTGCTTCCATGTCCTGGCTGTTGTAAATAGTGCTTTGAACCTAGGGGTGCATGTATCTTTTTGAATTATAGTTTTGTCCAGATCTATGCCCAGGAGTGGGATTGCTGGATCATATGGTAACTCTATTTTTAGTTTTTTGAGGAACCTCCATAAAAATGGTATTAAGAAAAAGCCTCTGCATCAAGTTCAGCAGATATCTAGATATTGGTATCTAAAGAAAACCTATTTACTCAAGAAACAGAATCTACATTCCTCTCCTGGACAGTGGGCAGGACCAGCTGGGTATGGGAACCCGTAGTCATCACCTGTGGACGAGCTGGAGAGCTGACATTTGATTTAAACCCAGGAATTTGAGGTGTGAGGGAACTTTTCTCTCAATAAGAGGATTAGAGAGCTCTATACAAACATCTCTATATTTATAACTATATTCATCGTGGAGCATTCCTGCATCTGAAGGTCCTGGAGCTGTGTGCAGAAGGAGAGCGGGAGGGTGGCATTCAAAGTGAAAAAGAGAATTTCTTAATTCGAGGGTTTTTCTTAATCAGCGAGCTTACGAATTAGAAAAAGCATCAGTTCAAATTTCCTAGTATATGATCCAGCAATTCTTGTGTGTGAACTTACATGTATCCCACCTTTTCTTTAAATTCAATCACTGTCCTAGTACAAAGGTAGACAGCAAAGAAACAAAACAAAATTCACGCCCACCGAGAATGCTCTTCTGACTTCAGTATCCCAGACCGTAGGTCCACTGACACTTTGCTAGCCTTTCAGAATCGTGAATGTTTGAGTAAAATTACTTTATTGTTAACAGTCAAAACCTCAAGTTATTCCTTTCCGTGCCTTAACAAATAGCATCAAGGAACTTGCATTAATATTCCATTGAAGTCAGTCAGACACCAAATCTGATTATATTCATTTTTAAATTACCTTCACTTCAAGGAATGATTTGTTGAAATTTCATTGTCTCTGTGGTTTTATAAATTACCCTAGGAAATGGTGCCTCACGAACTTCTGCGATTCTTAATAAGTTTACATGATTAATGCCTATTAAAGTTTATTAAGAACTTAGCATGATAAATATTAAATGTCCATTGTGGTAATTATTAGCTGTTATTCAGAGTCATTCTTGCAATGAAAGATACTGTGAAAGATCTCTGGAGGGAAACAAAAATGTCAAAGACAGGCCTGCCTTTTCATAGAAGCCTTGAGTTTCAACTTCTGACTTTCACTGAAGAGTTTTCCAACCCCGGCCCCGCCAGTGGAAGGGTGTGTATGGAGCAGAGCTTAGCAGAGTCAACAGGCAGCCTCTTTGGGTGTTTCGCGGTTTTTGTTTTGATTTGGTTTGTTTTTCCTGTGTTCAAGCTTCACTATTCCAAGACTTAAGTAGAGACCTTAAGACAAAAATGAGAGGGAAGGATATTCTTTGCCTGTGAATTCTCTTAGACGATGAAAATCCATTTCAAAGATACAAGAGAGGGCTTCCCTGGTGGCGCAGTGGTTGAGAGTCCGCCTGCCGATGCAGGGGACGCGGGTTCGTGCCCCGGTCCGGGAAGATCCCACATGCGGCGGAGCGGCTGGGCCCGTGAGCCATGGCCGCTGAGCCTGCGCGTCCGGAGCCTGTGCTCCGCAACGGGAGAGGCCACAACAGTGAGAGGCCCGCGTACCGCAAAAAACAAACAAACAAACAAACAAAAAAGGATACAAGAGAAACAATACTGGCATGTTTTTTTTACTTTTATTGAATTATAGTTGATTTACAATGTTGTGTTAACTTCAGCTGTATAGCAAAGTGATTCAGTTATACATATGTATATATACATTCTTTTTTTTATATTCTTTTCCATTATGGTTTATCACAGGATATTGAGTATAGTTCCTTGTGCTATACAGTAGGACCTTGTTGTTTATCCACCTTGTATGTAATAGTTTGCATCTGTTAATCCCAAACTTCCAGTCTTCCCTCCCCCATCCCCCTCGACAATCACAAGTCTGTTCTCTATGTCTGTGAGTTTGTTTCTGCTTTGTAAATAAGTTCATTTATGTCATATTTTAGATTCCACATATAAGTGGTATCATATGGTACTTGTCTTTCTCTTTCTGATTTTGCTTAGTATGATAATCTCTAGGTCCATCCATGTTGCTGCAAATGGCATTATTTCACTCTTTTTTATGGCTGAGTAATATTCCATTTTGTGTGTGTGTGTGTGTGTGTATAATATATATTATATATATCACATCTTCTTTATCCATTTCTATGTTGATGGACATTTAGGTTGTTTCCATGTCTTGGCTATTTTAAATAGTGCTGAGAACATAGGGGTGCATGTATCTTTTCGAATTATAGTTTTGTCCAGATATATGCCCAGGAGTGGGATTGCTGGATTGTATGGTAACTCTATTTTTAGTTTTTTGAGGAACTTCCATACTATTCTCCATGTGGCTGCACCAGTTTCCATTCCCACCAGCAGTGTAGGAGGGTTCCCTTCTCTCCACAGCCTCTCCAGCATTTCTTATTTGTAGACTTTTTAATGTTGGCCATTCTGACAGCAACACTGGCACATTAATAAATTAATAGTACAGTCCTTCTTGTGCTCCCTTGAATTTCAAAAACCCTGTCCTTCTAAAGTTCAGAGTGCTAAGCAGACAGCCAGTTTACTTCAAGAGGCTCAGACAAACAGTGGAATTGCTCAGGCTGCCTGCAAAGTCAGCAAGCAGAAGGAAACCATGGAGCCAGAAAGGAAAGACAGGGATTTTTTTTGCTGCTCATTTAGTAACATTTCAAGGTGGTGATGTGGAGAAGAGTGTGGAGCACGTTGTCTGAAATTATGAACTGAGTCTAATCCTTCCTCAGAACTTACCCAACATCTTAAGCCAAGTTTGCCAGGGTTGAGTCCATTTAAGGAAACTGGTGATCACATCTCTTTCATTCAGAAGAGAACATGTAACTTAGATCCAACCAGGAAGTGTCAAGGACAAGGCTTCAATAAAGAGATATTTTCAAAATCATTGTTCCTAAGATCATATTAGACACATGTTCTCATAATATCATCTTGACAAGGACATGAAATGAAAGGGCAGATGTCAGAGGAGGAAGTAAAGTAACTTTACTGGAACCTGGGACTTGGTTCATAGCCACTGCAATTGGGCTGCCCCACAATTCCTTATCTCACTTCCCTCCTCCTGAGTGTTCAAAATAGGAATCCAATCCAAGGTCAGAATGTTCTGAGTTTTTGTTCCAAAGGAAGAGTCCAGCTTCTGTGTTGCTTTCTGGGAAGGTGTTTTCAGGGAAACTTTTTCTCTTCCCGGCATCACTCACTTCCAAGAGCCTGAGGTTGGGCATTGGATGTTGGTTTATACTGAACACGAAACCAGAACTAGCTCAGCATCATGACAGAGAAAAATCATAAGCTCCTTGGGAGAAATTTGAGAAACACGTTGTAGATTCAAAAGTTCATTTCTAAGACATCCTTGGGAACTCAGAATGCATTTTCCCGTAGGAAATGTTAGGTCAGCCCACCACAGCCAGCAGCACTCATCACATAGCAAAAAGAGTGCTGTGCTAACAGCATTCTAGAGCCTAATGGGCACTGCTTCTGAGAGAGCACATCGCAAGTCTCAAATAGGTCTACCAGAACCACAGCACTCTCGCTTTCCCCGGTTCAGTGGCAAGATCTTCCCCCATCTCCTAGCTCCAATCTGGCGCCAGTGAGCCACAGGAGGTCTCCTCACAGCATGTGGCAAAGCAGTCCCAGCAAAGGCTGGTGTGGGGGTGCAAGGCCCAAGGGGGAAATGGAGGATGTGAGCGCCTCCGGATTTGAGAAGTACAGAGCCATGCCCCAGTGAGATCATCAACTGGGATTCTGTAGGAACAGTCACCACTGAGTCTGGTGGGGCAGGAAGAGGGTTTAGGTGGGGGGTTGTGTAAAGAACCAGATTGGGAAGGGACGTCGAGCCAGATAGGAGCAGAGGTTTTAAGGGAGGTAATTTTCCTGGTAATGGTTTCATCGGGCGTTCCTTTGGAAGCCCAAGGAGAAGAGCAGCAATGGAGATTTTCTGTTGTCATCTTCCCTGGTGGAGGCCCCTTTAAATGAACCTTACTTATCTGCAGTGCAGATCCACAACTCACCTGGGCCTCCCCCACCCCCCAGGGACTGCCTCAGACCCAGCTCACATGACTGTATCCTTGACCTTCTGTCCCATGGGACATCTGATCTCAACACAGTGTCAGCATTTATCCTTCAGTGCAAGCACTAGGGGGCAGGTCAGAGATGCTTCTGCTTTTGGAGCTGGCTAGGCCTTGGTTGATTTGTAAGAACACATTCTAGAACCAAACCCTTATACCTCTGTGGCCAGGACAGTGCAAAGGTTTCTCTCTTTCTCCTCTCAAATACCAAAGACCCACTATGTGCTAGACTTACTTTGGTCTTGAAGAAACAAGAATAAATGCTAATGGTGGTTGGGTGGAATGTTCGGTGAAAGCACACTTGAACACAATGGGGTATATTAGAAGCAGTTGGAATCTAACCTATTGGACCAAAAGGAGGAAATGAGTAATTCTTCCTATGCGTGTGTTAAAGAGACCTAAAACAGTGGAGAGCTAGAGTGGGAGCCTCTCAGGCAGCCATAGTGAGTGCAAACAAGCATAACCACCTTTGGCGAACCAAGGGTATGAGTCTAGGTTATCCTGCAGCCACCAAGATCAAAGTAATCCCAATTCCTCACTTCATTTGGACTCTTTGCCAACTAATCTAAACAGATTCACCCATATGCGCATGCATGCCGCCTCTGAGCCATGGGACTTTCCTTTCCACCACCAGCCTACAGATATTTTGGGGATCCCTATGTGAAGGAAACCTGTTCTAGAGAGTGCAGGACCAGAGCAATGGTGGCCAGGATCTGCTGGGCTGACCCCTGACAACTCTGCTGCCTGAGCTTTCTTTCCTGATTGACCCTGACTCTACCGCTTAGGGAGTGTGTGAATTGGGCAGCTTATCTTAACCTCTTGCGGCTCAACTGCCTGGGCTTTAAAATGGGGATTTATTGACCTTGCAGGTTTGTTATGAGGGCTAAACTATATAATGCACAGAAGATGCATGGCACACTGTCTGGCAGAACACGGGCCCTGAAGAGCTGGGAACTGCTCGTTCTATTTGCCTGTTCTCTCTAGAGGCTGCCCTGGGGAAAGAACTACGAAGGCTGCTTGTCCTGTGATTCTCAGAAGTTTCACCCTCACAGCCCACATTCCAGGGGCTGCAGTCAGCCCCTCTTTGGACCCCAGAGAAACATGTGCACTTATGAAATTACCAGTCGAGATTTGGTCCACCAGAGCCTGATACCAGGAGATGTCACCAGATGGGTTCTCCCTTTGCCTGGGAGTCTAGGATTTCCACCGTCTAAACATCCTTCATTGCCAAATGCTGCCACCCTCAGGGCAATGCTCCGTGTAGGTGCCCTGCCCACCGGCCAGAGCCTGGGACACAGCTTTCCTTTCTGTTTCCCACAGGCTGATCTGGCATTTCATCCTGCACCACTTGGGGAGTGTAACAAGGCGAGGGCCGGGGCGGGCTGTCTCTTGGTCACATGCTGCCTCTGGTGTTCCTGCTGGAAAACTTGCCTCTGTCACATCTAGATCCGCAGGGCCATGAGGCGAAGCTTTGGGAAGGAACAGTATGTGAAGATACTAGTCCGTGGAGTATTTTCGCCTCCTTGTGTGTTCTCTTTCCTCACTTCCAGCAGGCTCAGATCTTATTGTCTCGGGCTAACAGGTGGTAGCTCTGAGTGTGTCTGGAGGATGGAGAAGGGGAAATGCAGCTTGCAGGGCTCCCTGGATTTTGCTTTCTAGAAGTCTCTTTAAGAAAACACATCCAGATGTAGAAAACAAACTTATGGTTACCAGGGGATCGGGGTGGGGGGAGGGATAAATTGGGAGACTGGGATTGACATATACACACTACTATATATAAAATAGATAACTAATAAGAACCTGCTGTATAGCACAGGGAACTCAATACTCTGTAATGGCCTATATGGGAAAAGATTCTAAAAAAAACTTTAAAAAGTGGATATATGTATATGTATAACTGCTTTGCTGTACACCTGAAACTAACACAACATTGTAACTCATCTATACGCCAATAAAAATTTTAAAAAGGAAGTGAGATACCTATCAAAAAACAGAAACCCACATCCGGGCTTTGAAAGAAGTGAGAGGAAGAGGTTGTAAAGAGAATGTCTTGAGTCAGACGGGCGCGGAGACACTTCTGGAAGCAGCATCGCGATGGCTGCGCAAGGAGAGCCCCAAGTGCAGTTCAAGCTCGTATTGGTTGGTGACGGCGGTACTGGGAAAACTACATTTGTGAAACGCCATCTGACCGGTGAATTTGAGAAGTATGTAGCCACCTTGGGCGTTGAGGTCCATCCCCTTGTGTTGCATACCAACAGGGGACCCATTAAGTTCAACGTATGGGATACAGCTGGCCAGGAGAAATTTGGTGGACTGAGAGATGGCTGTTACATCCAAGCTCAGTGTACCATCATAATGTTTGATGTAACATCGAGGGTTACTTACAAGAACGTGCCTAACTGGCATAGAGATCTGGTACGAGTGTGTGAGAACATCCCCATCGTGTTGTGTGGCAACAAAGTGGATATTAAGGACAGAAAGGTTAAGGCAAAGTCGATTGTCTTCCACCAAAAGAAGAATCTTCAGTACTATGACATCTCTGCCAAAAGTAACTACAATTTTGAAAAGCCCTTCCTCTGGCTTGCTAGAAAACCGATCGGAGACCCTAACTCGGAGTTCGTCGCCATGCCTGCTCTCGCCCCAGCAGAGGGGGTCATGGACCCAGTGTTGGCAGCGCAGTACGAGCACGATCTAGAGGTTGCTCAGACAACTGCCCTCCCGGATGAACATGATGACCTGTGAGAAAAGTGAAGCTGGAGCCCAGCGTCAGAAGTCTAGTTTTATAGGCAACTGTCCTGTGATGTCAGTGGTGCAGCATGTTTGCCACTTTATTACATAGCTAAGCAGAACATGTGCTTAATGTTTGGGATGCTGAAGGAGATGAATGGGCTTTGGAGTGAATGTGGCAGTTAAAAAAAAACAAACAAACCTTCATTTTTTTGGACCTGCATATTTAGGTGTTTTGGAACACAGTTCTTTCCTCCTTGAGTTTCAAATATAAGACTGCTACAGTCACATCACAATATTCAGTGGTGGAATCTTACTGTCATTCCCATTCCTTTTCGTTTAGAATCAGAATAAAGTTGTATTTCAAATATCTAAAAAAAAAAAAAAGAGAGAATGTCTTGAAGAAGTAAGGTTGCCCAGGCTTCCCTCACGCTCTCTGATTTCCCCTCCAAACTGGAAACAGAGACCCCAGGCCAGAGGAGAGGAAGAGAGAAGACAGGGCCTGGGGTGCATGTGCTGGTTTTCTTTTGCTGCATCACACATCCCCACATACCTGGCAGCTTGAAACACTGATCGCAGTTCTATAGACCCAGCTGGTCCTAGAGTCTACAATCCTGGTTCCATAGGTCCAGTGTGATAGGGCTGGATCTCTGCTCAGAGTATCACAAGGCTGAAATCAGGGTGTCAGCCAGGCTGGGAGAAACGCGCTTCCAAGCTCACTCGGGCTGGAAGAACTCAGTTTCTTGGCACTTATGGGGCTGAGGCCCATGCTTCCTTGCTGGCTGACAGTCAGGGCTGCCCTCCATTCTGTCGTCAAGCCAGCAATGGCGTGTTGAATCCTTCCCATGCTTTGAATCCTTGGCTTCCTCTCCTACAACCAGCAGGAAGAATGCTCTGCTCTTAAAGGACTTGTGTAATTAGGTGAGGCTCACGTGACTGTTCTCTTTAATTTAAGGTCAACAGATTCGGCACTTCAGTCACATCTGCAAACTCCCTACACAGCAGTACCGAGATTATTGTTCGTTGTATAACTCAGGAAAGGTGTGTGTACCCCTGGGACCAGGAATCTTGGAGGCTGTCATAGAATTCTGCCTCCTGTAGTCCCGGGGCAAGGAACTGAACCCTGCTTCTTGGCAGCAGCATTAAGGCCGTGGAGGGAAGGGCTAGGTGATGTGCCCAGCAACGCAGGATTGTGGAGACCCCTGCAAAGATGCTCCCACGCCCTAGGCTTGGCCTGAAACTCATAGGACGGTGTCACATCCCCAGTCCCGAAGCCACCATGTGGAACTGGACAGTGGACATGTGACCAGCAGTAATCATACTCTCAAAACCTGGTACATGGGCTTCCCTGGTGGTGCAGTGGTTGAGAGTCCACCTGCCGATGCAGGGGACACGGGTTCGTGCCCCGGTCTGGGAAGATCCCACGTGCCGCAGAGTGGCTGGGCCCGTGAGCCATGGCCGCTGAGCCTGCGCGTCCAGAGCCTGTGCTCCGCAACGGGAGAGGCCACAACAGTGAGAGGCCCACGTACCACAAAAAATAAAATAAAATAAAATAAAACAACCTGGTACATGTGCTTAGATACCCAGTCAGAAATGAAGTTCACTTATAGAAATTAATGACAGTGATATTTCTTGCACACCCACGAGATAGCAGTGGGAGACCTTAGCATCTCCAACACTAACTCTAGTACCTGATATATTTTTTCATGAATGAATGAATGAACAAACAAAGGAATGAAGCCAGTAATGACTAGTTTGCAGAAGTTCACAAGAGCCACCAGCTTCATGAATCAACCTCTGTTTCAGGTAACAGACAAAAATGCATTAGGGCAGCTTTTTTAAAAAGTGTGTTTGGTGAAAAGTTATTAAGTATTATGTAAAAAAAATTCTTTACTCAAGACTACTGGGAAAATGCTAGATTACAGTAGTAAACCAGTTTCTTTCCTGCAAGATTTTTGGACATCTTTTAAAATGCCAGTCTACATTATTATGTTTTAAGTGGGATAGCATATGTAGCATTTAAAAAATCATTTGATACAAAGAGCCCCCTTTGTCCTGACAACGTGTTGGTGAGGATGAGCTGGGTAATGCTGCAGTAACAAAATTTCAGTGGTTTATAACAACAGTGCTCTATTTCTCTTTCACTTTACAAGACAGCTGCTAGGTGGCTGTAGCTCTATTCAGCATCTTCTTAACTCTTGGATCAAGGCTGAAAGGGCAACTCCCATTTGAGCCATTGCTGGTCTCATGGAGGAGATAAAAGGAAAATGGTAGAACCTTGTGATGGTCTTAAG
This sequence comes from Pseudorca crassidens, assembly GCF_039906515.1. NCBI lineage: Eukaryota > Metazoa > Chordata > Mammalia > Artiodactyla > Delphinidae > Pseudorca > Pseudorca crassidens. The sequence goes on along the minus strand of NC_090308.1, from coordinate 72,289,274 downwards.
GTTTTGCTGGAAGCAACACACATTTCGTTGGCTGAAGCAAGTCACATGGCCAAGTCTGATATAAGAAGAGGTGTACTCCTCCTACAGGGAGCATTTAGCAATACTGTTTCTCAGTGGAACACACTTTTAAAAACCCCACATTAGGGATGCAGAACTTGAAAGTCACTCTGGGCTTGGGCCACTGCATATTCCCTGTGACAGAGAAAGGAATCAGAACCACAGGGCAGTGCAAAATCGAACCACAGACAAATCTTGGCTTTCATCCCAAATCTGTTTTGCTTGTAGTTTGTTTTTCTTTCAATTTGAGAAAAACAGTAAACAAAAGAAAATGGTATAATTGTCTGAACTTTCACTGCTCTAGCTTAATACTCCTAGATATTTTTTAAAAGAAGAAAAACATTCAATCTTCCATTATCTCCTGCCTAAAAATTCTGATTGTTGGCCATATCCAAGAGAAAATTGAAACCTGCCCACTCCTCTCGAAAGGGAACAGGGTTTGTTTGGTTTGCTTTAAGCTATGAATGGCATGGAGCTCCATGAGTGGGAAGTTGGCGTGGGCCACCTGAGGCCCTGCTTTCTTCATGGCTCCCGGCTCATCTTCCCTGACAGGGCTGTGTGCAGGTCCCCTTGGCCCTGCCAATGTGTCACTGAAGATAGGTCCGGATGACTTGATGAAAAGCAGACAGTTGTGTCTAAATAACTACCTGACTCTGGGCTATATCTGAGCCAGTAACAAAGCTGGTGAAAGGCTTCAAAATCCCACTGAGAGAGCATGACATTCTCTTACCAAGATAAGGAAGAGGATTCAAGAGAAAAGGCACAAATCCAAGGTTAATGATTGGGACTTGGGCTTCCCTGGTGGCGCAGTGGTTAAGAATCCACCTGCCAATGCAGGGGACACGTGTTCAAGCCCTGGTCCAGGAAGATCCCACATGCCGCAGAGCAACTAAGCCTGTGCACCTCAGCTACTGAGCCTGAGTGCTAGAGCCCGCGAGCCGCAACTACTGAGCCCGTGCACCACAACTACTGAAACCTGCGTGCCTAGAGCCCGTGCTCCACAGCAAGAGAAGCCACCGCAATGAGAAGCCTGCGCACCACAATGAAGAGTAGCCCCGACTCGCCGGAACTAGAGAAAAGCCTGCGCGCAGCAATGAAGACCCAACTCAGCCAAAAATAAAATTAAAAAAAAAAAATGATGATTGGGGCTTTACTTTCTTTTTTTCCTTATTGTTCTCACCTCTTCTATTTTTGAACTGGGCAGGGGACACAGAGAACTTGCCCCTATTAAGAGAAAATGAAAACCATAAGCATGGTCATTACTGATTGGGATCAGTAATTAGTCAGTTTAGCCAAACTTCGCTCTCCTGGCTGCAACCTGAAAGCACATCAAATTTCTACTGATAATCCCATTAACAATTTCATCCCAGTGAATCCGTATCTGACATTTCCAGAGTAAGGATAACTCCGTGAGCTCCACTGCTGTAGGAAATACCTTTAAACTCATGACCTGAGGTGCTGAGCTATTCAGTACAATACGAGAACCTCTTTGAAGATCAGCTTTAAAATGTGATCACAGCTATCGGACTCTCTCACCTGGCACCGCCCCCACCATTCACTCAAGTCCCTTCACTAAAGGAACGTTTTATACACACGCACCACACAGACATATACCATATGCAGTTACATATCTTAAGTTAAAACTTATTTTAAGTCCAAATAGTTATACACTGGTAGCTAGAAAGACCGTGATTGAAATCTTCTGTTCTAACAAAGCATCTTTAAGGTGGTTTTAATTGACGACCTTTCAGAAAAGCCTAGAACTGTCCCACTGAGTGTGTTTCATAGATGTGTGGGTTTACCCTCTCCTGGGCCATGTGTTTTGAACAACATTCTGAGTAAGGCTTGTATTTTCATCTCTGCCCCCAAGGAACTTTGGTTCATAGACTGGATTTGACTTTGAATGAAATTAGTCCTTGTTCTCAGCTCCGTGTCATCAGGGTTTGAAGCCAGTACCCCAGGTGGATATGATGGGCTCGCTCTTTAGAATTGCACAGCTAGAGAGGTTACACACGAAGTTGTATTTTAAGTCTCTTAAGTGGTTTTGTGCAAAATAAGTTATTTCATACTGCCCAAAATGAGGACAAATCCAGCAGTGTTCACAAAACAATAACCCACACTTTCCTCCTCTACATGGTCTTTATAATAGTCTAATTAACTTAAATTATCTTGTTAGCTAAAACCTATAATTACAACGTAATAAGAGCCCCCTACTAACTTATAACTAGAAGTCATAACTACTCATCTTGAAACATCAAGCAGTTTCTCAACTTGACACTTATTATAAAACTGTCCAGAGAAGTGGAATATGATACTTTATTTTCTTCCAGGCTATGAAGAATATATATTTTAGTCATAGCTTTGATTTTTAAGTGTTATAAATTATTTTTCCAACTTTTCATAGTACCAGAGAACTAGAGGAAATCTAACGAAAGAGGAAAAGGCCAGGACTCTTGTCGATGAAGACCACAGATGTGAGCTAACTTAACTGTAGCAAACAGGAACTCTCTGTTGGAGAGAAAACAACATGTCACGGCCTTATAAATATTTCAGGTGGAAAGTTTTAAATTTCCCTTTAACAAAAACCAGCTTTAAGAGAATCTGAATCCAGTTGCCTAAACCTTAAACTGGCGGTAAAAGAAACACCCCCTCCATCACCCCCTCCTGTCCCATTTACATGTAGCAAAACTTTCAAAAAATGTAAGGCATCCCTTTTAGAATTTAATAGACAAGAAAGTCACTTGGAAGAGTTTTACAACTTCAGGAATGTAAAAGGTCATTTTCCAGAAGCCTAACAAAGAAAAGTTCTGTCCTGCCGGGAAGCCATGACCACGTTTGATCACACGCTTTTCCTACATCTTGGCAGGTGATGTTCACTCACACTCAACTGAGAAAACAGAACAGACGCTTCTCCAACTTCTTAGCACAAATCCACAAGCCTTCTTTTACCCAGTCACGTTCTTTGTTCTCTCCTTTGACGAAGGACGAGGTGTTTGTGCTCTTACTAAGCGTCTCCTCTTGTCCTCGGGTACCATCCCTCTCACCTTTACTAGGAGCGCCTCTGCACTTGCTCTTCTTTTCTGCATCCTTTATTTACTATTCTCCTCTGGATCGTTCCCTCAGCATATGGAACGCTCGTCTGTTCCATTCTCAAAAAAACAAATGATGGGGCGTCCCTGGTGGCGCAGTGGTTGAGAGTCCGCCCGCCAATGCAGGGGACATGGGTTCGTGCCCCGGTCTGGGAAGATCCCACATGCCGCGGAGCGGCTGGGCCCGTGAGCCATGGCCGCTGAGCCTGCGCGTCAGGAGCCTGTGCTCCGCAACGGGAGACGCCGCGGCAGTGAGAGGCCCGCGTACCGCAAAAAAAAAAAAAATGATGAAAGCTATGAAAACAAACTCTCCCAGCCCCACAGCCCTGGCTGTTCCTGACTCGCTGCTCTTCCTGTCTTTGCAGCAAAAGTTCTTGAAATGTGTGTCCACCCACTGTCTTCACTCCCGAACCCCTTCTCCCCTGCCTTCTACTCTACCAGCTTCCCTCCTCCCCTCTTCTGACTGCACTTCACAGGGTCACTAGCAAGCTGCATGTTGCCATTTCCAAGGTCATGTACCTGCCCTCATGTTACCTGAACTCCCAGGAGCTCTCAAAGAGGGGACTCCTCCCTCATTCTTCAAACACATCCCCCCCCCCCCCCCCGCCCAGTGACTCCTCACTTTCCTGCGTCGCCTTCTATGTTTCTGCCTGTTCCTTTTCTCTCTTTTATGTTCCTCTTCCTTGGCCCAGTCTCTAAGGTTGGGATGCCTCGGGATTCAATCTCACTTCTCAACATTTTCTCCCTGGGATGAAATATGATTTATGTGGTAGTGGCTTAGGAGTCATCGGTTAGGACTCATACTGCAAATAACCAAAAATCAAACTCTGTCTTAAATAATAAAGTGGGGAGGGGGGCCGGTTATTGGTTCCCATAACTGAAAAGTTCAGAAGCGAGATAGTCTTCAGGGCTTCAACAGTATCATCAGGGGACCACTTTCTTTCCAAGTCTCTATCCCACCTCCCATGTTATTAGCTTCCTCCTCAAGCTGGTGTCCGTCATGTTGACAAAATGGCTGCAGCAGTTCCAGATTTTACATCCACAAATCGTGCCGTCCAAAATGAGAGAGAAGGTTGATTTCTGGTCGCTTTCTCTGGGCTCTCCGAAGTACAGGAAACATTCTTGCTTAGGAGATCCCAGAAATGAGCTTCCATGTGTCCCATTGGCCCAAATTTTTCACATACGTACTTCTGATGCAATTCCTTTGGATAGGGTAATGCCATGTGCAGGGAGGCTTCGATCTGAGTTACCTCAGTCAATAATGATGATGTGGGAGAGGAAGGATTATCTTGATTGAGATAAAACAATCGAGATCCATATCAGATTCCAGGTGAGGAGTCAATTCCCTCCAAATAATACAGGTGCCACACAGTGGTGATGGGAAAGAAAGAGTAGTGGGGAGGTACCCACATACAGTTTCCAAAATTATGCTTTGTCTCTGATCTCTTCTCTGTGCTCCAGACTCAAATATCCAACTATATGTGTGACATCTCCTTGTGATATAATCAAACTAGCACTCTCGACTCTCTGCTTCCCCCATCTCCCCTCAAGAAATCCACTTTTTTCTCCAATATTCCCTTGTCAGTAAATGGAACCACTATCACTTTGCAAAAGACCAAAATTTAGGGATTTTCTTTGTCTTCTTGCTCTTCCTTACCCCGTAATCTACTCCACCTACGAGTCCTATTGGTCCTATGTCCCAATTATATATTGAAGCTACTTGTTTCTCTCTCTCCCTCCACTGTCACCTTCTAGATTCAGGTCGTCCCTACCTCTTGCCTCAACTACTACAGTCACCAGCCAACTGCTGTCCTGATTTCTTTCTTGCCCTCCTGTTATCCATTCTCGACACAACCTCCAGAAGTGGTCTTTCCAAAGTATCAGATCATTGCCTTTCTAAAGGCTCTTCAATGTCATTGCCTTTTTTTTTTTTTTTTTTTTTTTTTTGCGGTACGAGGGCCTCTCACTGTTGTGGCCTCTCCCGTTGCGGAGCACAGGCTCGGGACGCGCAGGCTCAGCGGCCGTGGCTCACGGACTCAGCTGCTCCGCGGCATGTGGGATCCTCCCAGACCGGGGCACGAAGCCGTGTCCCCTGCATCGGCAGGCGGACTCTCAACCACTGCGCCACCAGGGAAGCCCCTCATTGCCATTTTTAAATCCCTTTAATGGCTTCTCAGCCTATTTAGATGAAAACCTCAACTCTTTATATGGAGGCCCTACCACATCTGTCTCAGGCCTACCTCTCCATCATGATCTCGTACCACTTTCCCTGTTCTCTATGCTCCACACACAGGCCTTTTTCACAGGCTACACATGGTCAGCCTGTATCTACTCTCACTGTTGAATTCTCAGACCCCAACAGCCCATTCTTTGACCACAGCTTCTTATCCTCCTATTCCCCTCCCTCCTGCCTCAGTCACTCCTTACGTCCTCCAGGCCCTGACTCTTCCCCGATCCACAGTGTATCCATCCCTCTACCTGCACTTCCTTCCTATCCAGCCAAGACAACGTAGAAAAGATTATATAGCCACGCAAATTAGTGCCATTGTCTGATATGATCTTAGGCCTTGACTCTGCCCAGCACACTCTTTGACAGTCTTATTCACGTCCGAAGACAGATCCTCTTTCATCCCCTTCGTAATTGTCATCAATCCTCAATGTCATCCCCTCTCTCATCATCTAGCTTCTTAAGCCACACACACACACACACACACACACACACAAAAAGAGCTCCCTCAGTCTACTGCCCTTTTACCCACAAAATAAGATGTCGCTCTATCTATTTTTAATTGTTTCTACCTTATCTCACAGAAAGAGGCTTTTTAGTTTGGATGATGTCTGCTCTAAGTACCAAAATATTAAAATGAATGGAGTTTAAACAGCAAGGAAATATAAACCTTCACGTAACAAGAAGTCTGGAGTTTCAGGGCTGGTTCAGTAGTTTATGTCATCAAGGACCCAACTCCCTTCCATCTTCCCACACTTCAGTCCCCATCAGGTTGGCCTTCCTCTTTAGGTATCACCTCCTCACTCAACATAGTCCAAAGGCGAAAAGGTTAGTAGTGAGATCTCTTCATGTATCTGTCGACTTAAAAACTATTCACAACCTAAAAGTTGAGAGTGACGTTTTATTTGGCGGGAATTTTTAGGACTTCAGGCCCGGGAGGCAGCATCTCAAGTAACCCTGAGAGAAATGCTCCAAGGAGGTGAGGGGGCAGCCAGGTCATATAGATGCCTTATGACAAAGAGCAGGTTGTCTGAACATCAAAAGACTGTCGTTAATTACAAAAAACCAGATATCCCAAGTTAAGTTTAGAGCTTTGCTGTATATGGGAAGATGCAAGAGTCTGGGCTCACTGAAATCATTCCTTTGATAGGCACCTCAGCTATCTGGGGCCAGTATCCTGTGTTTTCACATCCTGAGTTTCCTCAGGGCTCACGGTGGGGAGTGGCTGCAGTCTGATGGCTGCTAGATGACAGGTATGCTTTCCTTCCTGAGTTTCCTCAGGGCTCACTGGCTCACATTAGAGGGCTGCAATCGCTGGTGACTGTGACATCCTTTGTTGACCGATATGGCAGCCAACATTCCATCTGTCATATCTCTTTCATCAAAAGGGAAAAATCCTCCCCAGGAGCAACCAGGTATGCTGTACCCAGGGTCCATCACCAGGAATGGATCACATGCATTGTATGCTGGTCCATGTTTAACCATTAGCTCTCCTTGAAAATGCAGATAACCCCCAATAACTTATCTTCAGTCAAAACCTTTTTTTTTCCTTTTAATTCCAGATCTACATATCCAACTATCTTTTATATATTTACATATTAAGATCTCCCAAGCATCTCCAACGCTACTGCCGCTGCGTTGCTGGTGTCCATGGCTGACATCAGTTATCCAGATGAGATTGTTGAGAGTCATATTACACCCTTCCGTTTCCTCTACCCTTATTCCAAGGAAAGCCCAGTCTTGTGAGTCTCCCTCCTAAATATCTCCCAGATCCTTACTCAGGTGCTGGATCCGTATTTAGGAACTCGTCGCCTCTTTCTGGACCATTGCAATAGCCTGAATCTTCTCTGTGTCTCTAGATTTTCTTGCACACATTTAATCTGTCCTATCCAACTTTTCTAGAGAGGTCTTCCTTTTTTCCTTTTTTAAATTTATTTACTTACTTATTTATTTTTGGCTGCATTGGGTCTTCATTACTGCCAGTGGGCTTTCTCTAGTTCGCGGCGAGCGGGAGCTACTCTTTGTTGCAGTGCGCAGGCTTCTCATTGCGGTGGCTTCTCCTGTTGCGGAGCACGGGCTCTAGGCACGTGGGCTTCAGTAGTTGTGGCATGTGGGCTCAGTAGTTGCGGCTCTTGGGCTCTAGAGTGCAGGTTCAGTAGCTGTGGCACACAGGCTTAGTTGCTCCATGGCAAGTGGGATCTTCCCAGACCAGGGCTCGAACCCGTGTTCCCTGCATTGTCAGACGGATTCTTAACCACTGCGCCACCAGGGAAGTGCCTAGAGAGGTCTTTCTATTGAACATGTTGGCTCAAAATTCTTCAGTGGCTCTAAATTACCCAAAGGGTAAATTTGAGCCTCCTCTGATATACGCCTGTCTGTTCTCATCTTTTGTCTCCCCTTCCTTTCCTCCTCACTCTAATCTTACTCTCTCACCATAGTGAACTGTTTGTACAGAACACATCATACTCTCTCATGCTTCCATTCCTTTGCACACTCTGTTCTCTCTTTCAAATGTACTTTCCTCACTTATATACCCAGAGAATTCTCAGTATGTATCTTTGCCACTGTGAAGTCTTCCCTAAGTCAGAGAAAATATGGGCTTCTCCTATGTTCTGACTGCCCTTTGCATATATCGTTGTGAAAGGAATTTCTCCTTATATTATAATTCTTGGTTTGTAAACTTTTTAAGGACAAGAACAGTTTCATCCCTGTAACCCCTCTACCCAGGACACACTAAGATTAAATAAAAGCTTGTTGAAAAATAAAATAAACAAATATATTAATACTGAATCTCTAGAATAATAATTGGTGCTGTTCTAAAGAGAACAGAGGTTGGTTTAGCAAAACATTGCTGTAATGAGTCCCAGATCAAGAATGCCAGTCTTGTAAAGATCAAATAACTCTACTCATCTCCTTGCCAGCTAGCCATCAACTTTTTGTCAACAATATGGGAATATTGGTAAAAATGTGTCTACTGTGCAAAAAATAAACTGCATGGGGACTTCCCTGGTGGCACAGTGATTAAGAATCCACCTCCCAGTGCAGGGGACACGGGTTCGATCCCTGGTCTGGGAAGATCCCACATGCTGCGGAGCAGCTAAGCCCGTGCGCCACAGCTACTGAGCCTGCGCTCTAGAGCCCGCGAGCCACAACTACTGAAGCCCACGTGCCACAGCAACCTAGAGCCTGTGCTCCTCGACAAGAGAAGCCACCGCAATGAGAAGCCCGCACACCGCAACCAAGAGTAGCCCCCACTCACTGCAACTAGAGAAAGCCCGCGCCCAGCAACAAAGACCCAACACAGCCAAAAATAAATAAACAAATTAAAAAAAAATAAAAATAAACTGCATGGTCTATTGATAATAGGACATTATTATGTACAGTGGAAAGCACATAAAAACATATTTTGAGATAAAATCAGGTACGCAAAACACTTCTAGAAGCTAATTCATCCATTTCCTTTCATCTGAGTTGGTATTAGGCCAATTATGTTAAGATATATCTCTTATTTTTAATCTTTTATAAACCCCTGCAACCTTCCAGTGCACAACTTTTCTATTCTACATTTTGAACCTCCATCCTGAAGGGACTGCTGATTCTCTGCTATTGTGCCTTGATTTTTTTTATTGTTTGGAGAGCCCGTTTGGAAAAAAATATGACTACTTCTATTTGATAATGTTTTGCTTGAGATACAAGGATAAGTTTGGCCCAGATGGTCATTGGATGTGGGTCTCGAGCTTAAATTTAGCCGTTTCTGTTGCTGTCCATAGTAAATGATGTCACTGAAAAAGTTCATGAATGATGGGGTTTGGGTGAGTTTGTGTTTCTATCATGTAGACTTTTCTCTCTTTCTTTGTATCCTAAAAATATTAGGTTACAATTTCTAACTAAAATCGGAATCTTTTTGTGTGTAAACATTAACAGTGACTCAAGATAATTGCGTACAAAGTGATGAATTGACCTTCTATATAATTTTCTCAAAAAGCATACATCAAAAATCACATAGTTATTGGGACTTCCCTGGTGGTCCAGGGGCTAAGACTCCGCACTCCCAATGCAGGGGGCCCGGATTTGATCCCTGGTCAGGGAACTAGATCCCATGTGCCGCAACTAAGAGTTCGCATGCCACAACTAAAGATCCTTCATGCCACAACTAATCACCTGGCACAGCCAAATAAATAAATAAATATTTTTAAAAATCATATAGTTATTAAATTCAGCCTTAATTAAATAAGTCTTCAAATTATTTGGAACTTAGAAAGAATGGAAGTATGAATGTATTGACGGAATAAATAACAAGAGTTGAAGCCTGAGCGTTTCTTTAAAATATCTTCAGGAATCCTTCAAAAGGTCTCAGATTGCTCAGAAATAAAGTAATTTATGGTCAGATCATTTTAAAACTGAAATTGCTAATCTACTTAGTGAAAAGTTTATAGCCTCACTAGTTAGCATTTTGGCTTACTTTAACCTGAGCTAGGGCCACCTAAGAAATAGTCTCCATTGCCATCAGAGTTGAAATTAAAATTAAATAGATGAAATGTGTGTTAAGTTCTTATCAATAGAGTTTTTAAAATTATAGGCACTTTGAAAGAAACAAAATCTTAACAAAATTTTATTATAATCCAGTAGGGAATATGAAAAAAAAAAACATGACTCTGAGCCTTTCTTTGTCTTTTCTCTACCCTGAATTCTCCTGAGATGGAGATAGTTTGTTCAGTCTTCTTTCTGACAGAACTGTCCCCAGATGGACATGCTCCCATGGCAAATAAAAATGCCATAGGAAGCAAATGTATGGATACCAAGGGGTAAGGGCGGGGGAATGAATTGGGAGATTGGAACTGACATACATACACTACTATGTGTAAAATAGATAACTAATGAGAACATACTATTATAGCACAGGGAACTCTACTCAGTGCTCTGTGGTGACCTAAATGGGAAGGAAGACCAGAAAAGAGGGGATATGTGTACATGTATAGCTGACTCACTTTGCTGTACAGCAGAAACTAACACAACATTGTAAAGCAATTATCCTCTGATAAAAAAAAAAAAAGAAAAAAGAAAGAAATGCCATAGGATTCATGTACTATAGTCTCCTTGTTGGGGGCTGAAAAGGGATTCATGGGAAGAATTCAGGTTGAGGGGAGGTGAGAATGGAGAGAAGGAGAGGAGGAGAGCCCCCTACAGAAGCTCATAAATATGCAGACAGAAACCCACAAACCCCACCACAACATGGAGGGAAAACATGGCACCCTGCCCAGAGCTACACAGCATCCTTTGTGTCTTCTTTCTGCGCTGTCCAGGGGAGACACCACATGCGTAACAGTGTTCACTGGTGGCTGCGCGAGGGTGTGGGATGGGAAAAGAAGAGGGTACTAGAGGTTGCTTTTTGAGGATTTAAGCTTTATTTAAATATTAGTATCTACAATTTAAATATGTCCAGTATAACACTCATTAAGCTTTTTTGGCTGAATGTTTTTGAGATTTATCCACATCAACATGTGACGCTCTAGTTCACTTATTTTAGTTTCCGTATTGTTCTATAGAGAAGAATGGACATTTATGTTGTTTCCAATTTTTTTCTTACAAACTGTTGTAATTAGCCATTTTATATATATGTGTCTGTGTGTATTACATATGGATAATCTCCTTACACACATGCTAGAAGAATTTCTCATAGCTTATAGAAGTGGATCCATTATAGCCTAAGCTCAATTCTTCGACTTTACCAAGTCCTGATGTTGCGATTTGCGCTCCTCTCCGGAGGTACCGGAATGCGCATTGCTCTGCCATCACTCAGGACTTTCTGACTATGACATTTTGCTTATCTTTTGAGTCTGAAGTGCATCTCGTTGCTGATTTCATTTGCATTTATCAGAGTAGCATGAGCTTGAGCAGCTGCATATTGGTTTTATGTGTTTTTCAAAACTGTGCAGTTAAAGTGTACTCATTAAAAAATTGAAAAAAGAAAACTCAGGAAGACAAAGGTCACCTATAGGAAAGGTTCTTGGGATAGAGGGTCTCTATTGTTATTGACAAGGGAAATGGAGACACAGGGCACGGCAGAAAGAAAGACAAATTATTCTAGTAGGGGAAGGTGGGAATCAGTTCAGAAGCGGCTCATAGGAGGAGCTGTGCATCAGGAGATGCGGATGCTTGTGCGAGGCTGGTGTTGGCATTCCACAGAGGTTACTAAGACTCCACAGACAGGCATTTGAATCTGAGGTAACTGAGGAATCCTCAAAGCAAATTTAACCTATGATCCATCACCCTATTGGACCAGCTGGGGTTAGAAACACATTTCCATCCTGCTTTCCAGACCTCATCTCCATAAGAAGTTAATTTGCATCACACAAGCCAGTCTTCTGGCTTTGACAGAGACATTTCATTTTTTAGAAATTAGCCCAAATATTTATAGCTTGACTAAGCTAATTTAAAACACACAGCAAAAGCATGCTATGCCTCACGTTCTCTGGGCCGCAGCTGCGGAGTGGCCGTGCATCTCGAAGCCAGCGATGACCTGTCAGGGCTGCTCGACTAAGAGCCACACTGTCTAATCATCAGGACCGCTGCTCAGGTCACCTAGGACCTCTTGCTTTCTAGGTGACCATCCAGCGTGGCTGCCACTGTTTCCTGTCACTTGTCCTTCAGAACCTAAACTTTCGAGGCATTTGGGCCTGGAGCAACAGTCTGAGCACATCTCAGGTTGAGGCACATCATGTGTCCTGACCCAACAAAATATTTTACAGTCCATGTCCTAACCCAGGAAAAGCTGAGTCTTACCCTTGTATAAACCTGAAAGTTTGCCCTGAAAAATGAAAACAATGAAATCAAACGATTGGGAAAAGATTGCCTTTGTTCTGCCGAGAAGATTCCACATATGCCGCAGGGCTGTAGGCAGCCCCGGCCAGCAGGAGTCACAGCCAACATCCGAGGGCAGCCAAGGCTGCCCAGAGCACCTGAACCAGACACCAGCCACTTCTGCATCTTCTCGTTGGTGCTTCAGTGGAAGCAGGAATCATTATGAGCTTCTTTAAAATTAAGAGAGACACCCAAATGTTCACAAATCTCCAGAGAATAGGAATATCCCTGTAGGTATACTGAACAAACTCTTATTTTTCTGATTAAACGAGTTAAATTCCAACTGGAAAAACTTTTGTCAGACATTAGAAAGGGCATGCAAGGAGAAATTTTAAAAAAACCTTTTTAATGGATTCACTTTGCCGTACACCTGAAACTAACACAACATTGTAAATCAACTCTACCCTCCCCCCAAATTTTTTTAATTTAAAAATTTAAAAACTAAAAGATTTTTTCTGCTCTGAAATGTCACATGAAGAAAATAAAACTGGAAGAAGGAAGCAGAAGGGGACCATTAGGAAATGGGAGTGACCGCCACAGAGCCATGTTTGTTTTGAATAGTTCTTGAAACAGATGTTGACGTTGCAGCCTGCATTTGATTCACACATGCCTCCCGATAAAAGCAAAGAGAGCAAAATGACCAGGTCCAACACTGTCACCACCATGAAGGAATATGCAAATTATGGTCTTAAAATAAGGCTGGGAGAGGCCTGGGCAGCTTCACCCACAGGAAGGCCGTTTCTTTGCTCTGTTCTTGTTTGAGCACGCTCAGCGCCCGTGAAGCGAGCCTGGAGTTGCTACCAAGTGCAGTGTAGTGACTCATGACATTTAACAGATGAGGAAGGGCCTCTCCAGAGATGAGCCACTGGGCTGAGACTGGGCAGAAAATAGCCTGAAATGAGTCACACCATGTAAGACGGTACAAAAGATGATTCACCGGGTCCCAAGGAAAATAAAGAGGAGGGGATGCTTGTGTACCCAGGGAAACTCGGTCCCGGCGGGCCGAGTTTATTGGTCTGCATCACACGGAGCCTGTCACCGGTCCCTGGGCTGCTGCTGGGGGCGTGCTGGGCCGCGACAGCCAGCAGTGCCTCCTGGGGTGGTGGCACCGCAGGGGCGGCTGCTCTTCCGTCCGAGATCTTTGAGGCCGGGGCATGCATCTGTACTCAGTGTGCTGAACAGGGTGGTGTGAAATGATTTATCCAGAAGGTTGCACCGCTGGCATCAGAGAAAACATTTGGAATCGTTTTCGATGTGTGTTACCTAGAGGCAGCATTCTCTCCCCAGTGCTGGGTTTAAACCATTCCTGTCATTTCGGACTCTCTATTGAAACCTGTTTCTCATAGAATGTCTCTGTCTTGGAAATAGCATGCGACCCGCCTATAAAATGGAAGGGAATTTGAAGCATATAAGTCACCCGTTCTTCTGTCTACCTCTCTCCACACACACACACACACACACACACACACACAGACACACACACACACAGCCCTCTCTCTTTTAAGGAAAAAACATTTTTCAGGACAGAATAAGGAATGCATGGAAGCAAGAGGGATGTGCTTCCCAGGACGGGGAGGGGCTGGTGGCTGGAGCCTGCCAACAGCTCACAGGCAAGCAGCGCTGCCTGACTCATGCAAAAGCCCCAGGGACATCACCGGTTTCCTCAGTCACCCTTTAGGAGAAGAGAGACAGCAAACGTGATATTATAAACGTTCCCACAAAATCATAGCCTTACTGGGTCCAAGGGAACCCAGGCTTACCCTGCTGTTCACCATGCTGGAGCGTAAATCAGCTGACGAGCCCTACATAGCTAAAGACCTCACAGAAACCGTTACACACACACACACACACACACACACGAGATGCAAGATCCAATGGGAAGGTTTACAGTCTGATAGAGTGTCCTATTCTATGCTCGAATATTACAGCAAGTTTTGAAAGCTCCCAGTATTTTCTGATGCAATTTAAAAGCAAAGTCAATATGTGAATATTAATACCCTTATCTCAGCTGTAGATCCCATGACCGTTTCAAGAAATTAGAAACCAAGTTTAAGCAGAACTCGGGAAGAGTTCCAGTGTGGAGTCTCCTTGCTGTTGGTAGATAGGGGCCCTGCTCACATCCCTGACGATGACAGCCCACAGTCACGGGAACACCACATCTTCCCCTCTGCCCACATGTCCTGGTTTCTCATGGTGATGAAGCTACTGTTCACCCTAGCTCTTCACTGCGCCTGGGAGGAGTTAGCTGAGGAACCGGATGCTATCGCAAGGGGGCCAGGAAAGATGCCTAGGATTCTGCGCAGTTTGTAGCATTGCTCGTAGACGTCCAGACGTCCGTAAGCACAGGACAGGCTTAGCGAGCTTTATCTTGTCTGAGTATCCTCCTCCCCCCACCCCACCCCCAGCTCCATGTGGCTCAGAAAGAGCGTGTGACTAAGTGCAGGCGTCTACGCCCATCTCCTAAGGAGCAGCCCAGCAGGGTTCGAGCAGCCCTTATCACACTGGCTCAGTGAGAAGTGGGCAGAGTGGCTGTTCTCTGCTCAAGGCAACAGCCTCTCTGAATACTTCCTTAGAGAGTCCAAACACTCCAGGCTGCTGGGTCTCTTGAGTTTCCAGGGTTTTCTATCAAAGCCTTTTGCAAAACTGCTGTTACCACTGTGCATTGAGATCTCGGTGTTCAGTGAATGTGGCTGGAAGCTTCCACTTGACATTTTAAGGGATGTGACATAAAGCCACTAGGGAAGCAAGTGGTTCTTTGTAGAAAGTTCTAGATCCCTACATCACCTGAAGTGATCTTCAGGTGTCAGTCTCCTTCTTAAGCCACATCATCAATGCTTCCGGCCTTAATTAAGGCAAGGAAACCACCTGCAGTCCTCACGCTGCAGCTGAGAGCTTTAGCCTTCCTGGGGTTCTGCCATGTTTTTCACCCATATTAAGTGTTGCTGAAACACCTAATCCCCTCACATGTGTCTCAGCGAGGGACTTGCTATCAAGAGGATGTTTTCTGAAAAGTCAAGCCATCATTGACGATCCAGTGTGTATGAGCGTGCACTGGTGAATGCAGATTACGGTTCTGCATCGCTTACCATACCTGCAGTACTTTGTGATGACTGGCCTGCACATTCACCACAAGATCAATTGCAGAGTCATCTGTGGGAATGTCACCGCCTCGAGAGCGACAAAGATGACATCGCTATGTTATCCAGCCAAAATGTTCAACATTGGCTCTAGCCTACAGATTGGACTGCTGATTATAAATATCTTCTGGGTGGAGTTAGGCCAAAGCGAAAGTTACTGTGTCGAAGGTTGTGTGAATGAAGGCAGTCCAATCCCTGCTTGGTCACTAAAATCTTTACTCAATGCTCAGAACAAAGTTTGATTCCCTGCTGATGTTCAGAACATACACAAAATCCATATTTTCTCTTCGATTAAGACATGCATTGATTCGCAGAGCCTGGCAATATGTAGTCACGGAAATGTTTTTGTGAAGTATCACAAGAGATTCGTAGGCAGGAGTCGTGCAGCCAAGACTCAAGAGTCAGATAGAAAATGAGGTCCAATTCTTTGGCATATATTTTTCCTAATAAAAAATATCTGCCGAGCTCTCCTTTTGCCATAAGAAATAGTTTGGGTTCTTCAGAAAGCTAGTTTACAATACGGGCTATCTCCTGAGGGTTTCCAGTACCCCTGGTCAAGGCTGTGCTTTCTACAGAGGAATCAGGGTAACCTAACAGATGTGTGTGAAGGGGACTCTGAGCTATGCCCTGGGACTTCCCTGGTGGTCCAGTGGTTAAGACTCTGAGCTTCCAGTGCAGGGGGCAGGGATTCGGTCCCTAGTCAGGGAACTAAGATCCCACATGCCATGCAGTGTGCAAGATTAGCTATGCCCTAGGGCCTGGGCCAGGAATAGCCTATTTTAGAATAGAAAATAAAAGCGAATTCCCACTTTGAGAGCTCAAAGAGCTTTGCGATTTTAAAAAACTAACTTTGATGGCAACTCACTGAGCTAGGGGACAAGTGTTAACCAGATTCTTGTGGGAATATTGCAGTTCTAGGCAGGGGAGGGTATGGTAGGCCAGCCAACAGATTGCAGCACAATCAAACAACTGGGCTTAAACCTCTTTGCACTAATTTCTGGTCTGTGTGCCACCAGCCTGGCTTCCTGCTGAAGCGTCACTTCATGCTTTTATGCAATACACTTATCCAATATGTAAAACTAAATTCAGAATCATCTTCCTGTGCGTGTAAAAAACTTCTGCTCATTGAAATCCTGGCCTTCATAGCCACTACTGTCATTGTTAAAATACAGCCAGGGTGATGTTTGGTACCACTTGGAGTTATGTTCTAATGGAAAAGTCTATATAAAATACATGCCAAATTTAAAAGTCATAAGGGCAGCTGAACAAGTGCATTTATCGCTAGAATGATTGTTCACAAATGTTCCGTCTAACTAAGAGCGTGTGTTTCAATAGCGTCCTACACTAAACCCAAGATTTGGAAGTACTGCTTATTCAGCAGCCAATGAAAACAGGCCTCTCATCTGTGTGGAAACACTGACTATCAAACTGATTTTTTTAACGTCCTCTATGTAAAAGCCAGACTATCACTAGAGAGCACATTAGGTCCTAAGAAAGCATTTGGACTGTGTACCCAGTAGCTGACATTTCTAACATTCAAGTAGGGGACTGTGTCACGGCTGTGTGTGGGCAGGAGTGTGGAGCTGGGGCAACTGCAGGGCCATGGAGGTGGCCTGTACGAGATGTTCTTCCCGGGGATGTGGTGGAAAGGCAGGGACGCTGAGTAAGAAGACATCCAGCATTCATTCCTGTGACCATTTACAATTGTTTTTTTAAATAAATTTATTTTTTTAATTTATTTATTTTTGGCTGCATTGGGTCTTTGTTGCTGCGCACGGGCTCTCTCTAGTTGCGGCAAGCAGGGGCTGCTCTTCGTTGCGGTGTGCGGGCTTCTCACTGCGGGGGCTTCTCACTGCGGTGGCTTCTCATTGCGGAGCACGGGCTCTAGGCGCGTGGGCTTCAGTAGTTGCGGCACGCGGGCTCAGTAGTTGCAAAGCATGGGCTTAGTTGTTCCACGGCATGTGGGATCTTCCTGGACCAGGACTCGAACCCATGTCCCCTGCATTGGCAGGCGGATTCTCAGCCAGTGCGCCACCAGGGAAGCCCCACATGACCATTTACAATTAATGAGAACACACACTCAACCTATTGGCCTAGCCCCATCTCCTGGGGGACAGGGATGGAAGGAAAGAGCAGGTAACACTATGGTTTACTATCTTGGAAAGTGAACAAGAGACCTACTTGGTCAGGGAAATTTTTAAGTCCAGATACTTAAATGTATTGACATAGCTTGCTTGCTCATTTATTTATTTATTTATTTATTTATTTATTTATTTAGCGGTACGCGGGCCTCTCACTGTTGTGGCCTCTCCCGTTGCGGAGCACAGGCTCCGGATGCGCAGGCTCAGTGGCCATGGCTCACGGGCCCAGCTGCTCTGCGGCATGTGGGATCTTCCCGGACCGGGGCATGAACCCATGTCCCCTGCATTGGCAGGTGGACTCTCAACCACTGCACCACCAGGGAAGCCCTGACTTAGCTTTTTGGGGGGATTGCGCTGTGATTATTTTAAAAGCTCTTTCTTGTTCAAAGAAGCATTGACAGTGTCCATGAAGCACATCGACACTCAAAACCCTCCCTCTGTCCAAAGAAACAGAATGACTTCAGGTCACCATATGTGGTTTGATTCTGCCTAAGTGTAACCTTAATCTTGATAAAGCAATATCTCAGTTCTATAAAAAGAAGTACAGTGCTTTGCAGTCATTTCCAGATTGGAAACATGTTTAAGAAAGGCAGTGGTAAAGGAAAGGAGGTGGAGCCTAGGATTCCTTGGAAGAGAAAGTGCCCTAATTCTCTTTGTGCTTTGACCCTCCCTTGATTTCTGTCTTTATTGTCTGGCGCCTCCCCACGAGGGGTCTGTCCGAGATCCAGGGCTCTTTCGACCGTCTGTGCACTTTACCTGCCTCTGGACCCCACGCTGCAGGACTTGGTGATGAGTCACACAGACAGCACAGGACCCACTGGCTCAGATTCCCTCTGCCACCAGAGCTCCTGGGGTCTGCCGAATGTCAGGCTACCCATTCCCTTCTCCAATTTGCCCTCATTTTCAGGATGGGATCTCTGTCTACATTTTCCTTTAATTTTTGTCAGTTAATTACCCATTCTAGTAGACTCTTCACCCTCAAAGACAGACACTACATCCTGAGCCTGAGTTAATGGAGTTGGCGCAATGACGGTCTCACCAAACCATGTCTGGGGCCTGCCCCATCCTCTTGGGCAGATCATCCAGGGTCACAGCTCTTGTTTGTTGGCTCCAAGAGCCCGGGTCCTCAGTCTCTGTGCTACTATTTACTCACTTAGCTGTAGGACTGTGTAACTTGTCTCCAAGATGGTAGCAATAATCGCTCTCATCCCACATGCACTTTTCTTTTAACTTTTGTATTTTGAAATATAGATTCACAAGAAGTTGCAAAAATGACAGAGTCCCATGTAGCCTTCAACCAACTTCCCCAAATTATGATATCAGAAGTATAGCTATAGTATGACGTCACAATTATAGGACAGTATATAGTGATGCAGTGCAATATCAAAACCAGGAAGTCGACACTGGTATATTACCGTTAATTGGACTGTAGACCTTACTCAGTTTCCATCATTTTTTAACCTGTATTGATGTGTGTGTGTGGGTATGTATAGTTCTATACCATTTCATACCACCTATAGATTCACATCATGATCACCACAATCAAGACACAGAACCGTTCCATCACCAGAAAAGAACTCCTTTGCGCTGCCTCTTCGTATCTGTGGCCCTCTCTCCTAACCACCCCCTTCCCCCCGCCAAGTCTCTGTCCTCTGCCAACCACTAATCTGTTCTCCATCTCTATACTTTTATCACTTTGAGAATTTTTTAAAATATTTATTTGTTTCTTTTTGGCTGCATTTGGGTCTTAGTTTTTTATGAAGATTAAATGAGATAACGTATATGAAAATACTCAGTTTAATAAGTAGTGACTCAATTATGGGATCAAATTATGAATCATAAACCAATGCAAAATTTACATTTTAATATAAAACAGTTCCGATTTTTCCTATTGCTTCACAGTTGTCTTTGGTGACATACTACCCAGTTTTCTGGGCTTGTTATTGTACATTCTGCCAAAGAATGAACAGTGGCTGCATTTGTGATCTCTGCTTCTCCAATTAATGCTGTTTTGATAAGTCAGCATTTTTACTGCTTATAATAAGCTATGTTCTTTACATGAATTAGCAATCTCTAATGTTCCCATTAGGTAGGAATTATTCTTCTTAATGTATAGGTTAGAACCCAGGGCTCAGAGAGGTAAAATGACTTGCTAGTTTGTCTAATTCCAGAGCTTCTATATCTAACTTTGATGCCAGTGTGATTCAGATATTCTCCATAGAACTCCAGGGATATTGCTAAAAGAAAAGAAAAGAGTTCATTGATTAAATGAATTTAATATACATTTTAAAATAAAGCATGTTATAAAAGTTCCTTCTTGAGAGTTTTCAATGCATATTAGCAAATTAAAGGTTCTGAGAAGTCCTGTGGTCTTTAACCCAGCATTTCCCAAATTAAATTAGCCACTGGGCTTTTTAGAAATATATAGAACTATCAACAGCCCTCAGAATTAGCATTCCATAGAAAACATTTTAGGGAACTCTGCACTGAGCACACATTTCTGCCCTATTTTTAAATGTTTGATATTTCTGTAAACTGCCTAATCCTGTTGTGATACCAAACTGCTTCAGCCTCACAAGAACTCTACAAATAGTTCATTTACATAGTGTTATAGCATCTTACTGATGAAAGTAATAATCCTATGGCAAACTTAGTGAAATTATATATATATTATATATATATATATATAATATATATATGTCTTTGGTTTCTACCCTAGAAGAATAGCAAGTTTACACCAACAACTCTGAGGGCAAATGATGTTAAAGAGAAAATAAACCTCTTCTCTAAGAAGTCTGCTTTTCACCTTGAATGGTGTACAGTTCCCAAAAGTTTAAGATAAGGTCATTTGGAGGGCTCTATTTAACTAATGCAACATAAATGTATAATATACAACCAAAGAGCAAATTTATTTTCTTTCTTTAAATTATCTATTTATTTGGCTGCGTTGGGTCTTAGTTGTGGCACGCAGGATCTTCGTTGTGGCACATGGGCTCTAGAGCGCACAGGCTCTCTAGTTGTGGCACTCGGACTCCAGAGCGTGCGGGCTCAGTAGTTGCGGCACACGGGCTCTCTAGTTGTGGCACGTGGGCTCTAGAGCATGCAGGCTTAGTTGCCCCACGGCCTGTGGGATCTTAGTTCCCTGACCAGGGATCGAACCCGCGTCCCTGTCCCCTGCATTGGAAGGCGGATTCTTAACCACTTGACCACCAGGGAAGTCCCAAATTTACTTTCTTTAAATCTCAGCCACTACCTTTAATTATAGTACTTATTTCCAATATCTCTTCTTATAGGTTCTTAGAACATACTACATTATATTACTTCCTGCCACTCATCACTCAAACATCAGTCCCTAGGCAGGAGGGCTACATGCTATTCCCTGTCCTTGAATTCTACTCTCTATTTAAACAAATGCTTGGTAATGGATGTGATGTTGATGGTTTTAGATACATAGTTATGGGCTTACATCTAATATGAAACCATACTAAATGGCTCTTTGCCTCTAAAAGTTTTCCATTTCTAATGACACAAAATGAGTCAAATACACTATTCTATTTTATGGTAACAGAATCAGAGTAATGAGCAAACCCAGGCTGGTCACTGCTATGTTATTCTTAGAAAGTAAAGGAAAATTCATCTTTTCACTCCAGCTTAATGTTATATCCATTTCACTGGGATTGAAAATAAAAGGAATACTAGAATTACAAAACTTGAGTGTTTTTCTATTTTTTTTTATGAGCACGTCAGCTTTAATTTCTTGAAGTTAAGAAATTGATCACAAGGTGATTTTCTAGCAATCAACACAAGCTGGTCTACAGACAAGTCACAAGACGGAGCTTGATCTTACGGAAATTAAGGAGGTGATACAGAGATTAAACTGAGGGGTTAAATCAGTGCACTTAAAGATGATCCGATGACACAGCCTTCCGATTTGTCAACATTTGGCTTCTGATGATGCTGGGAAAGAGTAAGCAGAAAGCATGAAGCCGAAACTTCAGGATCAGGTCGGCAGCCTGAATTTGTACACCACAAACCACAGGGCAGTTATCTGTGGAAAATCCGACGATCTTCAGCAGGCCTGTCACGGAAGGCCGGTTCCTCTCCCAGAAGGTGTGCGTGATTTCTACAGCTGGAACATCCTCTGATTCAGGTTCTTGGACCCATATGTCTCTCTTTGCCGCCTTCCCCAAAGCATTCAAGACCTCTCCAGCTGCCCGTTCTCCAGCCTCTACTGCTCCTTGCATGTGACCGCTCCACTATGTGGCAGTCTTCGTGCCAGCAACGTAAATCCTGCCTACGGGCTGGCGAATCACCCTTCCGTACTGAGTCATATCCCAGGGGGGAGGTGGGCAGTGTAGCAGCCCCCGGAGTACCCCTCCTCACACCAGTTCTTCTCTTCATAGCGCACCGTTGTAAAGCTTCTTGGGATCCTAGCGCTTTGGCATACAGCTCACAGATTCTCCTCTTCCTTAGTTCTTTATGGACCTCAGGAAGGCGGTCAGCTTTTCGAGCAAGGATGAAGCCCATGAGGGTGGGCAGCGATCCATCTGGCTTGGTGTCATCCAGCGTTATTGAAATCGGAGCTTCCTCATCTTCGATGATCATACAGCCGCAGTAATCCTTTTTCTTCCAAAAGGCCTCCTTGTAATACGTCATGCACTTAATGATAGCCCCCACTGGAAGACGCTGGATTAACTGGTTTCTCTCTGAAGGAAGCTCTGCTCTGACGTGTATCTTGGCAGTGAAAGTTGGAGGGATGGCACTAATTACGTATCGGCACTCATAAAGTTGATGATCCAGCATCTCCATCATGATGTTGTCACCTGACTGGTCCACATAGGTGACAGGACACCCCAGCTTCACTCTGTCCCCGAGGAGGTGCATTATCCGCTTGCTTGGCTGACCAGATCCACCTGCAGACTTCCGTTCCTGGCCCCGTTGGTAATGGAGGATATCCGAGTGGTGCCTCCACACTGCTTCACATACCACGAGAACCACAGGGCAGACACCTCGTGGGGTTCAGAGGTCACACTGATATTCACAAAGAAAGATGCAAACTTCCCAGCAGTCCCGTCTCCCCTCACAATCACTGTGGTTCATGCCTCATCATACCACCCTTTCACACCATCCACTCTTCCTGTAACATCCATTTTTCTATTTTTACTAATAAGTGTGATACAATTCACAACTTAAAAATTCTAAACTAGTATGCCATCTGTTGCTATGAATATGAAAGATTAGTGCCTCATTTGGAGACTTTTACTACATTAAAGCATGAAATGTGGACTCGCGAACTCCCAGTAACCTGTAAAAATCTCTAATTTTGGAACACCTTTAGGATTCACATGCTCCCTTTTTTTTTTAATAGATCTTTATTGGAGTATAATTGCTTCACAATACCGTGTTAGTTTCTGTTGCACAACAAAGCAAATCAGCCATATGCATACACATGTCCCCATGTCCCCTCCCTCTTGAGCCTCCCTCCCGTCCTCCCTATCCCACCCCCTAGGTCACCGCAAAGCACCGAGCCAATCTCCCTGTGCTATGAGGCTGCTTCCCACCAGCCAACTATTTTACATTCGGTAGTGTATACATGTCGATGCTACTGTCACTTCGCCCCAGCTTCCCCCTCCCACCCTGTGTCCTCAAGTCCATTCTTATGTCTACATCTTTATTCCTGCCCTGCAACTAGGTTCATCAGTACCATTTTTTTTTTTTTTTAGATTCCATATATATGCGTTAGCATACGGAATTTGTTTTCCTCTTTCTGACTTACTTCACTCTGTGTGACAGATTCTAGGTCCATCTACCTCCCACAGATAACTCAATTTCGTTTCCTTTTATGGCTGAGTAATATTCCATTGTATATATGTGCCACATCTTCTTCATCCATTCATCTTTTGATAGACATCTACGTTGGTTCCATGTCCTATCTATTGTAAATAGTGCTGCAGTGAACATTGTGGTGCATGTCTCTTTGAATTATGGTTTTCTCAGGGTGTATGCCCAGTAGTGGGATTGCTGGGTCATATGGTAGTTCTATTTTTAGTTTTTTAAGGAACCTCCATACTGTTTGCCATAGTGGCTGTATCAATTTACATTCCCACCAACAGTATAGGAGGGTTCCTTTTCACCACACCCTTTCCAGCATTTACTTTTTCTAGCTTTTTTGATGATGGCGATTCTGACCGGTGTGAGGTGATACCTCATTGTAGCTTTGATTTGCATTTCTCTAATAATTAGTGATGTTGAGCATCTTTTCATGTGCCTGTTGGCCATGCTATCTGTATGTCTTCCTTGGTGAAATGTCTCTGTAGGTCTTCTGCCCATTTTTTAAATGGATTGTTTGTTTTTTTGATACTGAGCTCCATGAGCTGTTTGTATATTTTGGAAATTAATCCTTTGTCTGTTGTTTCATTTGTAAATATTTCTCCCATTCTGAGGGTTGTCTTTTGTCTCGTTTATGGTTTTCTTTGCTGTGCAAAAGCTTTTAATTAAGTCCCATTTGTTTATTTTTGGTTTTATTTCTGTTACTCTAGGAGGTGGGTCAAAAAAGATCGTCCTGTGGTTTATGTCAAAGAGTGTTTTTCCTATGTTTTCCTCTAAAAGTTTTATAGTGTCTGGTCTTACATTTAAGTCTTTAATCCATTTGGAGTTTATTTTTGCATATAGTGTTAGGTAGTGTTCTAATTTCATTCTTTTATAGCTGTCCAGATTGTCCAGATTTCCCAGCATCACTTATTGAAGAGGCTGTCTTTTCTCCATTGTATGTTCTTGCCTCCTTTGTTGTAAATTAGGTGCCCATATGTGCGTGGGTTTATCTCTGGGCATTCTGTCCTGTACCATTGATCTATATTTCTGTTTTTGTGCCAGTACCATACTGTCTTGATTACTGTAGCTTTGTGGTATAGATTGAAACCGGGGAGCCTGATTCCTCCAACTCCGTTTTCCTTTCTCAAGATTGCTTTGGCTATTCGGGGTATTTTGTGTTTCCATACGAATTGTAAGTTTTTTTATTCTAATTCTGTGAAGAATGCCATTGGTAGTTTGATAGGGGTTGCATTGAATCTGTAGATTGCTTTGGGTAGTATAGTTATTTTCAAAATATTGATTCTTCCAATCCAAGAACATGGTACATTTCTCCATCTGTTTATGTCATCTTTGATTTCTTTCATCAGTGTCCTGTAGTTTTCTGAGTACAAGTCTTTCATCTCCTTAGGCAGGTTTATTCCTAGGTATTTTATTCTTTTTGTTGCAATGGTAAATGGGGGTGTTTGATTTTTCATTGTTGGTGTATAGGAATGCCAGAAATTTCTGTGCATTAATTTTGTATCCTGCAACCCTACCAAATTCATCAGTTCTAGTAGTTTTCTGGTAGCATCTTTAGGATTTTCTATGTATAGTATCATTGTCATTGGCAAAAAGTGACAGTTTTACTTCTTCTTTTCCAATTTGTATTCCTTTTAGTTCTTTTTCTTCTCTGATTGCTGTGGCTAGGACTTCCAAAACTATGTTGAATAAGAGTGGCAAGAGTAGACATCTTGTCTTGTTCCTGATCCTAGTGGAAACTCTTCCAGTTTTTCACCATTGAGTATGATGCTCACTGTGGGTTTGTCATACATGGCCTTTGTCATATATGGCCATATATGTTGAGGCAAGTTCCCTCTATGCCCATTTCTGGAGAGTTTTTTATCATAAATGGGTGTTGAATTTTGTCAAAAGCTTTTTTTTTCATCTATTGAGATGATCATATGGTTTTTCTTCCTTAATTTGTTAATATGGTGTATCACATTGATTGATTTGCATATATTGAAGAATCCTTGCATCCCTGGGATAAATCCCACTTGATCCTGGTGTATGACCCTTTTAATGTGCTGTTGGATTCTGTTTGCTAGTATTTTGTTCAGGATTTTTGCATCTATGTTCATCAGTGATATTGGTCTATAATTTTCTTTTTTTGTGATATCTTTTTCTGGTTTTGGTATCAGGGTGATGGTGCCTTTGTAGAATGAATTTGGGAATGTTTCTCCCTCTGCAATTTTTTGGAAGAGTTTGAGAAGGATCAGTGTTAGCTCTTCTCTAAATGTTTGATAGAATTTGCCTGTGAAGCCATCTGGTCCTGGACTTTTGTTGGAAGATTTTTAATTACAGTTTCAATTTAAATACTTGTGATAGGTCTGTTATTGTCTAATTCTTCCTGGTTCAGTCTTGGAAAATTGTACCTTTCCAAGAGTTTGTCCATTTCTTCGTGGTTGTCCATTTTATTGGCATATAGCTGTTTGTAGTAGTCTCTTATAATCCTTTGCATTTCTACAGTGTCAGTAGTGATTTCTCCTTTTTCATTTCTGATTTTATTGATTTGCATCCTCCCTTTTTTTCTTACGAGTCTGGCTAAGGGTTTATCAATTTTATCTTCTCAAAGAACCAGCTTTTAGTTTTATTGATCTTTGCTATTGTTTTATTCATTTCTATTTCATTTACTTCTACAGTGATCTTTATTATTTCTTTCCTTCTACTAACTTTGGGTTTTCTTTGTTGTTCTTTCTCTAGTTGCTTTAAGTGTAGGGTTAGATTGTTTATTTGAGATTTTTCTTGTTTCTTGAGATGAGATTGAATTGTTGTAAACTTCCCTCTGAGAATTGCTTTTGCTGCATCCCATAGGTTTTGGGTCGTTGTTTTTCATTGTCATTTGTTTCTATGTATTTTTTCTTTGATTTCTTCAGTGATCTCTTGGTTATTTAGTAGTGCACTGTTTAGCCTCCATGTGTTTGTGTTTCTTACAGTTTTCTTTCTGTAATTGATTTCCAATCTCATAGCAATGTGGTCAGAAAAGATGCTTGATATGACTTCAATTTTCTTAAATTTTCCAAGGCTTGATTTGTGACCCAAGATGTGATCTATCCTGGAGAACGTTTCATGTGCACTTGAGAAGAAAGTGTATTCTGCCACTTTTGGGTGGAATGTTCTATAAATATCAATTAGATCTATCTGGTCTATTGTGTCATTTAAAGCTTGTGTTTCCTTATTTATTTTCTGTTTTATCTGTTCATTGGTATAAGTGGGGTGTTAAAGTCCCCTACTATTATTGTGTTACTGTCGATTTCTCCTTTCATGGTTGTTAGTATTTGCCTTATGTATTGGGGTGTTCCTATGTTGGGTGCATAAACACTTGTTATTGTTATTATATTCTTCTTGGATTGATCCTTTGATCATTATGTAGTGTCCCTCCTTATCTCTTGTAACAGTCTTTATTTTAAAGTCTATTTTATCTGATATGAGTATTGCTACTCCAGCTTTCTTTTGATTTCCATTTGCATGGAATATCTTTTTCCATCCCTTCCCTTTCAGTCTGTATGTATCCCTACATCTGAAGTGGGTCTCTTGTAGACAGCATATATATGGGTCTTGTTTTTGTATCCATTCAGCCAGTCTGTGTCTTTTGGTTGGGGCATTTAATCCATTTACATTCAAGGTTATTATTGATATGTATGTTCCTATTACCATTTTCTTAATTGTTTGGGGCTTGTTTTTGTGGGTGTTTTTCTTCTCTTGTGTTTCCCACTTAGAGAAGTTTCTTTAGCATTTGTTGTAACGCTGGTTTGGTGGTGCTGAATTCTCTTAGCTTTGTTTGTCTGAAAAGCTTTTGACTTCTCCATTGACTCTGAATGAGATCCTTGCTGGGTAGAGTAATCTTGGTTGTAGGTTTTTCTCTTTCATCACTTTAAGTATATCCTGCCACTCCCTTCTGGCCTGCAGAATTTCCACTGAAAAATCAGCTGATAAAATTATGGGGATTCCTTTGTATGTTATTTTTTGTTTTTCCCTTGCTGCTTTTAATATTTTTTCTTTGAATTTAAGTTTTATTAGTTTGATTAATATGTGTCTTGGTGTGTTTTTCCTAGGGTTTATCCTGTATGGGACTCTCTGTGCTTCCTGGACTTGGGTGACTATTTCCCTTCCTATATTAGGGAAGTTTTCCACTATAATCTCTTCAAGTATTTTCTCAGACCCTTTCTTTTGCTCTTCTTGTTCTGGGACCCCTATAATTTGAATGTTGGTGTGTTTAGTGTTGTTAGAGAGGTCTCTGAGATTGTCTTCAATTCTTTTCATTCTGTTTTCTTTATTCTTCTCCTTGGCAGTTATTTCCACCATTTTGTCTTCCAGCTCACTTATTCGTTCTTCTGCCTCTGTTATTGATTCCTTCTAGTGTATTTTTCATTTCAGTTATTGTGTTGTTCATCTGTTTGTTCTTTAGTTCTTCTAGATCTTTGTTAAGCATTTCTTGTATTTTCTCAATCCATGCTTCCATTCTATTTCCATGATTCTGGATCATCTTTACTATCATGACTCTGAATTTTTTTTCAGGTAGATTGCTTATTTCCTCTTCATTTATTTGGTCTTGTAGGTTTTAACCTCACTCCTTCACCTGTGACATATTTTTTTGCCGTCTCATTTTTTTTTTTTTTTTTATGAGTGGGATTGTGTTCCTGTTTTACTGGTTGTTTGGCGTGAGGCGTCCAACCCTGGAGTTTGTAGGCTATTGGGTAGAGCTGGGTGCTGGTGCTGCTATGGGGACCTCCATGACACCTCACTCCGATGAATATTCCTTGGGGTCTGAGGTTCTCTGTTAGTCCAGTGGTTTGGACTCGGAGCTCCCACTGTAGGAGCTTCCCCCCAACCCCAGGCTTGCAAATCAAGATCCCGCAAGCCATGTGGGAAGGCAAAAAAAAACAACAAAAAACAAAGTAAAAAAATAAAATTAGACTAGGAACCTAACAGACATGTTATAAAGAATGTAAAAATAAAAATAGAGATGAATCAAAAACTGGAAGGTACATCAGTACCACAATAGTAAAAAAGAGGAGGGAAAGGAAAAAAGGGGGGGAAGGCCTTGGCTGTGGGGGGCGGGGCCTAAGCAAGGGCGAGGTCTGGGTGGTGGGCGGGGACAATGCTCAGGACCCACAGGGCTGGAAAAGGCCCTGGAAGCTGTGGGGGGGTAGGGCTTAAGCTCAAGGAACAGAAGGGGCCCAGGCATGCCCCCCACCCCAGTCTCAGAGGGCAGGGGAGCTCACCTGGGAGCCCAGCAGGCTTCCTGTGCTCGAGTGGATGGGGCAAACGCCCTCCTCTCCTCTCCTGCTCCTCCTGGAGGGCCCCTCCCGCCTGCTTCTCCTGATTTCCCAGGCCTCAGGGGCACCAATCTTGTCTGGCCTCCACTTTTCCTCTCCCCTCGGTCCCCCTACATCCTACCAGTTCACTTTGGGGTTCCTCCCATCTCCTTGAGGGTCAGAGCCCCCCACTAGCGACCAGGGAGGCACCCTAGTTGTGGGGAGACGCTAACTCCACGTCTTCCCACACCGCCATCTTGACTCCTCCCCACATGCTTTCTTAAAAGAGCAATTCCAAAGAAGACTCTTAGGCTCAAATCAAACACAAAATTAAAACCAGCTTTGGGCTTCCCTGGTGGCACAGTGGTTGGGAGTCCACCTGCCAATGCAGGGGACACGGGTTCGTGCCCCAGTCCGGGAGGATCCTGCGTGCTGTGGAGCGGCTGGGCCTGTGAGCCATGGCCACTGGGCCTGCGCGTCCGGAGCCTGTGCTCCACAGTGGGAGAGGCCACAGTAGTGAGAGGCCCGTGTACTGCAAAAAAAAAAAAATTAAAACCAGCTTTAAACGTGCTTAACTTTAGTAGAAATCAATGTGAAGCCTTCAGAAATTTTAACTGACTTTAACTTCCTGCTTTGTATTTATTTTCTTTACTGATAGTCCATATAGGAAGACCCAGCAATTAATATGATTATTAGAAGAGGGTTTATTCAGATCTGCTGTCTGCTGCTATAACTATATGGCACATATTGGTAACTTATCAGAATCCACAGTTTACCTCTTTTCGTATCATTAATACATCATAATCAGATTCAGAAGTTTAGTATTACTTTAACAAATGTGAAATGTACTCAGGAATGGGAACAAGATTTTATATATGTAAATAATCTACATGTTTGTTACATTCCACCATAGATTTTACCTTAAAATACCTAATGCAGTTACAGTACATCAGAGTGAAGACAGATGCTTTATACTTGTACGTTTTCTGAAACTGGGGCTTACTTTATGAAGGAAACTTGGCTTAATAATTAGAACTTTCATGTTAACCAAGTTTGGGGCACTTATTTTATACAGTCTCAAATTTTAAGATTAAACACAATTTCAATCAATATTTATACTGAGCAAAAATTATGTCTGGTTCTCTCTTCTATAAAACCATCAATCTACTTACTACATTTCTGAGCTTATAGTTAACTTTACAGTCTTTACATTATTATATAAGTAACATACACTTGCAGAGCTTAGAAGTCAAACCCTGCTAAAAAGACTTGTGCCAAAAGTGGCCCCTAACCCCAGCTCAGAGGCATCACTTTCAGCTCTTCTGTTCTTTTTTAAATTCTGTTTACTTTTAAAACCACTTTACTGAGGTATGATTGATATGTAAAAAGCTGTACGTTTTTAATGTATACAACTCGATGAGTTTGGGAATAAGAACACGCCATGAAAGCATCACCACCGTCAAGGCTGTTGACAAATCCATCACCTCCCAGTTTCCTCCCACCCCCTTTAACAGTAGTATTTTGCATGTGTGTGGTAACAACACATGATCTGCATGTTTTAAGTATACAGTCATACTGTTAGCTACAGGCACTGTGCTGAATAGATCTCCAGTGCTTATTTTTGCAAGGTAAGTTAGTTCTGGCCCCTTCCAGTCAACTGGGGAAGGAGCACGCACACACACGCGCGCGCGCGCACACACACACACACACACACACACACACACACACACACACACACACACACACACACACACACACACACACAAAATCACTGTAGGGAAAGTGAGACCGTGCTTTGTGGGCTGCAACATGGCAGTGATCAGTAGAACAGGTGATGAGCCAGTGAGATGCTGGCCTGGGGTCAGCCTGATATTGAGATGGCTTGGGCCATGAGCAAGCAGCATGCTTAAGTTTATCACAAGCCAGTTTCATCAGTTGACCTACAATACCTGAAACTCCCCAAAGTGGATGACCAAATCTACTCTGAGTTCTGGGGAAATTTTGAGCAGCTCAGGATAGATGTATTGGACCCAGAAGAGCTCAAATCAGAACCAGCTGAAAAAGGAAAATAGTTAAAGAACAAGGGCTTTATGTAGTTATAATAAACTAATAAAAGTGGAGGCCATTCTACTAGAAGTTACATAGGACCCACACTCATTCTGTCTTCCTACACTGTGGTGCAGTCTTAGAGATATGTCCTGATTTGATCAAAAGTGAACTGTGTGTTTGCTTCTTGCTTTTCTTGTTATTTAGAGGTGATTTTTCAAGAGAAAGTTGAAGATGTCTTTTCTCTATCTTAAAAGTAGAAATCCTAGTGCACGCTAAATTGTGCTCCCAAAGTCTATGTAAGTAAAAAAAAAACCAAAGTTACATCACCTTTTTTTCATCATCTCATGTGCAGATGAAGGGATTGAAGATTCCCTTAATATTTTTAGCCGAATCTTAAAAGGTACAAAATATTTGCCATCTATTTCAAATGCCATCTATTTTAAAAGGAGCATATTTGTAGGATTTTATTTTTTAGGAGCTCCAAATACACACTAAATTAAGCTCCATAGCTAAACAAAAATTTTAAGCATTTGGAAAATTATGTGCATTATAAATTCATATTCACAACCACCTAACAATGTATCTAGTTCGTTTTCTATGCAAATTAATTCCAAACTTAGTTATACCAGGTGTGGAATCTAAAAAGACTATATGCACATAATTAAGTGTATAAAAGATAGGTGAAGGGAGACTATAAAACAGAATACCTGATTACTTGAGAAGTCACAGTCTGTCTTCAATATTTGAAATTGAGTTTGGCCCTATAATTTTTCCCACACAGTCTTAACTTGGGCCATTTAATTTTTATTTTCAAACAAAGAATGGTGCTAGAAATTTTTTTATTGAGGTATAACTGACATAAACATTAGTTTCAGGTGTACCACAGAATGGTTCAGTATTCACATATACTGTGAAATGATCACCATAAACCTAGTTAACATCTGTCACTATACACAGTCACAAAAATTTTAACAGTGCTGTACATAACACCCCATGACTTATAACACTTATAATAGGAAGTTATACTTATTTTATAACAGGAAGCTAGTACCTTTTGAATCCCTTCACCCATTTTGCTCACCCCTCACCTCCCACCTCTGGCAACCACCAATCTGCTCTCTGTCTCTATGAGCTTGGTTTTTTTCTTGCTGTTTTCTGTTTTTCCTAGATTACACATAGTAAGATCATACAGTACTTGTCTTTCCTGTCTGACTTACTTCACTTAGTATAATGCCCTCAAGGTCCATCCATGTTGTTGCAAATAGCAAGATTTCCTTCTTTTTATGGAATAATATTCCACTGTGTGTGTATGTGTGTGTGTGTATCACATCTTCTTTATCCATTAACCCATCAGTGGACACTTAGGTTGTTTCCATATCTTCACTATTGTAAATAATGCTGCAATGAGCATGGGCCTGCATATATCTTTTTAAAAGAGTTAGTATTTTCATTTTCTTCAGATAAATACCCAGAAGTGGAGTTGCTGGATCATACAGTAGTTCTATTTTTAATTTTTTGAGGAACGTCCATACTGTTTTCCATAGTGGCTGCACCAATTTCACTTACACCAGCAGTGCAAAAGGGTTCCTGTCTCCACATTCTCACCAAAACATGTTATTTCTTGTTTATTTGATAATAGCCATTCTAACAGGTGTGTGATATCTCATTATGGTCTTGATTTGCATTTCCCTGATGATTAGTGATGTTGAGCATCTTTTCATGGCCATCTCTATGTAGTCTTTGGAAAAATGTCTCTTCAGGTCCTCTGCCCATTTTTTAATCAATTTTTGTTGTTTTTTTGTTTGTTTTTTGCTACTGAGTTGTATGAGTTTTTACGTTTTGGATTATTCCCTTATCAGAAATATAAGTTGGAAATATTTTCTCCAATCTAGTAGGTTGCCTTTCCATTTTGTTGATGGTTTACTTTGCTGTGCAGCTTTTTAGTTTGATGTAGTCCCACTTTGTTTTTGCTTTTGTTGCCTTTGCTCTTGGTGACAAATCCAAAAAGCCATCGCCAAAACCGATGTCAAGGAGCTTACCCCCTTTTTTCCCCCCTAGTTTTATGGTTTCAGGTATTTCACTCAAATCTAATCCATTTTAATTTTTTATATGATGTAAGATAGTAGTCGTTTCATTCTTTTCCCTGCAGCTGTCCAGTTTTCCCAACACTTTATTGAAGACACTATCCCTTCCCCATTGTATAATCTTGGCTCCTTTGTCATAAATTGGCCATATATTTGTGGGTTTCTGTTCTGTTCCATTGATCTACGTGTCTATTTTTATGCCAATACCATTCTGTTTTAGTTACTGTAGGCTTAAAATCAGGAAGTGTGATGCCTCCAGCTTTGTTCTTTCTCAGTATTTCTTTGGCTATTTGAGTTCTTTGTGGTTCCATACAAATTTTAGGTCTGTTCTATTTTTGTGAAAAATGCCATGGGAATTTTGATAGGAATTGCATTGAATCCATAGATTGCTTTGAGTAATGTGAACATTTTAACAATATTCTTCCTATCCATGTGCACAGAATATCTTCCCATTTATTTGTGTCTTCTTCAGTTTCTTTCATCAGTATTTTATAGTTTTAATAGGTCTTTCACCTCCTTGGTTATATTTATCCCAAAGTATTTTATTCCTTTTGATGCAATTATAAAAGGGATTTCCTTAATTCCTCTTTCTCATAGTTCTTTATTAAGGTACAGATTCACAACAGATTTTTACATGTTGATTTGTATACTGCAACTTTACTGAATTCATTTATTCTAAGTTTTTTGGTGGAGTCTTTAGGGTTTTCTGTAAATAATGTGTTACCTGCAAATAGTGAAGTTTTGCTTTTTTCCTTTGCAATTTGGATGCCTTTTATTTATTTATTTAGGCTAATTGCTCTAGGGCTTCCAATACTATGCTGAATAAAAGTGGTGAGAGTTGGCATCCTTGTTTTGTTCCTGATCTTGGAGGAAAAGCTTTTAGCTTTCAACCACTGAGTATGATGCTGGCTCTGAGCTTGTCATATGTGGCCTTTATTCCCTCTAAACCCACTTTGTTAAGAGTCATCACAAATGAATGTTGGATTTTGTCAAATGCTTTTTCTCCATCTATTGAGATGATATGATTTCTATCCTTCATTTTCATTTGCAGATATTGAATCACCCTTGCATTCCTGAAGTTAAATTCCACTTCATCATGGTGTATTAGCCTTTTAATGTATTGTTGAATTCACTTTGATAATATTTTGTTGAGAATTTTTTGTGTTTCTGTTCATCAGGGATATTGGCCTGTAGTTTCTCTTTTTCTGTGGCATCTTTGCCTGGTTTTAGTATCAGAGTAACGTGGCATGCGTCAGAATCACCTGGAGGCCTTGCTAAAACTCTGATTGTGGGGATCCACTCTACACATTTTGGATTCCATAGAACTGGAGTGGAGCCCTATAATTTGTATTTCTCTCAAGTTCCCAGTGATGTTGGTTGCTAATGTGGAGACCAAACTGAGAACCACTGATCAATGATTATCCTCAGTTTCTTCCCTGCAGTTTACGAGAAACATGTAGTACTTCTCTCCTTTCCCACAAGTTTCACTTTGCACTCTTGATTCCATCTTCATCCCCATTCTGCAATTATTTACTCTATTCCCAGCACCTCCAATCTCTTTCTCTATGCATCGACTTCTCACCTTCTGCTTTCTTGATGCATAGACTTCCATTTTTAAAACACAAAACAAGTGACCCATCTATCATTTCTGTGTCTCGTGCATCTACCTGTTCACTGCCAAGTTTCTAAATGGAATATCTTTGAATCAAAACCTCTGCATTCTCTTACTTTTCTCCATTACTCGGATGATCTCTAATCAATTAGAGTCCTAGCAGGAAACAGCACTCTCAACTTGGGTAAATTACTGAAGGACGCTTTATAATGTGGGCAGGATATAGGGAAACTACAATGAATACTGCAGTAACCTGAGCTAGAAATAATGGGAGATCTTTTGCCATTCCTAGAACTGAATGGGTGAAGGGAAACAGAATCTGGAGAGAAAAGTGCTGTGTGGAGAGTGAGCTACCTGATAGGAGCCTGTGAGATGTGTGGCCCATAGCAACACCATGGAGGTAAAGGGCAGGAAAAAAAAAAAGCTTTATCTTTCCTCCCGTCAATATGCCAGTATTCTGCTAGTGTTCCAAACTGGCTAATGTAACCAGAAGCCAGAGGTTGCCTGACCCTGGCTGGTAAATAAGCTGACTGGTAAAGTCCTAGAGTTCAACTCCACAAGACATAGTAGAGGGGAGAAGAACAGAGAATGGATCTGAGGTGCAAACAGAATATATCCAGCACAGTCCACTCCTTTGCTTCTTCAGCATCTATTCTTGTCCTTTATTTAGGCAACAAATTTATGTCTGCAACATAGTAAACAGAGTCCTGTAAGCTACCGTTTCATAAGAGGTTGATGTCAATTCAGTCATACTCTTCTCATGAATACAATGGAACTTTCATATGTTAGATGATAAGACATGTCTCAAATTTAAAGGACTGAAACAGTAAAAAATAAGTATTCCAAATTTAACAAAATTAAATTAGAAATCAACAACAAAAGGATATTGGGGGAAATTCACAAATATTT
This sequence comes from Pseudorca crassidens, assembly GCF_039906515.1. Lineage (NCBI taxonomy): Eukaryota > Metazoa > Chordata > Mammalia > Artiodactyla > Delphinidae > Pseudorca > Pseudorca crassidens. The sequence goes on along the minus strand of NC_090308.1, from coordinate 72,254,003 downwards.
TGAAATTAAACAATATACTTTTTAGATAATCCATGGTTCAAAGAAGAAATCAAGAGGAAATTAGAAAGTATTTTGAACTGAATGAAAATGAAAACACAACATATACAAATTTATGTAATGCAGCTAAAGCAGTGCTTACCAGCAAATGTACAGCTTTAAATGCCTATGTTTTGGAAAGAAGAAAGACCTTAAATCAATAATCTAAGCTTAAACAGCTAGAAAAAGAACAGCAAATTAAAGCTAAAGCAAGCAGGAAAAAAGGAAATAATAGGGCTTCCCTGATGGCGCAGTGGTTAGAGTCCGCCTGCCGATGCAGGGGACATGGGTTCGTGCCTCAATCCGGGAGGATCCCACATGCCGCGGAGTGGCTGGGCCCGTGAGCCATGGCCGCTGAGCCTGCGTGTCCGGAGCCTGTGCTCCGCAACGGGAGAGGCCACAGCAGTGAGAGGCCCGCGTACCGCAAAAAAAAAAAGGAAATAATAAAGATCAGGGTTGAAACAAGGGAGATGCAGGCAAACTAGGGAAAGATCAGAAGGATCCACAACATTGGTTCTTTGAACAGAATAAAATTGATATGATCAAAGAAAAAAAGAGAAATGGACTACCAAAATCAAGAATGAAAGGGGGGACCTCACCACCAACTCTGCACGAATTAAAAGGATTAAAAGTAAATGCTATGAACAACTTTATGCCAACAAACTAGACAATTTAGAAGAACTGGAAAAATTCCTAGACACACAAATTACTGAAACTGACTCAAGAAGACAGAAAATCTCAATAGACTTACATATAACATGTAAAGAGAAAGAAACTGAATTAATAATTTAAAACCGTTCCACAAAGAAAAGTCCATAACCAGATGGCTTCACTGGTTCATTCTATCAAATATTTAAATAATACCAATCATTTATCAACATCCGGAACACAGAGGAAAAGGGACTACTTCTTAAATCACTCCATAAGGCCATTATTAAACTAATTCTAAAGCTAGAAAAAGAGAGCAAAAGAAAAACCACAGACCAATATCATGAATTATAGAAACAGAAATCCTCCATGAAATACCAGCGAATCAAATCCAGCACCTCTTTCCAAGAGGCTGTTAATGGTCCATAGCTTGACTTACTGGTAAATCACTGAAGTAAACCTTTTTGTCTTGTGTTACGGTTCAAGATTTTGAAGATTTAAACACAAGAAAGAAAAAAGTGCCTAGCCTATGCCTTCAAACTATAAGTAAAAGTAAAAGACAAACAGAAAAACAAAAATAATGGCAGAATTTGACAAGTTCCCTAAAAGATATAAAGTGTTGAGAGGAAATGGGAACATAATTGATCCATGTATACTAATACTTTATTTTGGTTTACTTCTGAGGAGGTATGAGAAGGAAAAAACAAAGTTTATAAGGAAAATAAAATTGGGGCTGCCTTTATCATGGATGGGTAGAATTTCAATAGGTGAAGAGAAAGAAAGATTTAGGTAGAGATCTACATGAGCAAAGCTTGAAGCCTATTTGGGAGACACATCAGGTCAGGTTTGGCTCCACCACTATGTGTATAGATTAAAAAAAAAGAAAAAGAAAAAAGAAATCACTGGAAGCCCAAGCTGAGGAAATACGAACTTAAAGTGTAGAGGGAGTAACTTAAGTTTTCAGAGCAGGAAGATATGCTTTGGGGGTATTAGTTTGAGAGTTGAAGAATTTAATGTCTTGGACCAGGAAACAGAGAATGGGGTGGCAGTTAAGGGACTCAGCAATTAAGGGACTTAAGCAGTTAAGTGGACCACTTTCTCGACCTTTCAGGAGTTGGTGAGGTCAAAACTATTTTCATAACATGTTACCTGCCTTTTGCAATCTCAGTCTTTCAAGTTTCCAGACACTATGGCATTTGTTTTCACAACAGACTAAATGTGGCAACAGATATGAGAATGTAGGAGTCCTCTATTAAACCAGACAGTAAAGGCCTAAACCTGAAATACTGAGTTACATATTTTCATATATATAAAAATATAAAACAAGCTCACTCTTCTAATTTTGTTTTGTAAAACAGTTACATTTTCATTAAAAATTTTGTTAGTATGTGTTGGCTTATTTTTAAATGAACTAAATTTTAAAGTTTATTCTAATCTGCAGTACATTATATATGATAGATATGTAATGAATATAAACAAAAGCTCTTTGGGGTCCTCAATAATTTTAATCAGTATAAAGGGATCCTGACACCAAAAAGTTTGAGAACTTTCAGAAAAACTTCAGGACCTAAAACAGTAGTAGTAATGTGAATGAAATGAAAAAAATTAGATAAAAGATATTGCAGAGACAGAACTGACAGGAGTTGGACAATAAATGTGGGGACAAAATGGGGAAAGAGACAAAGAAACCAAAAGTTTAACCTTAATGACTTAGGAGAATGACAGACTAAGAGATAAGGAAATAAAAAGATCAGAGAGTTTGGAAAAGGCAAGAATTCAGTTTTGACACAAATAGCCAAGCAGCCAAGTAGAGACATACAAGAAAATGAAATATATATAGGGTCTGAAATATAGTTTGATGGTCATGTGTATAGGAAAGACCAGGTTGTTTTGGCATCTTACACGATTGAACATCACCTCAAGCAAAAAAGATATACATCAACATTACCATGAATATCTTGGATCACTTGTCCCCAGTTCCCTGGTGGGAGGTTGCTGCAGTTTCTTCTGAAAATAGTTCTTAAATTGATAATTCTGGAAGCTTCTGGGTTATATGTATTTTTACTAAGTGCTTTTTAATATTTTCTTAGTCTTGGCTAAATGCTACAGACAATTAGTAATTTCTAAGAGGCAGTCTGGTGTAGTTGTAGGTGGACCAGACTGAAAAGACAGAAGATTTCAATCTCATTAGTCACTTTCTCTGGAGTTCATGCTCTTCAATTTATATAATAAAGTGAATATACAGGGTTAATCTACAAGGTTTCTTCAGATCTAAAATTTTATGAATCAGGACTTCCCTGGTGGTGCAGTCCTGATTCATAAGAATCCGCCAGCCAATGCAGGGGACATGGGTTCAATCCCTGGTCCGGGAAAATCCCACACTCAGCAGAGCAACTAAGCCTGTGCGCCACAACTACTGAGCCTGCGCTCTAGAGCCCACAAGCCACGACTACTGAGCCCACGTGCCACAACTACTGAAGCCTGTGCTCCATAACAAGAGAAGCCACCTCAATAAGAAGCCCGTGCACCACAATGAACAGTAGCCCCTGCTTGCCACAACTAGAGAAAGCCGGCGCACAGCAACGAAGACCCAACGCAGCCAAAAAAATAAAGTTTTATGAATCAGCTATCAACCCCCTTATCATGAACTAAAAAATACAACCCAGCCTCCAAAAGAGTATAGAACCAACCAAGATATTAACTAGCAATACCTTTTTCAACTATCTGTTGTTGTTCCTCTATAAAGACTGTCTACAATTTATTTTAAAAGCCACCTGTTTAGACTTTACGAGAAGTCCTGAATCCTAGTATTTTGTCAACAAATACGACTTTACCTGACTGGTCTTGATTTTGCAAATGTTACGCATATTCTGCTCTGACACCTCTACCCCCAATCCCAATTCCCCATCCAATCAACACCTTTCTAGGCTAAGGAGTTCTATGCAATCTTAAAAACCTCTTCATCCCACTGATCCCTTAAATTGCCCATTTCTAGAGTCTTAAGACTTTCTTAAAGTCATGGGATTAAAGATGAGTTAATTATTGTAGGCAGAATAATGTTAAGGAAAAAACCCATCACTTTCCTGGGCTTTTTGGTCACAGTGTATCAGGTTGCTATCTTCATGTAGTTTATAGCAGTGCTTACCACCTTTCATTTTACTAGCAAAAGAACTTTTTTCTCCCAAACGAATACCCCACTATATAAAACAGGTCGTAAAGTGCAATTGCTCTGAATGAGGTTTGTGAAGACCTAAAACCCCAGAGACTGGTCAACCCTGGCCCCTCCTTCACATCCCACTCACCAAAGGCCCTTAGGGTGCTTCCCAGGCAGCATGGAGTACACGAAAATCATCACTTCATGGCATCTTTAAAGATGCCAAGAAGTATGGAAGAATCAAAGGTTCAAATGAAATAAATCAGTTACTTCAGAAAATCTCTTTACAGCAACATCCATAAAACATTATAAAATACATTGCTTCTCAATTTACTCAAACATACAGGTGCACTTTAGGAAAACTGCCCTTTTTTAAGTAGTTAAGGAATGGATACAGCATCAACTTCAACAAATACTGGCTACAATATATGATATTAGGAATCATTATTAATTCCTCCTATAATAGATGTCAATATAGTATAAGATATCAAACACACAGTAACAGTGACATGGATCAAGATTATTTTTTATTGCACATTTGCTTACAAGTTTGCTGCTCTGGGTGGAGCTAAAGCTCAAGTGTTGAGTTAATTTCAGCCATATTTTCGTCAACCGAATTATAGCAGTGATTTGCCTGTATGTTCCCCTTGGCTTATTATTTCTCAGAAACATTAACTTTCCCAATTTGTCTAGGTGCTGAAGCACAGATTTAACTTTTTTTTTTTTTAATTTAACCACTGAAAAACAACCCAAACAGCATACTGTAAAGAAAACAATGTTTATGTCTATTCATATAATCCAGGCTCAGAGAATTTCTGATTATGTAACATTGTAAAGGTAACTGTAAACCAACCTTCTTCCAAACTATTCAATTCTTATATGTATAATTAAGCATTTATTTTAGAAAACTGTAACACTTTCAGAAATGGATTCTGTCACAACAAGGCCTCCTCTCCCCATCCAAAAACAATCCCCACAATGACTCCAAATCTTGTAAGAAACTATTATTTTAGACTAAGCTGCTCAGAATAGTATTCTTATTTCCTTTCCACCATACTCCACAGTTCAATGCAAAATGGAGAATGTGCTGTTGAAACCGAAATAAAATGGCATTCAAGCAGCTCAGGCTTTAAAAATCAGGCCAGAACGTTCAAAGCCTGATGAAAAAGACACAAGAATGGAGGCATAACTACTATAGCAAACGCAAAATTTTGGCCATTAATGGATCAAAAGTAATGGCTGACACTCCTACTTAAAGCTCATCAATGTCACACTAAAAAAAAACATGATATTTGGCAAAAATCTTCTAAATTATTTATCCCAAATTCTCAAATGGAAAGTTATTTTTAATGCGTCACTCTTAAATTTTACACTTCAATCACTCATGTTTTCCTTTTAAGACTATTCAGAAAAATAGTTCTATTTAAATAAGTTTTTCCTCTCACACATTTTTACACAAAAGGTTACTAAAATCACAATTCTGAGGGATTTCATTTTAATCATACAAACAGTATATGCTTAAAGTTCAGTAAAGAAATTAAATCCTTTCTTATTCTATCTAGAATGATCTGTTACCAAACTTGTAAGAACTCTTTTCCCATAGCATTTATTTATAACAGTCACAACTTATGAAAATCGTATCTCAACTCCATGGTGAACTAGCATCCATGCTTATTCCACATAGGTACTGCCAGTGGTCCCTGCGGTGTCCTTTCAACAATGACAAACTCATCAGGGTTGCCAAATGCTTCATAGAAAACCAATAAATCTTGTATCGCACGCTCCTCAATCTGAAAGGAGGAAGGAAAAAAGAGAAGTTGCTTTACTCCTTCAATTATAAACCGAGCAGGATCCTATTAGCTTTCCAATTTCCTTTTGTGGAACTACCACTTTCTGTGCATACAAAACAGTGGAATAGGTATCCTGTTATCCCCTTCGAAAGGAGAAGGGTTGAGGCCTGAGTTAGAATAATCAGATACCCACCTTCCCTTGATTTTAATCTACAGCAAGGAAAAAGAAACTGAAGATGGCTGTTCGAATCCATTCATTCCAATTGCTCATCCTGTGAGATACTTTCTGTTGTTGTATAAGTCTAGTTCTTTAAGCTCTTTAGGACAACTGTGAGTCTTGTCTGTTTCCTAAGCCTGGCTATCTGGTTTTCAGCTAAGTCTGTGGAATCTCAGTGTCTCTCAAGAAAGTTCTCTTCTCCTTAAGTTAGCCTGACTTGGTGTCTGTGGCTTACAACCTAAGAACTCTTACTGATACAGAATCCAGGTGTAGAGCTAGATAATGCCAAGTTCTCTACTGGTCACTTTCAAAAACAGTCCAAAGCATCACCAGTGCTAAAAATATTAGCTTTAGCACAATTTATTAGTTGTAAATTAATTATCCTGAATACCTTCAATTAATACTTGCTGAATGCTTCAGTTTTGTTTTACATTGCACTCACATTTTAATGTGATAAATACATGCACCTCTGCAAAGCAAACAAAGAGAATTTTCTTAAGACCTAAGAATGAAATGTAGTATAGTTCTTACCCTAAATTAAACCCAAATAAGCATGTTATTTACCTGAATCAAAGCCAAGGGTTTTTCTCGACTTCTGATAAGAGCTGCTTCCTGCTGTAGCTCTTCTTCTACAATAGATGCAAAAGTGACTGGCGCTAGCACGGAAGGAGCAGGCAATGAAGAACACAGCCAGGGACTGAAAGAACAGGAATTATGAGTTTTCATTCATCTTGCCAAATTTTGCACACAAAATCTCCTCTGAAATACTCTTTAACAGTGTTACGTTTTTTCCTTGTGACCTATAATATAAGGGGACCTGGAAGCTTTTGCATTCAACTTACAGAATGACAAAGTGACAAACAGAAACAAGGAGAACTAATATTTTCTTTGGATTGGTGCTGTAGAGAAAACTTTGGAAACACCAAAAACTGGAATGGAGCTAAGCTATATAAGTAAACAGAAAGGTAACTCAAACTGTGGAGCAGAAAGTATTCAGATAAGACATTCTACTATTCCCAATTTCTTAATATTCTCTCTCAGTGCTAAAAAGCAGTCTAGCTTTGAGGTCCCAAAGCTAATCAATTAACCTTACTTGGGACTATCTAGAAGTGGTACCCCTATGGTTACCTATCTAGAAGTGGTACACCTATGGTTGCCTTCTGGTCCTGGGGAACCATGAGTAGAACATCTGCAAAACAAAAACTGAAGATTAAAGCTTCTAGTACCATTAGTAAAATTGCTTATTAATAGAAATACAGAGGAGGAATTGCAAGGCCCTGACTCAGAAGACAAATTAATATATGCAATCAGACTTAGCTGTGAAATTGTAAGTAAAGAACAACAAAAAAATCTGTAGGTAGTTATAAAATATTGTGTATAAAATACCATGGGGAAAGATCTTGCAAGAAATGGTCTGTTTTTCAGAAATAGAGACACAGATGTAGAAAACAGACTTACGGTTACCAAGGGGGAAACGGGGTGGCAGAGGAATAAATTGGGAGACTGGGATTGACATGTACACACTACTATATAGAAAATAGATAATTAATAAGGACCTACTGTATAGCACAGGGAACTCTACTCAGTACTCTGTAATGGCCTATATGGGAAAAGAATCTAAGAAAGAGTAGATATATGTATAACTGATTCACTTTGCTGTACACCTGAAACTAACACAACACTGTAAATCAACTATATTCCCCCCCCAAAAAATATGGTCTGTTTTTTCTAATAATATTCATATAGCCAATTTACTGTAATCAAACATATGTTAGGAAATACAGACAACTTTGTGAAGAATGTTTTATATTGGTAACATTTATGAATAAGAGTGACAAATTAGCACTGAGCTTCAAAATATACAGAAACAAGATAATTAGCAGCCAAATTTTGTGACTATAATATATAGTCTAAATTTTGTAAGCAAGAAAAATACAGGGCTTCCCTGGTGGCGCAGTGGTTGAGAGTCCGCCTGCCGATGCAGGGGACACGGGTTCGTGCCCTGGTCCGGGAAGATCCCACATGCTGCGGAGCGGCTGGGCCCGTGAGCCATGGCCGCTGAGCCTGCGCGTCCGGAGCCTGTGCTCCGCAACGGGAGAGGCCGCGGCAGTGAGAGACCCGCGTACCGCAAAAAAAAAAAAAGAAAAAAGAAAAATACAGTAAATACTCTGACACTCTAAGGATTATAGATAGGACAGAAAATTATTTTATTGAAGTATAGTTGATTTTCCTTTTTTTAAAATATTCTTTTCCATTATGGTTTATCATAGGACATTGAATATAGTTCCCTGGGCTATACTGTAGGAGCTTGTTGTTTATCCATTCCATATTACAATAGCTTACATCTGCTAAACCCAACCTCCCACTCCATCCTTTCCCCAACCCCCTCCCCCTTGGCAACCACCAGTCTGTTCTCTATGTCAGTGTCATAGATTTGTGTCATAATTTAGAGTCCACATATAAGTGATAGCATATGGTATTTGTCTTTCGGGCTTACTTCACTTGGTATGATAATCTCTAGGTCCATCCATGTTGTTGTAAATGGCATTATTTCATTCTTTTTTATGGCTAATTGTCCATTGTTTATATATTCCACATCTTTATCCATTCATCTGTCAATGGACATTTAGGTTGCTGGCCATTGTGAACAGTAGTACTGCTATGAAACTAGGGGGTGCATGTATCTTTCTGAATTATAGTTTTGTCTGGATATATGCCCAGGAGTGGGATTGCTGGATCATATGTAATTCTATTTTTAGTTTTCTGAGGAATGTCCATACTGTTTTCCACAGTGGCTGCACCAGTTTACATTCCTACCCATAGTGTAGTAGGGTCCCTTTTTTTCCCCACATCCTCTCCAGCATTTATCTGTAGACCTTTTAATGATGGCCATTCTGACTGGTGTAGGGTGGTACCTCATTGTAGTTTTGATTTGCATTTCCCTAATAATTAGTGATGTTGAGCATCTTTTCATGTACCGATTGGCCATCTGTATGTCTTTTTTGGAGAAATGTCTATTTAGGTCTTCTGCCCATTTTTGGATAGGTCGTTTTGTTGTTGAGTTGTATGAGCTGTTTGTATATTTTGGAAATTAAGCCCTGTCAGTCTCATAGTTTGCAAATATTTTTTCCCACTCTGTGGGCTGTCTTTTTTTTTTTTTTTAATGGTTTCCTGTGCTATGCAAAAGCTTGTAAGTTTGATTAGGTCCCATTTGTTTATTTTTGTTTTTATTTCTATTGCCTTGGGAGACTGACCTAAGGAAACACTGGTACAATTTATGTCAGAGAATGTTTTGCCTATGTTCTCTTCTAGGAGGTTTTATTGTCATGTCTTATATTTAAGTCTTTAAACCATTTTGAGTTTATTTTTGTATATGGTGAGAGGGTGTGTTCTAACTTCATGAGTTACATGTGGCTGATAGGACAGAAACTTACGACACAATTTGCCTTCTAAGAACTCACAAACTAGATCAGGAAACAATAAAATGACATAACACAACAGAAAAGAATTTAAGAAAACAAACTTAAAGGTCTTCTGACTGACTATAAGGACTATAAAAACCATGGAGAAGACAATAAAAGGGCTATAGAATGAGGGGGGGTAAGAAGCATTCCTGTAAGGAGAAAAATTAACAAAGGAGCTACAGAGCATGACCTAAATGTGGAATTCTATGCTTAGAAAGATACCTAGAAATTACCTAGATTAATCCAGTGCCCTCTTTTCAGCAATAAGCAAATTTAGGTCTAGCTGGGTTTTAACAACAAAGTCAAAGGGCAAGTGAACAAGCAGGGCCTAAAATACTGACTTCCTGATTCATTTATGCACATTTATTGGGTTTGTTTCAGCACTATGGTACTGAAAATCAGGCTGATTGAAACTCAGTCCCCTCCACTAAAATAACTCCAGTAAAAGCGATTTTAAAAGGTATTTAAGAATGACAAAGCAATGTGAGAGTATATAATTAATATTTATACCAATATGTACCAAGTACTATGGATTCACAGGAGAAATTAACAATATGGAGGAGGGTATAAACTGTTGGCTTCACTGAGGAAATGACATTAAAGCTGAGAGGAGTGGCACTGAGATACGGTTTTGGTCATACAAATACATGGAACAGTAAAAGATTTTGTTGGCTTAAGTAAAGGTAGGTTGTTCTCTTCAATAAACTGAATGATTGGATTAAGAGATTAGGAGGGAAATAAGTTAAAATGAAATGATGTGAGTGGGCAAATTCACTGAGAGTATTTTCATATACATTATCTCATTTAATCTTTCTAATACTCCATGAAGAAAGCATGCATTATTTCCGTTATACTGATTAGGAAACTAATACTCAAAGAATATTCGACAATTTGCCTGACTCGCAAATTGGGGAAATGGTAAGGACAGAACTCAAATCCAGGCCTTTTTCACTCAGAATACAGTGTATTTTCTATACACTGTAGTGTAGAATACAGTCCATTAAAAATGTCTTCTCATTCTTTAAGGACTGGTTCAAATATCACCTTTCCTCTTTTCAAAGCACTTCAGTTACTGTTCTAAAACTTCACACACACACGTCTGTCTTAACTGCTAGACTAGTCTCTCAAGGTACAGGACTCTGTTTCTTTCATCTTTGTATCTCAGTGTCCAGCAAAACACCTGGAACATAGTTGTTTGTAAAAAAAAAAAAAAAAAAGTAATTAGAGAATAAATAACTGAAGCAGAAAGCCAAAGGATTTTAAATATGGAACAGAATAAAAGCAGAGTTTCTCTTAAAAAAATTCTTTATTCTTTCGAATTACTAATAACTTCTTCCTTCCAGATGTGGGTACTGAAATACAAAATGAAATGAAAATGGGTACTTATTAGGTTCTTAGTTTTAATGAAGTTCTATGACTTGAATCCTGCCGGATACCTGACCTATGACATCCAAAAAAAATAAGAGAATCTCCAGGATGAAGTAAAGGACTCCAGCCAGAAGAAAAATGAAGCCAAGGAGATAACTAGAAAGCTGTTGGGATAAACCTGTTAGGAGATGATGAGAATCTAAACTAAAATGACTATAAAATAAATGGGAAAAGTCTATGTTCTATGCAAATCCCCTTGGTTAAATTCCTTGAAAGGTCCTTCAGTCAGTCAGGGCTGGAGATTAGAGGCCTTCTAGGACAATAAATTATAGCATAACAGATAATGATAAACTGGTGCTCAAAAATCATCCTGGTGTCTAGGGATCAGCTAAAGTGTTTTGACACGTTCAAAGAAATGCAAAAATCATGTAGAACCAGTTATTTTTTAATTGTTAAGTAAGAAGCCAGCAACTATAAGCCCTATCTTTGAAAATGATGTCACTGGCAAACAGAACTGAATATAAGGACTAAAGTATCTTGTATAGGCCTTGTTAAATCAAAGCCACACAATCAGAGCTTAAGCATAACAGCTTTATCTATGTAACATTCTATAATTCATAAAGTACTTTCACATACGATAGGCATTACTGTTCTCGTTTCAGAAAGGTTCACAGAGGGTTGCTGTAAGCATTAGACTTAAATCTGTTTTCATAAGATGTTAGAATTCTTTCCATTAATGATTTTCCTATGGATAATCTCATTAATTATAAATTTACTTAAACAGCTATAAGTCTGTCAAAATTTCATCTTACAATGAAGCAAAATTGCTAAATAAAACAGAGCTATGACTAAACAAATATAAAAACAGTATAAGCTTTCCAACAATAAATAACAGCATTATTAAGCCTTAGGTATTTGCAACACAAACAGACATCCCAATAGATAATCCATATAAAATTTAGCCTTCTGAAAATAAAACCATCATAAAAGGGCTGGCTAAAATCTTTCAAAGATTTTTGTTCAAACTGAAGAATATTAATCTTGCCAAATTTAGACTTCAAGAGAAAAACTAAATTACTTTTTGCTCCCATAGTTGACTATTTTTAAAAAGAATTTTGTATTATCCCACTTACAAAGATTTTATATTAAAATTAGAGTGATATAATGATTTTGTCTCACATATAGTTTTTCTTACTAATTAGAAACACAAGATCACATTTTCTGCCTAGAATTACATAAGGAGGTATTTAAGTGAAAGGAAAATGAAAGAAAACACATTAAAATGAAAAAGAATACAGAAGTAACGATAAACAGAAACTGCATTATCCTTCTTTTCACATCAATAAGTAACAACACTGCCATTCTTCTAGTTCCCTAGCCTTGGGGGGAAAAAATATCACATTTCCTACAATTAAAACAAGAATTTATTATTTGTGGAATTTCCTAGGATGAGCCCTCCATCCCTGCCACCCTGATTCCCTAAAGAATCATAAGCATTCTTGTCTTCTTGCTTTAATTCCCACCATTTCCTGTTTATACTGCCCTTTCTCCTCTCTTCTTTTAAAAATCCCATCCTATGTTCAAAAGCTAGTAGCAGTGAAATAGTTCGATATTTTTCTAACACTATTCATATGGCCATAAATATAACAATCAAATATTTGCGACTGAATAGGAAAAGTGTTTATGAACGTAATACTCAAGCCTTTCCTCCTCAATGAAGTTTTTCCAGACAACTCTAGCCCACTGTCATTTTTCCTTCTCTGAACCACTCATACAGCAGCACTTAGTCATATATTGCTTTGGGACTTCTCTAACACTGTTATATTATACTGCAATTTTATTCTTGCTCTGTCAGTTAAATTCCGTGTGTGCATAGACTTACCAACTTGATTTCAAACACATTTAAGGATGCGCCTGTGTATTACACTTTTATATATACCCAAGAGGCCAGTAGAATACTGTACGTATATCTAGTGTCCCATAATTTGCTGAGTTAATATTTTACTTTATCTGTTACGTTTTATTATTTCCTTTAAAAAAAGCTCTCCTATGATAACATATTTTCTATGATAAAATTAAAAATGAAACCCAAGCTGTTTTCTTTCTCAGTGATCAGATGGTAACAAACAGCTATTTAAAACATTAACTTCCACTTGCCAAACACCCAAGCTATGGAGAGCATGATATATCAGAGAGCATGATACTATCACACACTCCTTTAACTAAAATTTGCAAAGCAGTCTAACAGCACATACCAGTTTTCACAATTAAGAGCCTGATGTTATAGCACACCCTAGCGATCAACTATGAAACCACATATCCTTAAAATTTTTAAAGTTCCACGACAAATAAAAATATCCAAAGAAAATAAATTTTAAAAAATACATTCAATATTTAAAATGTAAAAATATTACAAAAACAATCGTAACATTCATACCTTAACATTTATACATCTAAGGCATACAACATAACTCATTACATTAGAAGTAAACGGTACTTGAAACAGCTAAAATTTTGTTTCATTTATTCTTCTCATTCACCAGATGCTCACTGAGCACATGCTAGGAAACATTCTAATCAGTGATGAACAAAGATCAATCTTCCTCGCTCTCACTGAACATACAGCTAAAAATAGAGACATTAAAATACTTGTATTTGAAAACATTAAACAAAGAATCACACCAATAGTAAGTTTACAGTAATTCCGCCCTTATCCACAGGAATACATTCCAAGTCTAGTGGATGCCTGAAACTGCGGATAGTACTGAACCCTATACGTACCATGTTTTTCCTATACATACATACCTATGATAAAGTTTCATTTATAAATTAGGCACAGTAAGAAAGTTACAACAATAATAGAACAAATATAACATATTGTAATAAAAGTTATATGAATGTGGTCTCTCGCTCTTTCAAAATATCTTGTACAAATATGCCTTTTCCATCTTAACTAGGAACTTACGCACTGTGGCCGTAACTTCTGCATTCTGAGGTATGATAGTAAAACTGGCATGAATTTCTTTTTCCTTCTTCATAATGTCATGGATAGAAGATTCACTTGTATCATAGATCTTAGCAACCTAAGGATACAGTTTTTTTCCTCTCCTTATTAGGTGGAGGACTTTCAATTTTTTCACTTAAAGGAAGCACTTTATGGCTTCTCTTTGGCGTATCCGAATTGTCAACATCACTACTCTTGTGCTTTGGGGCCATTATTAAGTAAAGTACAGGTTACCTGAACAAGCACTGTGATACCCTGACAATCGATCTGATAACGCAGATGGCTACTAAGTGACTAACGGGCAGGATATGCCGCACAAAGGCATGATTCACGTCCCAGGTAAGATGGAGCAGGACGGCGAGAGATTTCATCACACTACTCAAGACAGCGTACAATTTAAAACTTAAAAATTGTTTATTTCTGGAATTTTCCATTTAATATTTTCAGACTACAGTTGACAACGGGTAACCAGAACCACGGAAAGGAAAACCGCAGATAAGGAGGGACTACTCTAACTGTGCTAAGTGTGATGAGTGAGAAGCGCTACAAAGACATATAACAGGAAACTGACCCAGTAAGAGAATAAGAGAAGTCAGACTTCTTCAAATATGACTGAACAGAGATTGGAGGAGAGTCGACTATTCAAAGGGTAAGTAAGTGGGAAGAAGTAACTGGTATTTGAGAAACTAAGAGAAGGCCAAGGTGGCTAAAATACAGAGATCTTATTTAAAAGATAAAGCTAAAGAGGCTGGCAGGGGCTAGACTATGTGGGCCTTGAAGGCCATATAAGACGCTAGCTTTTATCCTACGAGGTTAAGATTTGCATTAAAAAAAAAACCACCACCACACACACTAGCTCAATATATTGTAGAGAAGGAAGAAAGGCTACGGCAAGACCAGTTAGGAGGCTTACTCAGATGGCCCAGGTGATCACAGTAGTCTGAATGAGGGTGATGGCAGTGGAGATGAGGTTAATACATCGATCTGAGAAATACTTAAGAGATAAAACTGTCATGTCCTGCTGAAAGAATGGAAATTGCTGAAGAAGATGGACATGTCAAAGACTTGCAAATGACATTTACTGAGGAAGAGAAATCAAGAATAGGCTGGTTTTATGTTTTGTCTGTGTTTTTGTTTGATTTTGGTTTTATGATAAGGCTATGAGGAAAACATTAAGTTTGGTTTCGGACATAAAGTTGAAGGTATTTCTGAACATCCAAATAGGATGGCGACATCAAGAAGGCAGATGGAGAATTAAGTGTGAAGCTCAGATAACAGAGGTGGACAGGCAGTTTAACTTTGAGTCTTTAGAGTATAGCTGATAACATAGAAGCTCAGGAATATTAGCATAGAAAGAATATAAGTGAAATGACAAGACGACCTATAAGTGAACTTCAAGTACTACGAGTCATGTAAAAAGTCCATGGTGTTGGCAATATGGAGGTCACTGCTGAACTTATCAGCCTGAACTGTTTCAGTTTAGTAATGGGATTGGAAGCCAGAATGGATTGAGAAGTGACTGGGTGATTGAGAAGTGAGCGGGTGCTGACAGCTCTTTTGAGAAATCTGGCTGTGAAGGAAACAGGAAATTGGTAACAATAGGACAATTGCTAGAAAACGTGTGGGGGATAAGTGGGGGATCGATTACCCCACCCATTCCACGTGTGAGAGACCTGTGCATGTTCAAAACCAGACGGGAAAAAATCTACTTAAATAGTTGAAGCCTTCAGAAGTGGAAAGGGGTTAAGATACAAGGTACAGGTATAAATCCTAGCCTTAGATGGGAAGGATAACTCTTCTACTGTAAAACAAGAAAGGAAGATAAGATGAATACAAATAGAGGCAGATTTGTGTGTCTTGAAGTAGGAAAAATAAAGAAGTTATGTCTTTCTATTTAAAAGCATGGTCTACAGGACAACACTCATCATATAACTTATCATATAACTTAACATTTTTTCTTCTATCAGAAGACTATTCATTTTTTTTAATATAATAGATGTAGGGTCATTACAGAGGATGATAAATAACCAATTAAAATGTTTTTCTAATTAAAATTTTGAATAGAAAAACCTCATGAGATGTGTATACATATGTAATGCTACATTTAATGAAGTAAATATATATAAAATATATATGGATAAGTGTGTGTATGTATACAAGGAGCACTCGAATGTAGTTTGGACATGGAATGCCAAGGAGCTGATTTGTTCTCATTTATAATGACTTATTAAGAAAATCCTAATTGAAATAAATACTAGACAAAATTAGAAACAGATTGAACATTGAGGCTGATAAACTTGCTCTTCATAATGCCTTGTACTCTTTTAATTAATCATTTCTGTAATAAGGTTGCTCTTCTCTTTTGGACTAAGTTCTACATGAGCAGGGGCTATGTTACAGTTCACCACTGTAACTCTAGTACCTAGTGTAATGTCTGATACAGAGCAGCTAATAAATATTTGTCAACATTAAGACAGCGTCTTACATTGCATCCAATTTGTATTTATGAGCCTATCAAAAGAGCCTTAATATCCTAAGTAAACATTATGTAAAAAGGTTTATCTATCTGTTTTGTGTGTTAGGGTTCCATTTAAGATTTTTATTTTAAAATAGCATTACACTGCTAAAAAGCATTACACTGCTCAAAAGTATTTGAAAAGTTAGGAAGATAGACCAGATGACTTCTTCAGGTCCTTTGTAATCTCTCTCTGATTTTCTGTACTGTAAGTATGTGGCTCAAGAACTTTGTCTGTAAATGTACATAGGAAAGCCAGTCACAAAATCAAAAATAGAACTATGTTTAAACAGTTCATCTAAACCAGCAGTCCAAGGTTCTTGGAAGATTCTGACAGTTCCTCAGGAGCTGCTTACAGGACAGGTAGGTAAGGTGAGGTTAAATTAGTTTGATTCCCAGACCCCTCTCCTCACTTCAATCAGAGAAGTTTATATTACCTGTTTGATAAAATAATTGGACATGAGATTTGATTTTTAAAAAGCGTTTAGGGAGGAAAAAAAGAGGTTTGACAGTGAAAAATTATTATGAAAAACAAAATTATTAATCTGGTCACAACTAACATTTTTAATCATTTTGTAATTAAACACTCCCTGAAACACTCTAGGGAGTATATTATTTGGGAGATGTCATATTAGCAGAAGTAGGAAAAAAAACCCTCCATTTAGTTAACCAACTTGAAACATACGCCAATGTTGGAAGAAAAAACTATCTGATGCCCCAAGAATGTTTGGTTCCTTTTTGAATAATAATTAAGAGAATTTACGGATCATGGTGAAACTGTGTTTAGATTTTCATGGTTCATGTAGGCATTTATAATATGAAACATCTTTGTTGAAGTCCAATGTATTTTAAAATTAGTATCAAAAATAGCGAGAGAAAAAGCTGGAAATGCCCAAGTCACTCAACAGATGCAAATAAACAGGTGGGTTCATAGCCAAACAAAGAAATATACTGTTCAGCAATAAAATGGAATGAACTACTGATACACATAACAACTTGGATGAATCTCAAAATGTATGCTAAGTAAAAGATTTTTATAAAAGCACATGCTAAATGATTCTATTGATATAAAACTACAGAATATCAGTGCTAGTCTATAATAACAGAAACAGGTTAGTAGCTGCAAGGAGACAGGACAGAGAAGGAAGGACTACAGAGGGGCATGAAGAAACTTCTGAGAATGATGGATCTATGCACTGACTTCAATAGCTGGTGATGATGGTTGCACGAGGGTATGCGTATGACAGACTTCGTCAAACTGTATACTTTAAATATATACAATTTACTGCAAGCCAATTATACCAAAATTATCTATCTTAAAAAAAATACGTTAATTTTGAATGTAAAAGAATGTATAAAAAAATCTACCTTTAAAGATTATTTAAGGATATAGAACCACCACAGCACATTTTAAGGTAGGAAAATGATTATTACCTTACAACTTTTGCAGCCTGGGAACTTTCAATTCCTTTAAAACAAACTTTTTTGACATTGTCTCCTGAGCTTTGGCCAGTAATAGACTTTTTTTCTTCTAGTAAGAAATCCCGGAATGACTTGGATGAAACTGAATGTAGAGAAGATGCCCTGTGAAAAAACAATAGAGATCATGTAAAAAACACTCATTTTTGCTGGAAGTGAGAAGGGGATATGGAGGGAATATATACCAAAAATTTTACAATAATATAATTACAGTTTTCAATGTGATGTTGGATTCTTGCTGTCAATTGTAGATTAATCAAAACTGTGTGATAAGAAAAAACAATGGAGACCAACACTGGTGATAACCCAGATGGTGAAGTAAAACAGCTATTATAACTATGCCTCAGGTAACAACAAAAAATATGGTCAGAATAATAAGAAAATCTGTATAGACCTATACCTCTTTAAAAAATTTTATTAATCCCACCAGCTTTTTATTGTAGAAATTAACAAAACAAAAACCTAGATTAGCCAACATTGTTGTAAAAAAGAGATACAAAACTGGAAGAAGATAAAACAAGGTACAGCAATCAAGACAGTGGGGTATTAAGGATTAACTGATCAATGGAACAGATTAGAGAACCCAGTACTAGACCCTCATGTAGACAGTCATTTTACTTTCAATAACAGCACTGCCAAAGCAACCCGGTGGGAAGAATGTTTTCTATAATATACAAATGGTTTACAGAAGGAAAAAAAACCTTGACCTTTACTTCATACCATACCCCAAAATTATTTCAAGATGAATTATAGAACTAACAAACATAAAAGCTAAATATCCTGGAAGAAAACAGAAGACTATCTTCATAACTCAGTGGTAAGCAAAGGTTTCTTAGGACATAAACAGCAATAACCGTCAAATCAAGAAATGATAAATTAGACTTAATTAAAAACTTCTGTTCATCAGAAGATATCGTTAAGAAAACAGAAAATATTTGTAAAACATACATCTGGCAAAGGACTTCTACCCAGACTCTAAAAAGAAATCCTAAGGACTTCCCTGGTGGTGCAGTGGTTAGGAATCCACCTACCAACACAGGGGACATGGGTTCAAGCCCTGGTCTGGGCAGATCCCACGTGCCTCGGAGCAACTAAGCCTGTGCACCACAACTACTGAGCCTGTGCTCTGGAGCCCGTGAGCCACAACTCTGAGCCTGCTCACCACAACACTGAAGCCCGTGCACACTAGAGCCCGCATGCTGCAACTACTGAGCCCACACACCACAACAACTACTGAAGCCCGCATGCTCCAGGGAAGGTGTGCTGCAACTACTGAAGCCCACGCACCTAGAGGCCGTGCTCCACAACAACAGAAGCCACCGCAATGCGAAGCCCACGCACCACAACGAAGAGTAGGCCCTGCTCGCCACAACTAGATGAAGACCGAACGCAGCCAAAAAAAAAAAAAAAAAACAGGAAATCCTAGAACTAAAAAAAAGACAAATACAGAAGACAAGGCAATTTCAAAAGGCATGCAGAAAGGATCTGAATAGACACTTCACAGAGGAAGAGATGTTAATTGGTCAATAAGCACGTGAAAAAGTGTGCTCATTACTCATGAGGGAAACACAAAACCGCAAGGAGAAACCACTACACGCCCACCCAAACAGGTAAAATTAACTGACAATACCAAATGTTGGCAAGGATGTGAAACAGCCAACAGTCTCATAAATTTTGCTGGGAGGATAAAATGATACAAATGCTGTGGAAAAGATCTGGCAGTTTTTATAAAAAAGTAAACATGCATTTTCTGTAAAATCCAGCAATTCTACTCCCTAGTGTTTACCCAAGAGAAGTTAAAATACATGTCTACAAAAAGGACTAAACAAGAATGGTCAGAGCACCTTTATTCTTAAGAGCCAAAAACTGGAAAGAGTCCAGGTGTCCATCAATCAACAGGAGTAAACACACCTGGAATACTACTGAGTAATAAAAAGGAATAAACTATTAGTATACACAATCCAAATAAATCTGAAAAACATGCTGGTGAAAGAAGCCAGACACAAAAGTATATTATGTTTCACTCTAATTACATAAACTTCTAGAACAGGCAAAACCCAACTATAGTCAAAAAAGAAAAACCACAACAATGGTTGACACTGGGGTGAGAGGGGGGCAAAGATAAAAAAAGAATTTTTTGAAGGAAATTTTCTGGGATAATGGTAATGCTCATCAATTTACTAAAAATGTAATATAAACAATGACCAAGTGGGCTTTATTTAATGCAAGGTGTTCTAACAGTGTTCTAACACTCAAAAAAAAAATTAACATAATTCATCACATTAACAGGATAAAGGAGAAAAATTCTACGGAAAAGTTCTATGATCCAGTCAATGGACACATCAAAAAAATTAAATACTTAGGGATACAATTAACAAAACATGGATGGACATGATACATATATTTAAAACTATAAAAGACTGCTGAGAGATTTTAAAGAGAATCTAAAGGATACCATGTTCATTCTTAGGGGACTCAATGACCCAATATTGGTAACCTGTCAATACTCTTCAATTTATCTACAGAGTCAAAGCAACACCCAACAAAATCCCAGTAGGCATTTTTTTTTTTGACAAGCCAAATCTAAGATTTATTTAAACATGGTCAAAACTAAAAATAGAAAAAATAATTTTGAAAAAAACAAAATCAGAGAAATTATACTATCTGATTTCAACACTTATAAAAGCTATCATCAAAAGCACATACATATAGGTCAAACGGAACTGAGTAGAGTCCAGAATTAGACCCCCACACACATCATGGTCAACTGACTTTCAGCAAAAGTGCGAAGTAATAAAATGGAGCAAGAACAATCTTTTCAACAAATCGTGCTGGAACAACTAGATATCTATCTGTATGAGACAAAAACCTTGATCTCTACCTTACCCACGTATAAAAAGAAAAATCACAAAAGCTAAACTTAGGAAACATCTAAATCAAAACAAAAAAATTTTGTAACCTTAGTCAAAGACATAAAAAGCCCTAACTTTCAATGAAAACAAACAAAAAAATGGATGCAATGGGTTTTACCAAAATTAAAAACTTCTGCTCCTACAAAGACAATGTTATTAAGAAATGAAAAACCAAAATACAGACTGGGAGATAATATCCACAAAACTTATCCAAAAACATCCTTATTTTCAGAATACAGACTCTCAGAATTCTAGATTAACAAAATAGCCCCAATAAAAGGCAAAAGATCTGAAAAGACATTTCAGAGATATGAAAATAGCCAATAAGCCCCTGAGAAATACAAAATAAACCACACCTACTAGAAGACCTAAAATTAAAAAGATTAAATATACAAAGTGTTGGAAAGGATGTGGAATAATGGGAACTCTTACATGCTACTAGTAGGAATGTCCAATGGCATGACCATTTTGGAAAACTGTTTGGTACTTTTCCTAGGAAGTCAAACATTCACTTAACATACAAACCAGCAATTCCAATCCTAAGCATTTACTCAAGAGAAATAATATAAGATTTGTACATAAATAACTTTTTTCATAAAAATAAACTCAGTATTTCTCAACAATAAGAAAGGAAGAAATTTACTGATACATGGAACAACATGGATGAAGCTCCTTTATGTTGAATGAAGAAAGCCAGACACAAAAGAGAGCATACTGTACTTAGATGCCATTTATAAGAAGTTCCAGAACAGGCAAAAACTAAGCTACAGTGATAGAAATTTCATCAGTGGTAGCCGGGGGCATGGGTAGAGGGTGAGGTTTGGTTGAGAAAAGATAGTGGGATGGTGGAAATATTTTTCTTAATTGGAGTGGTGATTACACAGGTGGTACATTTGTCAAAACTCCCACTATACACTTGAAATTACTGCATTTTACTTTATGTAAATTATACCTCGGTAAAGTTATTTCAAAAAAACAGAATACACAATGAAATCTGCACTCCTTCTGAATAAAACAATTTTTTATGGAAAGGAAGTGGAAAAAGGTCAACTCACATACCACTAGTGAGAGTGTTTAGTGGTATCTATTAGAAATGAATATATGCATATCCTACAACCCGGTAATTTTATTCCTAGTTATATATGCAACAAAAATGCAAATATGTTCAACAAAGACGTGAACTAGAATATCTACAGCAGCACTAACCCTAACAACAGTAAAACAACAAAGCTACTAAAATGCCAGCAAGAACTGAATGAGTAAAATAAGTATATTTACACAATGGAATATTAGTACTCATCAAAATATGAATTTCATAAATATAATGCTGAGCAAAAGAAGCTAGAAACAATAATGATTCTGTGTGTGTGTGTGTGTGTATTAAAAAGGGGAGATTACTCTATGGAAGTAGAAGTCAGGATAGAGGACTGGGGGAGGGGACTTGCTGTTAGTGTTACTTCTTGATTTGAGTGCTGGTTGCACAAGACGTGTTCAGTTTGTGAAAATACAACAACCTACACACTTATGATAACTGCACTCCGAAGTGTATACATTATGTTTCAATAAAAAGTAATTTAAAATTTAAATCTAATTTTACATGGAGAACATAGAGGAAATAAAAATTAAGTTGATCTAAATAATCAAAAATACACAAAACTAATCACACCCAGTATAGGTGTAGTACTTTGAGAATTAGTTGAGTGGAATGCACTTTAGAATATCTACCAGAAAACAGTATACAAATTAAAAATCACCTTTACAGAGTAATTTAGCTTCCAAAGATTTCATGCTCAGATTGCTATGGTATTAGAATCTTTTTATTCAACAATGTTTTACTGCAATCCAAAATGTAAAAAGGATTTGCAGGGTAGTAGTCAGGGTCAGGCACACAGGCTCTGCGGCTGCTACTGTTGTAGGTTCAAATCTTGGCTCTGTCACATACCAGCTTTGACCTTGGGGAGATACTAACCTCTGAGCTTCAGTTTCCTCATCAGTAACATGGAGATACTGATACCATCTCCTTCCTTATAATGGTTGTTGTGAGGATCAAATGTTAACCTATGGTAAAATACTTAAACAGTACCTGATACATAGAAATGCTATGTCAAGTCTGTTACTGTCCACAATTTTCACAGCATTTAACAAAACTAACTTATTTTAAGAGAAAAAGAAGACAATGAGAACACAGAAATTCTGACATGAAGAAATATAGTCAGTTCATAGGCATAATGTCTTTCCTTCCTAAAGTCTAACTTAGAAAAACTGATTCAGAAATGTAACCTTTAGCTATGATTTTGTATACTAGAACTACACTGTAACCTTAGCATCATTTTCAGAAATCCTTAATAAGTCAAAATTATGAGTAACAACATAAGCAATTTCCTATTCTAATATTTCTTCTATTTTATTTACTCAGAAAACAAAGTGAACACAATGCTAACCAGTTAATTCCCCAAAAAGTTAAATTCATACTTTGAAGAAACCATAAAATCCAAACCCAGGTTAAATTCATAAACTATTTGGGGTTCCCCATAAAAAATTAGCAAGGCCTTCTAATAACTTATCTGAATTCACACTGCTACCAGGTTAACAGATTCACAATGTCAAGCTCAGGCAAGGCTCACTCCAGAACCCAGGAGATCACTATATTAAGATCACTATACTCGACTACTGTGTCCACATTTAAAAATCATTTCCCCTATGTAAAATCTTAAATCATAGAAAGGAAATTTTCTTTACAGATTTATCAGAAACATGACCTACTAAAGTATTCACATAAAAGATATTTCTTCAAAAGGAGCTTACCTGACTTTACCACAAAATTTTCTCCAAAGCACATACATATGCAGAACACTGAAAAATTAAATACAAAGAACCACTCTCCGTTTCCTTACCAACTCCTTTCTGCTCCTGCCGAAAACACACATACCTGAAGGTTTCTACTGGCAAACAACGTATCTATGGTGGAAAGTACAGTGTCTCATCAGTCATTAGGGAACACTGCTGGCGAATACTCTGTCAAAAAAATCTGCTGAATGTCTTTTGTAAGTAATTCATGTCTCTAAATACAGAAGCTTCACAATGATCTGTGTAAGAACCACACGGTGTCAGATTCATCTTCGTGGTAATTTGGGAACTTCTAGATGTGGTAAATAATATACACAATTTTTATTTCTTTAATGGCTACTTAGGATAACATCTCCTTAAGAATAAATATAGGTAACAATGCTTACAAGATATCTTAAACTCACATGTTCATTAACCATGCATAGTGGTTACCTATAAAATGTCTTATGCAGACTTCTTTAAATGAGTTCTGTTATTCTTTCCATTGATCATGCCATACTTTGAAACAGTGTCTGATTTCCAACGATTTTACTTTCCTAACTCAAAGGTTCTGGCTCTTTTCCATTTTAGCAGCCAGAGAAACTTAATGAAGAAGCATCTGTAGCCACATAAAAAATTAATCAAGATTTTGTTCCTCAACTAAAGCAGCCATGAAATTTTTGCTTTAATGAATAAAATTTCTAGCTCTAAAAAGTTAAATAATTGAAATTAGTTTATAATTTATAGGTTAGCTCTAAATGGAATTTGGAGAATTTACATTCATACATCAAGCCAGGCCACAAAGATTGTGCATTCTTCCACTCAAGATGACTGGTGAGAAATGTATTATTTCTCCAAGTAAAATAAAGGATAATGAAAAGTGACCAACTCCCATGTACACTTGGCGTTTTCACATTAGATTTAAAAGTCAACTGGTTAGAACTTCATTGTAATGCAAAAACCAGTTATTGTGTGAACAAATTAAGTAAAATTCCTTACCACGACCAGGAGCAGACTTAGAGGGCTAATGTGTGATTTGCTAATGAACTGCGGCACATTAACCTCATTATTAAGATAAACACAGTATAAAAACACCTTCTAGTAAATAAATAAAATCGCATTAGATGATTCATCAGGATGATGAAGATGTCCCTTTGAGAAGTATTTAAAAAAAGATAAATCACTACAGTAATGAATATATTCCATAAATACAATCTGTAAGTCAGATTAAAATGCTAATTTCAGATTAATTTTCTACTTTTTTCAAAGCTGGGCAAAGTTTAAATTCTACCAATTTTCTATAAACCAATATTTACAAGAGATATTCTCAGGAAAACAAATCTATTACTATTTTATTTCTTTAAGCATATACCACATGTATTTACAACCTATGTGTAACGGATTAAAAATGAAGTGATATACTAAACCTGCAGCCTTCTAAGAATTCAAGAAAGAAAATTCAACAACCTAAAAATGACTATTTCCATTTATACTAAATATACATCATAATTCAAGAATACCAAACATCAACCATTTTACATAAATATGTTCTTAAAAGTTGTAACAAGGGACTTCCCTGGTGGTGCAGTGGTTAAGACTCCATGCTCCCAATGCAGGGAGCCCGGGTTCAATCCCTGGTCAGGGAACTAGATCCCACATGCATGCATGCCCACAACTAAGAGTTCGCATGCCACAACTAAGCAGCCCGCGAGCCACAACTAAGACCTGGCACAGCCAAATAAATAAATAAATAGAAATATTTTTTTAAAAAAACTTCTAACACATGTTTTCTGATCCCTGTCATTAATTTATATGCATATATTATATACATATATACTTATATATGTATAATTATGTACATTTATTGACATATATATCTTATACATATATTCTACTAACTCAGCCCACTATTTATTTAATAACTTAAGCAGTACATAAATTCAGAAGAATTTAGCAGAAATGAACTTTAAAAGATCCTTCAGATACCAAAAATTTGGTCTCATAAAGTCATAAAAAGGGTATAAATGATTGATTTTATGACAATTCAGATATCTCTCACTTTCATAAAAATTCAGAATAAATTACCTATAATTGGTCAGTTAGATAAATTTCTTTGGTTCCGTAAAATACATAAGATCCATTATTCATTTGTTTGTATTTAGATTTTCCAGTCGCATTTTCATCAACTAAATATATAATAAACATCACTTATAATTCAGTCACCAAATTACTTTTCAAAGAAAAATACCCTGATTATATTTTTGGCCAAATTTTATGGCATTCTTCCTCCCACATTCCTAGAATTCTCCTTAATATGCCATAATATATTTCTTTTGAAATTTAGACAGTCTCTTCAACGTAGAAGTCTGAGTTCATATTGCTAATAATGACTAGGGAAAATTTTTTCCTAAACCTGAAAATCAAAGTCTGAAGTTTCAGATAAATGATTACTCTAATCCTTTCCTCTAAAATCCCATGTTAAGTGAACTAGAGAATAATCAGAAAGGCATAAACCCACACAGGCAAAAGAATAAGGCATTAAGACAATGGCAGACTAAAAGTAATAATACTCTATTGGAGGACAGAACAGGGCCAGAATGAACCTTGATATAGTAGAAATAAAGAAAACCTGTCATCAAGTGGAGTGGGGGTAGAGTGTGAAGCTCGGAACCCTGAAAAGTCTCCTACGTTGGAGACATCTTAAGTATCAAATCCTGAAGTAGTCATGCAGATGAAAACAGGAATACTGGCTCAAGGTTTACTTGCGGAGTGGCAGAGAATGCCAGATGCCCTCCCTATCTCCACGTGATCAGATGACTGTACTTCCTTCACCTTGGTAGCAGGAGGATTTGATTGAAAATCACCAGTATACAGAGGCAGGTAGGACTAAACTGCTGTGTTTAAAATCTATATACCAAATGATGAGATACTTGAGAATCTAGACCAAATTGTGAGAACCTCAGTCCCAGGCCTAACTGCCTCACCCTGATCAGCTTCCAGAAGGCTGGCAACCAAATACAAAAATTAAAAGGCTTCTCCTTAGAGAAAATGACAGACCAAGGAGAAAAAACAAGGAGACAATGGTGCGGGGGTCCTCTAAGGGTACCGCTGGGTCACCCTACAGTCGCACCCATCAGTCAACCTGTCCCACACAGGCACACAGATTCCAACCAGAACTTAAAACAATCCACCAAATAAAACAAAACGTAACTAAAACATACATGAAAAAAGAGTGAATACACATCAATGTAAATCAATGACTATTTTTTAACTTTTATAAATGGAATCATATAGGGTCTTTTTTTCTGATTGGCTTCTTTTGCTCAATATTACATTGATGAAATTCATTCACACAGTTATATTTAGTCATAATTCATTTTCATCATTGTGTAGTACTCTACTATACTAATAAACTATAATTTATCCATTTACTGCTATAGACGTTTAGGTTGTTTACAGTTTTTGGCTTTTACAAATAAGGATGATACAAACATTCTGATACGTGTTGCCTGGTGCACACGTACATATATTTCTGTTGGATATAAAAGAGTGAAAAAGTTTATAGAGTACAGGTATCTTTAACAGTTGAATATTGAACAGGATACTAATAAAAGGGCACTATCGGCAAATAAGAAAGCTCTTGGCAATTAAAGATTTTAATAGTTAAATTAAAACATTCAGTAGAAGGGTTGTAAGATAAAGTCTGGGAAATGTTCCAGAAAGTATTTAGAATAGGAAAATAATTATATGAACATTAGAAGAGCAAAAATAAGAAAATTAGGGAAATCCAGGAAGAGCCATATCCAACTAATGTGATTTCTAGAGAAAACAGTACAGAAGAAAGTATCAAATAGAGTACAAGATGTTCCTAGAACTTAAAGACATGCTTTTCCCAATTAAAAGAGCCCATCAAGTACCCAGCATAATCTATAAAAGGGAACCCACGTCAAGGCACATCACTCTGAAATTTTAGAATGCTAGAGATAAAGAAAAAGGGAAGCGGGGGGGGACTTCCTTGGTGGTCCAATGGTTTAAGAGTCCTCCTTCCAATGCAGGGGACGCAGGTTGGATCCCTGGTTGGGTAACTAAGATTTCCACATGCCCCGGGGCAACTGAGCCCATGTGCTCTGGAGCCTGTGCCACAGCTAGAGAGCCCACGCGCCTCAAGGAGGAGCCTGCATGCTGCAACTAAGACACAATGCAGCCAAATTAATTTAAAAAAAAAAAAGAAAAGAAAAAGGGAGGAGGGGGAGAGGGAGGAAACTGGTAAACATAGCAAGAGTAAGGAATTGGAATGGCATTAGACTTCACAACAGCAATAAGAAAAAGGAACTCTACAAATGATTTCCAACTCAGAATTCTGTTCCAATCTATCAGTCAAGAATGGTGAGAATAGAAACATTTTCAAAGATATAAGAGCTCCAAAAATGTATGTCCTATACATCTTTTCTCAGAAAACCACAAACCAAGAAATAGAAAAACAGGATTTAGGAAACTGGGGATCAAACACCAGAGGGAAGAAAAAGAAATTCCCAGGATGACAGTTAAGAGAAGTCTCAAGATCACAGATACTAAGCAGGCCTGGAAAAGGCCTACTTCAGACCAGATAAGTCAAGAGTTCTAATGAAGATGCCTCCAGGGCTTCCCTGGTGGCGCAGTGGTTGAGAGTCCGCCTGCCGATGCAAGGGACACAGGTTCGTGCCCCGGTCCGGGAGGATCCCACATGCCGCGGAGAGGCTGGGCCCATGAGCCATGGCCGCTGAGCCTGCGCGTCCGGAGCCTGTGCTCCGCAACAGGAGAGGCCACAACAGTGAGAGGCCCACATACCGCAAAAAAAAAAAAAAAGAGAGATGCCTTCAATAAAAAACAAAAGTAATAAATTACCTGGTATGTTTCATCATAATGGAGAGAGAGAGGTATGTTTTAGAGAGTTTTGGGGGGAAAATTAGTGATGAGTACATAGGCAGTACAGGAAAACTGACTGAATTAGTTATTCTAGGGAAAAAATAGAATAGTGTAAAAAAAGGAAATAAAATCATCTTCACAATATGACTCTGTTGTGAATCTTAATTAACCAGTCATAAAAAAGAAAGTTTGGGGCAGGGCAGGCAACTGCTATCTTTCACGATAAGAAGCCTTGAAGTATTACCATACTATTAAATTTTTTAAACTATGTGTTTTGATTTAAAAAATTATTTTATTGGGGCTGGAAAGAACTCCTATGTTTGAAATAGATGCTAAACCAAGAGTATTTGTCCAGTAGTTGGATTTCCTAACTTGAGTGATCATTGTTTTGTTCCTTCTTTTGTTCATTTACTTTTTGTTTTTAAATAAGGAAACTGGTTGATGGCAGGGCTAAAACTGTATTTACTAATAAGCCCAAAGCTTCCTCATGTACTTAGCTAATTCTCTCAAATTGAGATATATTTAGTATCTTGAGAGCTAGTCAAAGAACTTTTTTTTTTGTCTTTTCCATACTTTTGTTTAGGGAAAACATAACTCAGTATTGTAACAGGGGACTTCCCTGGTGGCGCAGTGGTTAAGAATCTGCCTGCCAAGGCAGGGGACACGGGTTCGAGCCCTGGTCCGGGAGGATCCCACATGCCACAGAACAACTAAGCCCGTGCACCACAACTACTGAGCCTGCGCTCTAGAGCCCAAGAGGCACAACTACTGAGCCCGCACGCCACAACTACTGAAGCCCATGCACCTAGAGCCTGAGCTCCACAACAAGAGAAGCCACTGCAATGAGAAGCCCACACACCGCAACAAAGAGTAGCCCCTGCTCACCACAACTAGAGAAAGCCCGGGCGCAGCGATGAGGACCCAACACAGCCAAAAAATTTTTTAAAGTAAATAAATAAAATAGATTTATATTAAAAAAATATATATTATAACAGCTACTCCATAAACCCTACAGAGGCAGTGATTAAATCAGTTTTGTATATATTGCCTTATCATCAGAAACTAGAACAGTGCCTTGCATGTAGAAGGCACACAACAAATACCAATGAATTAAAACATTCTACTTGGGCTTCCCTGGTGGCGCGGTGGTTAAGAATCTGCCAATGCAGGGGACACGGGTTAGAGCCCTGGTCCAGGAAGATCCCACATGCTGCTGAGCAACTAAGCCCGTGAGCCACAACTACTGAGCCTGCGCGTCTGGAGCCTGTGTTCCGCAACGGGAGAGGCCGCGACAGTGAGAGGCCCGCGCACCGCGATGAAGAGTGGCCCCTGCTCGCTGCAACTGGAGGAAGCCCTCGCACAGAAACGAAGACCCAAAACAGCCAAAGATAAATAAATTAATTAATTAAAAAAAATTCTACTAAACCCAATCCCTCAAGTTTTACTCTCTTTTCTTTTTCACTTGGGTGTTCTCACCTCTTGTTTTCTTTTTCTGTGATCATGTTTTAGATTTACTAGTAGGTCTGATATTTAGTCCTATTGGTGGCAATCAAAATAAAATGAGTTGCCACTCTCTTCAAAACAATTTACATTTTAATGGGAAAAATATTCCCTCTTACAAATAGAAAAAAGTGGCATTAATGAAGGGATTCCCCCAAACCAAGAGTAGTCTCTAATACCCTCTTCAATGCTTGTGAGAACAACAGGGTTCTACTGATCTTTCCTGCCCATCATACTATCCATGTGTTTTTCTTCTAAAATTGGTTTCCAATTATTATGATATTAGTTACCAAAAAAAGGGAGGATGGGAGGGGAGCAGAAGTACAACCTATTTTTCATATGTCAAAATTGCTATCTGACCTCTTTGGAGATTATTCCTATTAATGTTGCATTATGGGTAAATTCTAATTGAGAAAAGTTATATAACACAATGTTAAGTAAACAGCCCTGCTTAAAAGTGACAATGACAAGCTATGATTATAAAAATTTTAAGATATTCATGATGCATACAGGGAATATACAAAGAAATTAGGGTGCTAAAACTGTTTGCTTTTATCAAACTTCTCTATGATATACATTATTTTTTATAAAAAATGAAAAAATAAGAATATTCCCTTAAACTGCCTTAGCAATAAACATTAATTAAAATACCAAGAAGAAATTTTATCTACACATATGAAAAAAATTCAAAAATCATGATGTACTTCTCAAAACAAACAAGAAAATAAAGTATTTCCCAAGGTCCAATTTTTAACATGAAAGCAAAGAGGGGAATGAAATATTTGAAAAGACAGGAAGGAAAAAAAAAAACCCACCCAAAGCCAAGAAGTACCTTAAAAGCTAATGTACAAAGCTTATTTTAATAAAAATTAGAGCATACCATGCATTCGCTGGTTTGGGGGTTTTTGAAGGAGCACTTAATGCTGTTTCCATGCTATTCATTCCTGAATTATTATCTTTGGTAGTCATTGCAATCATTTTTCGTTGCTTCTGAGACAGTTTAACTCCATGAGAAATCATTTTTCTAGAAATTGTTAAATTAAACCAATCAGTTTCACCGCTTCTGAGAAAGTTTAATTCCATAAGAAATAATTTTGCTATAAATTAAACCAATTAACATTAATTTCTGCTCAACAAAGGTTACTGGTAATTATATTGCTCTGTGTTTATTTGATGGGATTTTACTATTACTAGATCAAAATGACCACAAGTTTCAACAGTGGCAATATATATAATTAGTTTATACTATCAAAGATCAAGTAGCTACATGGGAGCCCTCCTAATACACTTGCATCACACTTGTAACAGAAATAGATCATTTTAGAGGCAAATTTCCGGCATGTAATACTGTATTCCACAAGAGCCAGACCTATCAACCCAACTCAGTCTTCAGCATATATTTAAGAAATAATGTTATGGAGGCTAAATTACCTAGAAAAGAGCTTACAACTAACTTTAACATCAAATGCAGAAAAATAATAGGAAAGGTCCAGTAGGTCTTTCCAGTTGTTTAGGGCAGAACTATAACACAACATGGTCTTTCCTTTTCTTATGATTTTGTAACCAACCCCAAATTTGTCTTTGGTGTAGCTCCACATCTTTGTCTGCTTTCTTCTATTTGCATGATGGTTCTGAGATCCACGACAGGAGGGCTTACAGGACTAAAAGACATATAAAAGTTACTTTACAACCCATTCATTTATCCATGAAGTCCAAGACCCAAACATTACTGAAACTGTAAATTATATATAACATCATTAATGAGAGGATAATTTAGGTCTATTTTGTCAGCTGCGGCCAACTTCAAAAAGGATATTTTGAATGAAAGCTACTTTTATATATACATACATAATAATAAAATGCATCAGAAGTCATAATGTTAAGAGATACATGTTTAATAAAATAGTCTAACATTAGTGATTAGAAGATGCTTCCAGGTGTTCCCACAAATATGTTTACTTAGGAAAAAAGGTGTCTACTTTCTGAACTATCTTTAGACCATGAAACAGCATAAACCGGGACATCATCTTTATTCCAACTGTGCAAAATACAGCACATTTCAAAATAATTACACAAATGGCCCAGATGGCAATATAATTGGTAAGTCAATTAACAGTCTTAGCCTATTATAAACCATACTAGGTAATAAAGATGAAGCATAAGCTCAATTAGCTCTTTGAAAGAATACTGCATGTTAATTATACTTATTCCTTCAGTTTTAAAAACTGACTTTTATAAGTAAAAAAAAATATGGATAGAATATAGGTTAAGTTAAAACTACAGCATAACATTAAATGAATAGCCTCTGAAAATTAACTGTAACAACACATTTTGTGAGATCTTAAATACACTTTAATGTGCAAAAAAAAAAGATAAAGTAAGCCTACAAATGGCAAAATGGTCGTCCTGAGTGGGAGTTTTTACTAATATACACTATCCATTAAAAAAGAAAAAGAAGCTGATATCAAGTCACTGTGTGTGTGTGTGTGTGTGTGTGTTATAGAGTATTTTACTAAGTATTCCCTGATGACACTGCAAAGGCAACTAAATTCTGTCTGGAAAAAAAAGCCTATTTTAGCCGGTTAGTAATTTGTATGCACTTTAGCTGCTAATTTGTATGCATTTAGGTAATTTTCTGTATATTAGAAATTTTTTTTAATGTGCTTCATTAAAAAGTTTCACTTGACCAAAAATAAATGATATTTCTCAGACTAACAAGTATAGAACAAAATAAAAATCCTACCTGAAAGAGCCAGAAACCCAACTGGAAGAGCTTGTAATATCAATTCTGTTACTGGGAATGGGCTGTGGAGCAGATATTTTAAGTACTGGTGATTTTTCCCATGGTTTTAAATCTTCCCTAAAATGTGTAGGAGGTGTACCATTAACATAGGATTTAATTTTCCCCTGGAGGTTAAAAAAAAAAAAAAAAAAATTAAAGAGTGAGTAATAGCAGGTACCCCTAGCACAGTAGCTAACACATAGTTGGTACTCGGTAAATACTGGTTAAACTATATTAAAGAGTAAAACCTTACAAGAATGATTATCTAGTATTTTCAATTCAGTGCTTCTACAGTTTAGTATCTTGATCAATTCTCAAACCATATCAGTGGCTATAACCCAATTATTAAAAGCTTTGGGAATAATTTTTAGGGACATAAGTTTGCATATCAAGTTCTTATTTACCTGAGTATTAAACAAATGTTAATAAATATAAGCTGTTCAAATAAGATATGAAGCAGTAACTTTAAAATTAACATCCATGACTTTAAAATGAAACAAAATGAAAGTCTGGTATAAATTTCATACAATTTACTCTGAATATAATTAAAGGACTCTGAATAAAATTAAAGCCAAATAATACTGACACTTCAAAAGGGACCCTAAAACTATTGCTATTACAATAGGTCAAGGAAGTTATTGAAATGGTATTTCCACTGCCAGGATAGATTCTCTACTATTGCCAAAAATTCAGTATGCCTTCAACCTTCTTTTAAACCTCAACTGTCTTCCAGGCCAGCCTAAGTGTAATATGAATTTCCCCCAAACTTCTACCTTACATAAAAAATTTTTATGATAAAAATTTGTTTTATATCAATCCTTGAGGCCTAGAAGACTCTTAATAAAGGGTAAATTTTCTATTGTCTCACAAATTTCTAGATGTTCTAATATATTTTGTGGATGTATAGAGGTTAGAAAAAAATTACTCTATCTGGTAAGTCTGACATTCTCCTTCCCTGTAGATTAACAACTATGGAATTAAATGTTAACAGATGTCTGAAACATGGCCTCCCCCAGAGCTGACCAGCCTAGGAATTCAGCAGCTTAGTGTCAATTATGCTAGACTAGGAGAAGAACTCCATTCCAGATTGCATTGCTCCAGTTCACACCGTGGCAGAAAGACACTAAACAGATTTTGGTATTAGGCTTACTTTCAAAATCACTTTCCTTTGACAATTTTTAGCTGGTGTTAACTGACATTTCACAAAATATATTTTAAGTAATTTAGCTATGAATATATATTTCAATATGCCTATACAGTATTGCTATACTTTACATCAACATTACTTTTATTGCAGAAATACAACATCATAAAGGGCTCAAAACTGCAATTAAAATCTTTAAAACTAGAAATATTAGGCAAATTTGAGAAAACTAACACTACATATATTATGTCATTAATTGTATTTTCTTATAAACCAGCCAGAAGAATGTTTTAAAGTTAGAGTAAAAATAATGAAAAACTAAACTGTCTATAGATTAAAATGTGAAGAAAATAGTGCATTAATAAACGAAGACAAACCTCAATCTTATCTGAATGAAATCCTGTTGTGAAATCAGGAGACTGTAAATCTCTAGGACTACCCACTCCTGCATAGCTTCCTTCAGAGTCTGATGTCAACAGTTCTGGAAGAGATTCCACAGAATTGGTCTTACCAGACTTTAGTAATCCTAAAAGGTAAAAATTTTTTCATATTTAAACACATATACATAAACATATATGTATTACATTTGATGAACCAAATAGAGCTAAAAGCGTCCATTTATCCAGATTTAGTAACATTTAAATTATAGTCACTGTACTAAAGTCTTAATAATTCAAGCTAACTGAAGAAAGAAATCAGTTGAAGTGAAAAACTGAAATGGAAAATTTTAAAACAACAGTTTTATTCATTTTAATTACACACCAATTAAGCAATAAACCTGAGGAAGATAGTTATTTGGTATCTGATTTAAAAAGTGACTCAGAACATTTTTTTCCCCATAAAGATAAGAGAGCAAGACAAAATTAATAAACTCTAGACCCCTCCCCTTTCCCTTTCTCATCTGTCTCTGCACCTATGCAAAGGGGGATTAGTCCTAGTCTGTGTGGGAGAAGCATTATAACCTTTCTGCCACTCATCTAAGCCAGCAGACTGGCCAGGTAGCAGAGGCTTTGCTGAAGCCTACTGTGGCCTGTTTGAGGGTTTTTCCCTTCTGCAAAATATCTGTGAATTGAGAGCTATTTTCAATTAGCTTATCACCTAAAGCATAAGTTGTTATGAAATGCATATACCATTTGTTCTCTTAAGCAAGCTCAATACCTCAATACCTGTGTCCCTGCTACATCTGGTATCCTGGCTCATTAGCAAATCAGTCATTTCAAGTACAGAGTAAAAAAAAAAAAAAACTTTTGCTTAGGTTCATGTGTTTATTTCCACATATTTAAAATGCAGTACAATCTAAAGGAAGTGGCAAAATAAATACATTATAAAACATATCTCATAAATTCAGTAAGTGTTGTTTTCTTTAAAAGTAAATCACCCTGGGCTTCCCTGGTGGCGCGCTGGTTAAGAATCCGCCTGCCAATGCAGGGGACACGAGTTCAATCCCTGGTCTGGGAAGATCCCACATGCCGCGGAGCAACTAAGCCCGTGCGCCACAACTACTGAGCCTGCGCTCTAGAGCCCGCGAGCCACAACTACTGAAGCCCAGGCGCCTAGAACCCGTGCTCCGCAACGAGAAGCCATCGCAGTGAGAAGCCAGCGCACTTCAAGGAAGAGTAGCCCCCGCTCACCGCAACTAGAGAAAGCCTGCATGCAGCAATGAAGACCCAACGCAGCCAAAAATAAATAAATTATATTAATTAATTAAAAAAAAAAAAAGTAAATCACTCTGACAAGATACGTGCCTTTTTTGTTGTTATTGCTAAAATACAATTTGGAAGAACATTCAAACTTTTCTCCCCCACAATGTTTTAAATATTTTTAAGAGTAGCAAATTTTTATATAAGAGAGTATATTTAATACTGGGATGCTCCCAAAAGTCAATTGGAAACAAATCTAATAAGACGATTAAAGTGGCCAACAATTATCTTTGATAAAAAAATATTTTCACAGAATGACTTCTAACTTTAAGGACCAACACAAACAAACGTTAAGCCTTCATATAACTGTCCTTGATGAAATTAGCTTCATACTCAGAATTTCTCCCAGAATAGGTTACTTTGGCCCCCAGTTAAATTTAACCTTTCAATCATTTTTGGCTTTGGCCACAGAAGGGAGTAGTATAGCAGGAAGAATACCGAACAGGAATCAAGAAAATAAATTCTACCTCTGGCTGCTACGACCTGAAATCACTTCAAAGTTTTCTGAGCTTGTTTCCTCAAGTTTAAAGGAAGGGGTGTAAATTAATTCATTATTAAGGTCTCTTCCATCTTCCAGCTCTGAAATGCTAAGACTCTTAACACATGTGCTATCAATAACATCCTTTAAAACAAACCAAATATCTGCTTTTTCCATAAATCTTTTAGGTATTTGGAAAATCACTAGCTCCACGACTGTCTATCCATTTATTCATCCTGCCATCAATCCACCTATGCCTCCTTCTAAGTACTACGGGTAACTCATATAACACAGAGGATGCAAAATCACAGAATTTAAACTTTAGAAAGGTCCTAAAATAGGAATCAGGAGATGCAGCAAATGAGAAAGACCTATAGACCTATACTTCATCAATCAATTTAGGTATATTAGCTTTCTTTTTTAATATCTCGTGTGTTATCTAAAACGACTATTCTTCACGTTATTTATCAAACATGTCAAATACCTCATTTGTACTTTTCAAAGTTGCCTGTATAAGGCTGATTGACTGTGAAAACACTGATAGAAACTGCACCAGTTTGTCTTATGGCTATAGACACACCAACTATTTCTGAAAGCCATGCTGTGCTGCCATTCTTTTTTGGTTACACTTCAAATTTTTATCTAAAGAAACTGTTAAAATTTAGGTCATTTAATCTGGATCTAATCAGATGAATCCAGAATGTGGGGTAGTCTACAATACCACTGGCCTCAACTTCTGAAAACAAAACAAAACAAAACAGAAAGGTGTGGCGGTGCTGTTCTACTTAAGAGACTAAAAAGACATTAATAAGCAAAGACAATGTCAACCCTGATACGACATTAGATTTTTTTTTTTTTCCTTAATGTTAAAACAGAAAAGGCTATAAAAACATGTTTGGACAATTAGGGAAATATGGGCATAGACTACAGCACTACATAATATGAATTAATGTTAACTGTCTTTCAATGTGATAATGGTATTGTGGCTGTATAGGATAAGGGTTGTATCTCCCTTATGCTTAGGAGATTCATATTAACCTTGGGGGGAAAATGTCATGTCTACAGCTTAGTTCCAAGTGGATCAGGTTAAAAAAAAAAGTGTGTGTGTAGAATGTTTGGAGGATGAGGGAACAGAGCATGCAAGACAAAGCCTGCAAGAAAAAGCAAATGTGGTAAGAGGTGAACAATAGATCTGGATAATGGGTATACAGATGTTCATGGTATTTTTCTTTCGCCTTTTTAGTAACTTAAAGATTTTCAAAATTAAAAACTGGGAAAAAAAATTTTAGAAAAACTATATAACCTTACTTTCAAACAGGCTCACATAATGCCTAGGTATAAAACGTGTTGTATTTTACTACTGGATTATAACCTCCTTAACACGCATGAATGGAATCCCACGTGGCATCTCACTTGAAGCACTGATATATATGAACTGAATGCACGTGTTAATAGTATCTCTGTCATGTTTTGCCCACCTCTAACCCTCTATGCCACTAGACAGAGTGGTCTTTCTAAAAACATAAACCTTATCCAGTCACACCCTGCCTTAAAAAATCCATCAACAGCTACCTGCAGCCTTCAGATTAAAGTCCAAATTCCTTAGTTTGGCATATAACACCCTCCAAAATCTGACGCTCTCCAACCTATCTCCTATCTGCACCTACCGGATATGGCCGAGCTATGCA
The DNA here is from genome assembly GCF_039906515.1 of Pseudorca crassidens. Lineage (NCBI taxonomy): Eukaryota > Metazoa > Chordata > Mammalia > Artiodactyla > Delphinidae > Pseudorca > Pseudorca crassidens. The sequence continues at coordinate 72,216,393 of NC_090308.1, read as the reverse complement.
CAACAAACGTGCAGTCTTTCTACTGCCTCTAGGCTTGAAACACACTGCCCCATTCTCTTAGCACGTCAATCTGCCTCCTTTTCTTGGCTAAATTCTCTTCACTCTTCGAGATCCAGCTCAGGTATCACTTTCCTCTAACAGATGTGCCCCGATCTTCTCAGACTAGTTTGGGTGCCCCTTCTGTGATCACAGAGCAAATGTCAATCAGAGTACTTATCACAATACATTACCACTTTCTGTGGCCTCCCTAAGACAAGGACTATTTTCTATTTCTGTAGCCCCAGCAGATGGCATATAATAGTATTTAATACATGTTAAATGAATTAGATAAGGAACAGAGACAAGAAAGATTAGATCAGAAAATATACCCTAAAATATTTTCCACTAACCTGTAGATGGTGGACTCTGAATAATATCTGAAAGGTTATAACCTCCAGAACTATCAGACCGCTTACGTGGCTTCTTTTTTGCTTTTGTTTTTGTCTTCTTGAACACACTTTCCCTAGGAAAAAAGCAAACATAAAAGTCATTTAAAAAAATTAAAGTTACAGGGCTTCCCTTGTGGCACAGTGGTTAAGAATCCGCCTGCCAATGCATGGGACACGGGTTCGATCCCTGGTCCAGGAAGATCCCACATGCCGCAGAGCAACTAAGCGCGTGCGCCCCAACTACTGAGCCTGCGCTCTAGAGCCCGCGAGCCACAACTACTGAGCCTGTGCGCCTAGAGCCCATGCTCCGCAACAAGAGAAGCCACTGCAATGAGAAGCCCGAGCACTGCAACGAAGAGTAGCCCCCACTCACTGCAACTAGAGAAAGCCCACATGCAGCAACAAAGACCCAACGCAGCCAAAAATAAATAAATTAAAATATTTTTTTTTTAAATTACAGATGAAACAGGAGAAGAACTATGCATTTTGAGCAACGGAATACAGCATTTTGGTCAAACAGAAAACACAAAAGGATATATATGTTCTAGTCCCATTTATCTAAGTGGCCCAGAGCACATTAGTTAATTCCACCAAACTTCAGTGTGATACTATCACTTGTTCTAACCCTAGCACTTCTGTGAAAATTAGAAACAAGATGGTATATAAGAAAATACTTTGAAAAGTAAAATACTGTACATGTTCACACACAAGCTATTATAATCTATGATCTGGAACTAGAAATATTTGGTGATAATTTTTAAAGTATTTCAGGGGCTGCTTAATTCCTTGAATTATTATTAATCAGGAAAGAGAAAATAACATTATCTATAAGGACTACAACAGTCTTATTTCACCTAAAAATTATAGATCTCATTACATAATTCATCCACAGTAACACAGGTCAGCTGTGAATACTATTATTTTGTGAAGGATAATGTATTTATGTCAATGTTAATCATTTTATTATAATTTTTAATGTAATAACATGTCATACATCCAAGTCAGATATTTATAAACCTCAAGTATTCCAGTGGCTACCACCAAACTCTAGAAAAGAGGTTAAAAAAGATTTCTGGAACCAAGAGCAGCTTTTCAGTGAGCTACAATTATACTCATACATATATATACACTCACACATGTATGTAGTAAATGACTTGAACGTCCGAAGATTTTATTTTAACAGGTCATTTACCAAGCAGAAGGAAAGTAATTCTATAACCAGCTGATAAATTAGCCTAAAATGCCGACTGGAAATTCTAAGCAGGACTTATTAAATGGTCAACAGGGAGATTGTGTAGAACCTGGGATATTTTATTGAAGGACTCCCAAATGCCAGTCACTGTGGGTCATATCTCTTGAATGAGTAGGGTTCTCTACAGAGAGGGATCTAGAAGAATGGCTGATGAACTCCCCTTGGTTCACCCTCTCCAGAAGGCAAATCTCTCGTCTTCTGCTAAGATGGAGGAGGGGCAATCAATCACTTGGTTCAGGAATACATCAATGCTCTTTGAAAAATTTTCAAAAAAAAAAAAGCTCTTTTCCAAATCCAACCACTTACACTGGTCTTCATAAACCTAGTACCTATAATTCTTAAGCCTTTCCAGAATTCTGTTTTAGTTTTTTCTAAGTCATTACTGCTTGGCAACCACTTTCCAACTTCCAAAACTGTTAACATCTCCTGATTGCCATTTACTCCTTTCCTGTTCTCTCTGATCTAGTGCAATATGCCTTTTTTATTTCTTTACTATAATCTCAGCAGGGTTTGGAAAGGTAGTTAAGATAATTGCACTTATTCAACCCAACATATTTAACCAGAAGGCTACATTCCTTTTGTGTTTATACTTAACTTTGTTATATCTGCAAATATTAATTATGCATTTACTTTGTATTGTATCAGGCTAAAAATGAACATAAATACCTATTTTTTATGTTAGGTTTCTCAATTTTTCTTTCCATATTAATATAAAGGTGTCAACAGTGTCCAAGATTGGGGATGAGGGAAGGAGAAAAGGAAGGGGGAAAAAAAAAAACAGAGCTTACGAATAATTTTGTTCCATATTTATTTCTTCTTTCAAAAAGATATCTCCATCTTCTACATCCAAATAGCTAATATCTGGTCCATCTTGATATGGTGTAATGACTCTTCTATCCATTGCTGGAATCTATAGAAAAAAAGATGTCACTTTTTAAATACAAAATTTGTAGAGGAAAGACATCAGCTACCTTTCTGTCTCCCCTTCAGTCTACAACCAGTAAAACATCCAGAGCTCAACAAAGTTGCCTCTGCCCAACACACTAGGTCACCAGAGAATTCCACACATTTGTACATCTAAAGGTGGGGAGGCTGGAACACATACAGGAGAGAGGAAGAACAGATCAAAGAGTGGAGTCTGTGCCTGCAATCCTGGGCCTCTAACCATGGAAGCTGAGCCCACAGCTTCAGGGAACCCAGTACCAGCATGTGAGGTGGTGCACTTACAACTATGGCATCCTGAATGGAGGGGTGCTCACAACCACAGGTAGCTTGGTAGCAACGGAAGTGGGCCCTGGAACCCAGCCGCCATCGCCCACCATCAACAGTGGTGGAAGCCCACGAACCTTATACAGTATCAGATACAGTACAGGCACCTGTGCAACCCTGGCTCCCAATACCCCCATGATCCTCCTCCCCCCATGCAAAGACTGTTACTCAAGGAACCTCACAAACTGGGGAAGAGCCCAACATTCCGATGATGACAGTAGCTCTGGCAGAAGAAAGGCAGTAAGGACCTGGGAGGCACAAGAAGCAATAATGAAGGCACAGAAGCACACCTCTTACAGAGCCGGTGGAGGCTGGAAAGTGTCAACTAGCAAATATAATCAGAGCCAGCTCAGGTAAGAGAAAACAAACCTGTGTTATAGTGCCACCTACTGGAAAGCAAAAGAAAGGACTCTAACTTCTAACCTGTCATTAACTTCAAATGCACCTGCAGAGGAACAATTTAATTCAAGTACCATATACAACCACAATAACACTCGACCACAAAAAGAAAATAACCGTTCTCCAGAAACCAAACTAAGTCACAGAATATTTCAATCTAACTGATAGAGAATTCAAAATAGCTGTCATGAAGGAACTCAATAAGCTGTAAGAAGTCAGAAAGGCGGTTTAATGAGCTCAGGAATAAAATTAATGAACAGACGAAATACTTTACCAAAGAGACTGAAACTCTAAAAAAGAACCAAACAAACGCTGGAGTTGAAGAACTCAATAAATGAGATGAAGAATGAATTAGAAAGAAATGGAAATAGAGCAGATCATATGAAAGAGAGAATTAGCAAGCTCAAAGGTAGAAATCTTGAAATGATACAAGTAGAAGAAGAGAAACAGAATATTAAAAAAGTGAGGAAATTTCACAAGACCTATCCAACTCATTTAGGAAGAAAAATATTAGGGTAATGAGTAACCCAGAAGGAGAAGAGAGAGAGAAGGCAAAAGAGAGTTTATTTAAAGAAATAATATCTGAGAACATCCCAAAGCTGGAAAAGGAACTGGATACACAAGTCCATGAAATTAAAAGAATACCTAATTACCTCAATGCAGAACAACCTTCTCCAAGATGTGTAATAAATATTAAAATTGTCAAAAGTCAATGACAAAGATTTTTAAAGGCAGCCAAGAAAAAGGATGGTAGCTGGGAATTCCCTGGTAGTTCAGCGGTTAGGACTCAGTGCTTTCACTGCCAGGGCCCAGGTTTGATTCCTGGTCGGGGAACTAAGATCCTGCAAGCCACGTGGCATGGCCAAAAAGTTAAAAAAAAAAAAAAGGCTGGTGGCCTACAAAGGAACCTCCACTAGGCTAGCAGCAGATGTCTCAGCAGAAACCCAACAGGCCAGGAGAGAGTGAAATGACAATCTCAGAATACTAAAAGATAAAAACCGTCAGACTACTCTATCCAGCAAAGACATCGTTCAAATATGAAGGAGAGATAAAGACTTTCTCAAACAGAAGCTGAGAGAGTTCATCAACACAAGACCTGCCTAACAAGACATGCTGAAAGCAGCACTTCTAACAGAAACAAAAAAGACAAACGGATACAAAACTTTGAGCAAGATGATAAAACAGAACCAGAAAATTGCAACTCTATGAGAGCATAAAGGTTAAAAGGAGAAAAAAAGAAAGCAGGAAAATAACTATAAGCTATTTCTGTTTGGTAGCAAACTCACATCAAAAGGGATAATGTGAGGGCTTCCCTGGTGGTGCAGTGGTTGAGAGTCTGCCTGCCGATGCAGGGGACACGGGTTCGTACCCCGGTCCAGGAAGATCCCACATGCTGCGGAGCGGCTGGGCCCGTGAGCCATGGCTGCTGAGCCTGCGCGTCCAGAGCCTGTGCTCCGCAGCGGGAGAGGCCACAGCAGTGAGAGGCCCGCGTACCGCAAAAAAAACCCAAAAAAGATTCATTTTATATATGGAATTTAAGAAAAAAAAATGTCATGAAGAACCTAGGGGTAAGACAGGAATAAACACACAGACCTACTAGAGAACGGACTTGAGGATATGGGGAGGGGGAAGGGTGAGCTGTGACAAAGCGAGAGAGAGGCATGGACATATATACACTACCAAACGTAAGGTAGATAGCTAGTGGGAAGCAGCCGCATAGCACAGGGAGATCAGCTTGGTGCTTTGTGACCGCCTGGAGGGGTGGGATAGGGAGGGTGGGAGGGAGGGAGATGCAAGAGGGAAGAGATATGGGAACGTATGTACATGTATAACTGATTCACTTTGTTATAAAGCAGAAACTAACACACCATTGTAAAGCAATTATACCCCAATAAAGATGTTTAAAAAAAAAAGTGGAACAAAAAAGGAATAATGTGAAAAAACAAAAACATAAAAGGGGATGAAAAAATTCATACAGGTAAATGAAGATAACATACTATCAGCAGAAAAAAGACTATTTTATCTGTGAGACGTTTTATACAAAGCTCAGGGCAACCACAAAACTTTGTTACAGAGCAGAGACATGAAACATAATAAAAGAAGAAACTAAGAAAAATACCACAGAAAACCTCCAAACCAAAATAACAGACAGAAACACAGGAAAAAGAAACCACAGAGGTATCAAGCAACCAAAAAACAAAACACAAAATTTCAGGACTACATCCTCATCTGTCACTAATCCCCCTGAATGTAAATGGACTGAATTCATCAATCAAAAGACAGAGTGGCTGGATGCATTAAAACATAAGACTCAACCAAATACTGCTCCAGGAGACACACCTCAGCTCTGAAGACAAACACAGGCTAAATGTGAAGAGATGGAAGATGATACTCTAAGCAAATGGCTGCCAAAAGAAAGCAAGTGTAGCCATCCTTATACCAGACAAATTAGACTTCAAGCCAAAAGATAACAAGAGACAAAAAATGGTCAGCATATAATTATAAAGAGGACAACTCAGCAAGAACACATAAAAGTGACTAATGTATATGTACCTAACATAAGAGCACCAAAATATATACAACAATTACTAACATTCCCAAAGTGAGAGAACTGACAGCAACAAAATAATTGTAGGGGACATTTAACACCCCACTTACATCAACAGATAGATTACCCAGACAGAAAGTCAACAAGGAAACAGTGGCCTTAACTGAAACGTTAGATCAGATATATTTAACAGATTTAAACAGCACAATGCAGCAAAACACACATTCTTCTCAAATGCTCATGGAACATTCTCAAGGATAGACCATAAATCGGGACACAAAAGAAGTCTCAATATAGATTTAAGAAGACTGAAATTCTATCAAACATCTTTTCCGATCACAATGGTATGAGAAACTAGAAATCAAGAACAAGAACACTAGAAAAATGACAGATATGTAAAGATGAACAATATGCTACAGAACAACAATTGGGTCACTGAAGAAATCAAAGGAGAAACAAAAAATTACCTGAAGACAAATGGAAATGAAAATACAATATACCAAAATCTATGGGAAACAGCAAAAGCAGTATTAAGAGTTTGTAGCAATAAAGGCTTACCTCAAGAAACAAGAAAAACTTACACCTAAAGGTACTAGAAAAAGAAGAACAAAGCCCGAAGTCAGTAGAAAGAAGGAAATATAAAGATCAGAGAAGACAGAAGAAAAGATGAATGAAACTAAGAATTGGTTTTTTGAAAAGACAAACTAAACTAAGAGTCAGTTCTTTGAAAAGATAAACAAAACTGACAAACCATTAGCTAGATTCACTAAGAAAAAAAAGAGAAGCCCTGATAAATAAAATAAAAAATGAAAGAGAAAAAAAATAGATACTTACAGAAATATAAAGGAGTATAAGAGAATACAAAAACTGGACAATCTAGAAGAAATGGACAAATTTTTAGAATCATACAACCTTCCAGGGCTGAATCATGAATAGAAAATCTGAATAGACCAATCACTAGTACAGAGATTGAAACAGTAATCAAAAAGCTCCCAAAAAACATAGGTCCAGGACCAGATTGCTTCACAGGTGAATTCTACCAATATTCAAAGAAGATTTAATAACTATACTAAAACTATTCCAAAAAACTGAAAAGGAGGGAATGCTTCCTAACTCATTTTACAAGGCCAATATCACCCTGATACCAAAACCAGACAAAGACAACACAAAGAAAGAAAATCACAGGCCAATATCTCTGATGGCTGCCAGTTGCAAAAATCCTCAACAACATATTAGCAAAACAAATTAAAAAATACATCAAAAGGATCATACAACATGATCAAGTGGGATTTATACCAGGGATGTAAGGATGGTTCAACATCCTCAAATTGATCAACATGATACAACACATCCACAAAATGAACAAAAATCATGCGATCATCTCAAAAGATGCAGAAAAAACATTTGACAACATTCAACACCCATTTATGATAAAAACTCTCAAGAGAATGGTGTAGAAGGGATGATATGTGACAAACCCACAGCTAACATACTCAATGGTTAAGTAGTAAAAGCTATCCCTCTAAGATCAGGAATAAGACAAGGATGCTCAATCTCACCACTCTTATTCAACATAGTACTGGAAGTGTTAGCCAGAGCAATCAGTCAAGAAAAAATAAATAAAAGACATCCAAATTGGAAAAGAAGACATAAAACTGTCACTATCTGCAGATGGCATGATTTTTATATACATAGAAAACCCTAAAGATTCTACCAGAAATCTGACACAAATAAATGGAAAGATGTGCCAGGGTCAAGGATTAGAAGAATTAACATTATCAAAATGTCCATATTACCTAAAGCAATCTAATTCAATACAATCCCTATCAAAATCCCAAAAACATTTTTCACAGAAATAGAACAAAAAATTCTAAAATTTATATGGAACCACAAATGACCCTGAATAGTCAAAGCAATGCTGAGAAAAAAGAACAAAGCTGGAGGTATCATATTTCCTGATTTCAAACTATATTACAAAGCCACTGTAGTCAAAACGGCATGATATTGGCAGAAAAACAGATGAAAAGATTTCTAAACAGAATTGAAAGCCCAGGAATAAACACTTGCACACACGGACAATTAATTTACAACAAAGGAGCAAAGAATACACAATGGAGAAGGGACAGTCTCTTCAATAAATAGTGCTGGGAAAACTGGACAGCCACATGCCAAATAATTAAATTAGACCATTATTTCACAATATACACAAAAATTAAGTCAAAGTAGATTAAAGGCTTGAGTGTAAGACCTGAAACCATAAAACTCCTGAAAGAAAACACAGGTGGTATACTCTTTGATATCAGTCATAGCAGTATCTTTTAAAATATGCCTCCTCAGTCAATGAAAACAAAAGCAAAAATAAATGGGATTACACCAAACTAAAAAGCTTCTGCACAGCACAGGAAACCATCAATAAAACAAAAAGACAACCTACCAAATGGGAGGAGATATTTGTAAATCATATGCCCTAAAATAACTCATACAACTCAACAACAACAACAAAATTACCTGATTAAAAAACGGACAGAGGAGTTGAATACATATTTTTTCAAAGAAGACATATAGATGGCAAACAGACAGATGAAAAGATGTTCAGCATCACTAATTATCAGGGAAATGCAAATCAAAACCACACTGAGATATCACTGTACACCTGTCAGAATGGCTAGGGTCAAAATGACAAGAAATACCATGTGTTGGCAAGGATGTGGAGAAAAGAGAACCCTCATACACTGTTGGTGAGACTGTGAATTGGTGCAGTCACTACACCAATGACAGTATGGAGATTCCTAAAAAAATTAAGAATAGACTACCATAAGATACCCAGCTATCCCATTTCTGGGTACTCATCCAAAGAATATAAAAACACTTATTTGAAAAGATATATGCTCCCCTATGTTCACTGCAGCATTATTTGCAATGCCAATATATGGAAACCACCTAAGTGCCCATCGAGGGATGAATGGATAAAGAAAATGTAGTATATGTGTATGTATATAAATGCGCACACACACACACACACACACACACACAATGGAATACTACTCAGCCATGAAAAAAGATGAAATCTTTTTTGCCATTTTCAACAACACAGATGGACCATGAGGATATTATGCTAAGTGAAGTAAGTCAGATGGAGAAAGACAAATACTGTATGATTTCACTCATAGATGGAACATAAAACACTAATAAACAAACAAAAACAAAATAAATTTACTGAACAAACAAAAAAAAACCCAAACACATGGATACAGAGAATAGAGTAGTAGTTACCAGAGGGAGAAGAGGAGTGGGGGAGTGAAATAGATAAAGGGGATCAACTATATGCTGACAGATGGAAGTTAAATTTTTGGTAGGGAGGAAGCTGTAGGGTATACAGAAGTAGAAACATAACAATGTACACATGAAACTTACGTAGTGTTATAAATCAATGTTACCTCAATAAAAATAATAAAATCATTAAAATCCATATTTTTACACTGTCCTGATCTTTAGTAAATAAATAACGAAAGACCACAAAGCATTCAATAACTTTCATTTATAAAGAAATTTAAATAGATATTAATTTTATCATTAAATATCTTCAATTTTTATTATCGTGTTTCCCTGTAGAGCTTGTAAAGAAATCTTATGTCCTCATTTTTAAAAGATCCTGATGAATCAGAATTCATTAGGAAATTGTTCCATTGAGAAGTCTGACCAAATATACTGCTTTAGTTGATATTGTAATTGACAAAAACATAAACCTTACCATTTTTCGGTAAAACACAGAAAGATCCTTCAAAACACCGTCACTTAAAACATCAAGAGACCTAAATAATAAGATATAAAATTCTATCTTAACACTCAAGTTTAATACCTATTAAGACTTTCAAATATGCAGAGACATTTTATATTGTTTAGTAAGGAATATTTTTTTAAAGAATTAATATGCCAGCTGCAACAAATTCTTTTTGGAAGTACGTATAGTTATATATTTCACATAAATAGCAAACATATTAGACAAACATACTGAATAAAACTCAAGTAACTCTTACAAATAGGTGATAGAAAAATATTTTCTATCATAATAGCAAGTATTCAACTTTCATTTTCCACAAATATAATCTTTACTACAGAAGGAGTACTATATTGACAGAACAATGGCCTATCAGGTACCTGAATTCTATCTAGGATTATCACTGCTCCCAATTACCTACATGACCTTGAGCAACTCACTTTCCCTCTCTAGTCCTTAATATCTTCATGTGTAAAATGACATTTGGGGACTTCCCTGGTGGCGCAGTGGTAAAGAATCCGCCTGCCAATGCAGGGGACACAGGTTCGATCCCTGATCTGGGAAGACCCCACATGCCACGGAGCAACTAAGCCTGTGCGCCACAACTACTGAGCCTGCGCTCTAGAGCCTGTGAGCCAAAACTACTGAAGCCCGCACAGTCTAGGGCCCACGTGCTGCAACTTCTGAGCCCACACGCCACAACTACTGAAGCCCACAAGCCTAGAGCCCATGCTCTGCAATGAGAAGCCCGCACACTGCAACGAGGAGTAGCCCCTGCTCGCCGCAACTAGAGAAAGCCTGCACACAGCAACAAAGACCCAACGCAGCCCAAAATAAAAATAAATTTAAAAATTAAAAAAATAAAACGACATTTGGACTAGTTCAATTGCAGTCAAAGGAGATTTTAAGGAACTCTCAGGTTCCAAAGAGGTACTTTGAGGCATCAGTAAAATTTAAATCAAAGTTTACATTCTAAAATGTACTTCAAACTATTTTTAAAACTAATACAAAGCAACCATATTCAAATCTGTACCATACTGGTTTTCTAACATTTTGAAGACAATTAACTTGTGATGCTACGTCAATTTTGATGCAGCTGTTTTCTTAACATCTCTGTGCATATTTATTTACACTTCTGGCAAACACATATTTGACTAGGAATGGTTACATTTAAACAAATCTTTGCTTTAATGCAAGTTATAATGTCTACTCATGTAAAATGATTCACCACAGCACATGTGCCTCCCTTAACAGTTCAGCTGACAAACTTGTCACAACATAATAATGGAACAATAGTAATGTGACACATCATCCTCCAATATCGTATTTTAGATAGATTTGGCTTGTTTCACACTGTGGTTGATTCTTTTCTGACAAATTAAACGAGTTAATTTGGCAATGCAAGGGGAAAAAATTACTATGATTTGAATGACTAATGTAATGTCAGCAAAAAAAATAAATGTATTCTGAAACCTCTGCCAGGTTCTGACAATGAAATACCAGAGGCATTTTGAAATGACACTGTCTAATATCCCATAATATTAATTTGCATTTGGAAAGCATTTTCCACAAAATAACAAAGCATTAAATAGCCAAAAGAATTTTCTCTAAATTGAACCCTAAATGGCAACTAAGGAATCTGTTAGTGATTCACCTTTTAAAAATGGTAGAAAACTTTTATTTCAAACATGTTTTGGAATTAGTTTCATTAAGCATCATCCTGACTTTGAAAGGTGAGTTATCAAAAAACTGTTACCATTTATAATTAATTATATGGATCAAGGTTTTCTTGATTATTTGCCAAAAAAAGTTTCACGGGTTTTCTCATCCTCATTTGAGGATATAAACAGAATCTACCTCGTAAGGTTTTCATGAAAATTAAGTGAATCTATACAACACTTTTAGAATGCCACCTGGCACATACCATTAATTATCATTATTACTATGTAACTATTATTGTAGTACTATTTTTAGTTATTACTATTAATTACTATTATTATGGCAGTGTTAGCTATTATTACAGTTAAAACAAAATACAGCATTACACTAGACATCGACTTTAAAAATGCAACTGACACCAAGAAATCTAATCTGAAATTCCCGTGCTGATCAAAAAGACTTACTTTTCTCATCACTGACTTTATAGTGAGTAAATATAGTAAAATTGTGACTTTATGCTAAAAAATAAATCTGTAACATTTATTTCATTAAAAAAATTCCACTGCGGTTGAGAGTCTGCCTGCCGATGCAGGGGACACGGGTTCGTGCCCCGGTCCGGGAAGATCCCACATGCCGCGAAGCGGCTAGGCCCGTGAGCCACGGCTGCTGAGCCTGCGCGTCTGGAGCCGGTGCTCCGCAACAGGAGAGGCCACAACAGTGAGAGGCCCGCATACCACAAAAAAAAAAAAAAAAAAAAAAAAAAAAATTCCACTGCTAAAATAGTTGAAAACAATGGGATTAAATTTCCCAAGATTCCTCTAATTCTAAAATGTCTATGACTCCTAAATCATTAGCATTTATCAAATTCTTTCCATCCAGGTAAACATCAATATAGCATGAAATATTAGCTTATAAAACAGGATACATATACTTAGCTGATTTTTTTCATGTAAAGTGTGTCATTTTTCGTAAGAAAAATTTCATTACCATGAAAGCTTCAACACACAAATCAGCTTGCCATAAACTAGACCAACTAAATTTTTTCAGGCCATCTGCTGCAGCCTAAGTTTGACCAAAGAATCAATATGTAGTATAGGAAATATCTTAAAAGGGAATAAATACAAAAACAGAAATCAACCAATAACAAACTGTTTGCATGATATGTGAAGTAATTAAGTGCTGGCTTAATTAGTATTACAGATACTTTCTAAAAGCCAAGGTAAAAACTACATAGTTACAAATTAGCCTAAACAAGCAAAGAGGTATGAAAACATATACAAATATACTTGTGATAATATTGTCCCACAACCTTCCAACCAGCATGTAAGCACCACTGAGGGCAAGGATATTGTCTTTATTTGTTCCCGGTAGTATCTTAGCAATGGCTGGCATATATTAAGCATCCAAATACTGATGGAATGATTAAATCCCCTTACATTTTCACTTTTTCTACAAAGCTGGGATTTATCGTTATTCACTTTTAAATTACTAATATATTTGTTATTATATATAAATAAGTGCTTTTGCAACAGTCTGTATATATCTAACCTACCTTGCTTCAAGTAAAGCTGCCATATTCAGTCCTATAAATTGTAAACAAGATAGTTTCAACTGTTCAGCATTATACATTGCTGCAAATTCCAGTAGCATAGCAGCATTCTTAAGGGTAACTACAAAGGAAAAGATATGCGAAATGAGATGAAAGGCATGTTACTACAGCAAATGAAATATACTTATTTCTCAAGTTGTCAGGTTTGAACATTTAGAAGAAGGAAAATTGAAAGTAGTGTCTTGCCAAAAATAAGTTATACTAGGGCAAATATACAACTCATTTTCCATCCCAATATGCCAAAGTAATTTTAAATGACTTGTTCAGAGGAACTATAAGCACACGTAAAATTTTAAGCAAAAGAAAATACAGAAGGTGCATTATAGTGTCATCTAAAAAGCAAACATATAAGAATTGACAATCTTCTACCTAACCTTTTCAGAATATTTTTAACTTTCACTGATAAACAACATTCCTTTTCATTTATATAGCACAGAATAGTCATTCTCCTATAAAACTAACAAAGTATACTTAGGAGTAGGAGAAATTGATGAAATCATTCTACAAAATATATTTATGTTGAGTCGTCTATCAGACTTTACGTGGGTATATTTACATATATAAACACATACAAATACTATATATTTAGAAAATAAGTACATTTAAATCTTACCATATTATAGTTCATGCCAGTGCAGAATCTGGCATACTGTACAAAACATGCTAGATTTTGTTACAATCCTTGTTAACTTTATATATGAAGTGTGTTTTGCTAGAGACTGTCCCAGAATATTCTATTTACCTAGCATGTAACTTTGGCTTCCCAAACCCCTCCATTCTTTTTCTTACTTACTCTGAGTCCCAGCCAACAGAGGAACACAACTATTTTCTACACCTGGCTTCCTCCACTTCTTTGTTCTTTCTCCCTTATAACTCAGTCAAAAGTTATATGCAGACAATATGCAGACAATAATGATCGCTGCCTCACTCTTGACTAACCTAACGTTTCAACTAATGATGAACCCAAATTCTCCCATTTCACAGAAATAAAACTGGATCATACAAAAACTTTAGAGTTGTTCAAGGAGAAGATAATCCACAGAGCTCAAGAAAAGTGAGTAAATAAGACTCTAGAGCTAAGACAAACTATTAGAAGTACAAATTAGAAAAATTTGACAGGAAATCCCTTCACACTTCCTGAAGAGGCAAAGAAAAAGAACAAAGATAAGATTAGAAAGCCAAGAAACTTTTATATCAGGGTGAGGAAATTTAACCTTTATCCCAGAGTAAGCGATTAAAAATATATGAACGAGGGAAGACATTAACTCCTTCCTACAGAAAGATTAAAGAATAAGTTAGAAAAGAGAAACAGGACTTAAAAGACTACTATGACACTACACAGAAGGGATGGATAACAGTGATCTCAACTAGTATAGTGACAGTGAGAATAAAAAGGTAGTGGAGGGCTTCCCTGGTGGCGCAGTGGTTGAGAGTCCGCCTGCCGATGCAGGGGACACGGGTTCATGCCCCAGTCTGGGAAGATCCCACATGCTGTGGAGCAGCGGGGCCCGTGAGCCATGGCCGCTGAGCATGCATGTCCGGAGCCTGTGCTCCGCAACGGGAGAGGCCACAACAGTGAGAGGCCCGCATACCGCAAAAAAAAAAAAAAAAAAAAAAAAAAAAGTAGGGGAAATGTGATCAACACAGTTAAGATTAATCAATTTTGACAGCTGCAATTTGGGTATAAAAACAAAATAACAAAAACTAACTTTGGGTTCCAAAGTTGAGTGTTAGGATGACAGCCATGCAATTAACAGAAATAATGAACAGAAAGAGAAAAATAAGAGTTTGAGAGAAAAGAAGTTTTTGATAAATATATTAATGGGATGGTTACATAAAAATTCCAGCAAATAGCAGGGTAGCTAAGTGTAGACTTACAGACCAGGGCAAGGGTAAAAAATTTCTGCTTTCAAACTCTCATCTTTCAGATTCCAAAATAAGTTTCATGCCATCCTTATTATTCAAGCTTTTATGGCATTTCCAAAAAATTAACGTATTTCAATTCTAAGATGTTCATGTTTTCACATATTAACATCTCTAAAATAAGGATGTGTTTAATAGTTTAAATGTTTAAATGTCTTGAATTTTTAATAGTTTAAATAGTTTAAATATTTAAATAGTTTAAATGTCTTGAATTTTTAATGATACAAAAACATGTATTTTATCATAAACTACATCAGAAAGTCAATAAAATACAGTAAATCCTGGATCAACCTGAAAACACACTAAGATTCCAATTCAAAAACTCACGTTTTTCACTTAATGCCACTTCACAAATCTCTTTCAATCGAGATATGAGAAGCTGATCAGCCACCACAAGAACACTACAAACAAAATCCAAATTTTGAGATTCTAAAAAAAAAGAAAAGAAAAAGAAGCGTCACTCTTTATTATTATTTTGTAAACATTATACCTAAGGGGAAAAAGTTCAAGTAATTAAGACACTACAAACAAGAGAATTATGATGATTATTTTCTAAATGTTGAAATGGTAAGTATGATAAACAGTAGTAACATCAAAATATTTCTGTCTTTTCAGTAGAAAGCTGTAAAATAAAACACACCCAAAATGCCCTGGTTCACACTAGGACCATAAAATGGGCAACTTGAGTAGATCTTTTTTAGTCTAAAGAACCACTAGAATGCCTGACTTGTTTAAAATCTCCCATTGCTGTTGGACAAACATTTCTCAAACTAATAGAGGGGAAAGTCAAATCTCATCCTTAAAGGTAATATACAGGTATATGTTAAATAGATACACATATGTTAAAACATATATATACATACAGGGGGTAGAGGGGGCAGGGAAGGACGAAGGGAGAGGTGAATAATGCTCTTAAGCTTCCTTATTTAAAACAAAATTGGTCACCTAAGAGTACTTTTAAAAAAAATTATAGAAGTTCCTTAATTTAACATAAACTTGATCCAGTGTACTATTAATGACCTTAAGCAACGCTAGAATCACTGCCAGAATAGTAGTATAAATAGGAAAAAAAAAAAAAAAACAATCCCACCACCATATGAAGAAAAAAAATGTTTAAAAAGAAAAAAATGAGGGACTTTCCTGGTGGTCCAGTGGGTAAGACGCTGTGCTCCCAATGCAGGGGGCCCAGGTTCAATCCCCAGTGGGGGAACTAGATCCCACATGCGTGCCACAACTAAGAGTTCACACGCCACAACTAAAAGTCCACACACCGCAACTGAGAAGTCTGCATGCCGCAACTAAGAAGTCCACATGCCAACAACTAAAAGATCCTGCGTGCTGCAGCTAAGACCTGGCACAGCCAAAAATAAATAAATAAATAAATAAAAAGCAAAAAGCCCTCAAAATAGAGATGAAATATATGCATTAAAAAAAAAAAGAAAAAATGAAAGTAGAAAAAACATTCTAAAAGATGAGGGAGAGGTAAACTCATTGCAAATGGCAGACTAAGAACTACTTCAAAAATTCTTCTCCACAAAAGCAATGAGAATATTACAGAAAATTATCAAAAATCAACTTTTTTAGAGTTCTAGAAATTAGCCAAAGGCTTGCAATAATCTAGGGAGCACTGACTCAAAGAACTTTGCGGAATCTTAAGAACAGTAAGCTTTGGGACACTAGCTGCTCCTGCTTAGATCCTCCTCTCCTCTCCTCGCCTCTCCTCCTCGCCTCTCCTCCTCAGTAGTCTTGAAAACCATCAATCCTGCAATCACAGGCAGGTACGAGAAGCTACATCCACTGGAGGAGACAGAACAGTTGTGGAGCAACATTATCAAGAAACTGTCATTATTTGACCTGTCTGGCAGTTTCCTGGAAACCCAGCTAGCAGGGGTTTATTTGACCTTAAAGCTTGCCCAGTGTGAACAGCCTCAGAAGAGGGCATTTATTCAAAACAATTAGCAACTACTTAACACTGAAGCTGCCCAAGACAATAAATAAGGGACAGCGCAAACAAGAAGCAGGTTAAAAAAACTTAAAAAGAAGAGCTAGGGAAAGAGATATTGTTGTGACTGAATGTTTATGTCCCCTGAAAATTCATATGTTGAAGGTATAATTTCCAGTGTGGTTTTATCTGGAGACAGGGCCTCTAAGGAACTAATTAAGGTTAAATGCAGTCATAAGGTAGGGCCCTGATCTGACAGGATTAGTGTCTTTCTAAGAAGAGACATCACAGATCCATCATCTCCCCCCACTAATCCCCTTCGCGCGCCCGCGTGCGCGTGTGTGTACTCTCTCACTCTCTCTTTCTCCACTCACACTCACACTCACACACAAGCACTGAGGAAAGGTCAAGTAAGGACATAAAAAGAAGGCAGCCATGTACAAGCCAGGAAGAGAATCCTCACCAGAAACCAACCCTGCTGGACCCTGACCTGAGACGTTAGCCTCCAGAACTGTGAATAATAAATTTCAGTCTCTGTTATTCTGTTATGGCAGTATGAGCTGTGTCCATAAGGGGTTTTGAAAAGTTTTAACATATTCCTATGAACCTAGAAGGTCATACATCTGTGAAGGGCTGTGCACATGCCCAGAAAAAATTTAAGAAGGCCCAAAACTCTTACTTCTGGATGACCTTGAGACCACAAAGGCAGGAAATGAATCTAAGGCACAGTTGTAAACTGCCCAGCTAAGAACTGAAGCCAGGCCCCCATACACACAAAGAGCCCCTAGGCACAGGCTGGGAGATTTACTGGCTTAGGCAATTAAGGAAAATTCTGTCTAATTAGTAGCTGACCACTAAGCTGACCAAGCAGAGACCTCAGTGGTCATATATGACGAAGAATACCAATTTTACAGAATTAGTTCCAATAAGTCACTAAACAAACAGCAAACACAACAATCCCTGGGGAAGGAGGAAAATCTGATTTCAAGAGTTGCTACATGATATTATTTAGATATGTCCAGTTCTCAACAAAAAATTAGAAAAAATGAAAAGAGGGATGTAAATATATGGTCTATATACAGAAAAAAAGTGGCCAAGAGAATCTGTCCCTGAGAATGCTAAGGTGCTGAGCCATTACATATTACAGACTTTAAATCAATTATTTTGAATATGTTCAAAGAACTAAAAAAATCATGCTTAAAAATCTAAAAGGAAGTATAAGAATAATATCTCATGAAATTAAGACTATCAATGAGGACAGAAACTGTACATCAATTGAGATTATCCAATCAGAGGAACAGAAAGAAAAACAAGAATGAATAAAAAATATACTGAGTATAAGAGACCTATGGAACACTATCCAGCCTAGATAGATATTTATGGGAGTCCCAGAAGGAAAAAAGAACAGACATAAAGAATATCTGAAGAAATAATGCAGAGGGGGAGAAAAGTAAAAGTGAAGAGGATTTGTATGGAATCAAAGTTCAGCTGTGAATAACAACCAAGATAGGGAGCAACCCCAGTACCCATCAATAGACAAATGGATAAAGATGTGGGGGGTGTGTGTGTGTGTATATCTCACATACAGTGGAATATTACTCAGCCACAAAAAATGAATGAAATTCTGCCATTTGCATCAATGGACCTAGAGAGTATTGTGCTTAATGAAATAAGTCAGAGAGAGATAAATACTTCATGTTATTATATGTGGAATCCTGGAATCTAAAAAAAAAAATAACACAGATGTATATAACAAAAACAGATGCACAGATATAGAGAACAAAAGCAGTTGTTACCAGTGGGGAGAGGGGAGGGGGAGGGGGCAAGATAGGTTTATGGGATTAAGAGTTAGAAACTACTATGTATAAAATAAATAAGCAACAAGGATATATGTAGTGTACAGCACACAGAAATACCGACATTATTTTGTAACAACTTTAAGTGGAGTATAATCAATAAAAATATTCAGCCACTATGCTATACACCTGAAACTAATATTGTAAATCAACCAAACATCAATTTAAAAAAAAAGAAAAAGAAAAAAAGTTGTGGTTAGTTTAAAACAGACTGTTGTAATTATAAAATATTATTACATGTAAGCCTCATGGTAACCAGAAAGCAAAAACCTACAGTAGAAACACAAACCTACAGTAGAAAACCTACAGTAGAAACACAAGCATACCGCTACCAAAAAATCATTAAATTACAAAGGAAGACAGCACACACAAGAGGAAGAAGGGAACAAAGAAACTGCAAAACAGTCAGAAGACAACTGACAAAATTCCAGAAGTACATCCTTACCTACCAATAATTACTTTAAATGTAAATGGATTAAATTCTCCAGTCAAAAGCAAAGTAGTTGAATAGATTAAAAAACAAGGTACAACTATATGCTGCCTACAAAAAAATTACTTTACCTTTAAGGACACACATAGGCTGAAAGTGACAGGATGAAAACATATACTCAATGCAAATGGTAATGGGGGGGATAGGCATACTTGTATCACACAAAATAGGCTTTAAGTCAAAAACAGTCACATGAGACAAAGAGGTCAGTATATAATGACAAAGGGGTCAATACATCAATAAGATATAACAATTGTTACAGGCATACAGTTGAAGCACCTAAATATACAAAGGAAACAGTAAAAGAGCTGAAGGCAGAAATAGACATCAGTAAAACAATAGAGGACTTCAATACTCCATATTCAATAGGAATAGATAATCCACACAGAAAATCAATAAGGAAATAGCAGACCTGCCCAACAATATACGCCAAATGGCCCTAACAGACATATAGAGAACATTCCATCCAACAACAGCAAAATACACATTCTTCTCAAGTGTACGCAAAACATTCTGCAAAACAGACGATATGTGAGGCCACAGAACAAGTCTTAACAATTTAAGAAGACTGAAATCACACCAAGTATCTTCTCTACCAACCACAATGGTATAAAATCAGAAAAACAGGAGGAAAACTGGAAAATTCACAAATATGTAGAAATTAAACAATACAGTCCTGAACAACCAATATGTCAAAGAAGAAATCAAAGAGAAAGCAAAAAAATATCTTGAGACAAAGGAAAATGGGAAACACAACGTATCAAAACTTATAGGATTAAACAAAAGAAGTTCTAAGAAACACGTTTATACTGATAAATGCCTTAAAAAGAAAGATTGCAAAAGAACAACCTTAAGGTTTTTACACAACAAAGAACTATAAAAAGAAAAACAGAGCCCAAAGTTAGGAGAAGAAAAGAAATAATATAGATAGAGCAGGAATCAATGAACCAGACACTACTAAAACAATAGAAAGGACCAATTAAACTAAGAGTTGGTTATTTGAAAAGATAAACAAAATTAACACACCCTTAAGTAGACTAAGAAAAAAGAAGACTCAAATAAATAATTGTAAATGAAAGAGGAAACATTACCAGTGATATCGCAGAAGTACAAACAATCATAAGCTACTACTATGAACTATATGCTAATGAACTGGATAATCTAGAAGAAATGGGTCAGTTCCTAGAAACATACCAAAACTGAATCATGAAGAGATAGAAAATGTGAACAGACCAATGACACAGTAAGGAGATTGAATCAATAATTAGAAGTCTCCAAAATAAGTAAAGCCCAAAACTAGAAAGCTTCACAGGTGAATTCTACCAAATATTTAAAGAAACATTCACGTCAATCCTTCTTAAACTCATACCAAAAACTGAATAGGAGGGAAAACTTCCAAACTCATTTTATGAGGCCAGCATTATCCTGATACCAAAGGCAGACAAGTTCACTACAATAAAAATTACAGAATATCCCTGATTAACATACATATAAATATCCTCAATAAAATACCAGTAAACCAAATTAAACAACATATTAAAAGAATCATACACCATGATCGAGTGGGATTTACACCTGTGATGCAAGGATAGTTCAACATGTGCAAATCAATAAACACGATACACGACGTTAACAGAACATAGGCTAAAAATCATACGATCATCTCAATAGCTGCAAAAAACGAATATGACAAAATTCAACATGCATTCATAATAAAAACTCTTAAGAAATTAGGTATATAAGGAATGTACCTCAACACAATAAAGGCCATATATGACAAGCCTAAAGCTAACATCATATTCAACAGTAAAAACCTGAAAGCTTTCACCTAAGATCAGGAACAAGACAAGGATGCACACCCTCGCCATGTTTATTCAACACAGTACTGGAAGTCCTAGCCACAGCAATGAGACAAGAAACAGAAGGAATCCAAATTGAATAAGAAGAAGTAAACTGCCATTGTTTGCAGATGACATGACAGTATACATAGAAAACCCTGAAGACGCCACCAAAATACTCTTAAAGTTTCAGGGTACAAAACCAATACACAAAAACCTGTTGCATTTCTATATGCTAACAATGAGCTAACAGAAAGAGAAATTAAGGAAACAATGCCATGCACAATCGCATCACAAAGAATAAAAGACTCAGGAATAAACTGAACCAAGGAGGTGAAAGATCTGCACACCAAAAGCTATGAAACACTGAGACAAGAAATTAAAGAAGGTACAAATAAATGGAAAGATATCCCATGTTCATGGACTGGAATAATTGATATTGTTAAAATGCCCATTCTACCCAAAGCAATCTACATATTCAATGAAATCCCATAAAAATTCCAATGGCATCTTTCACAGAAGTAGAAAAAGTAATCCTAAAATTCATACGGAACCATAAAGACCGTAAATAGCCAAAGCACTACTGAAAAAGTACAACAAAGCTGGAGGCATCACATTTCCTAATTTCCAAATTCTATTACAAAGCTACAGTAATCAACACTATAACGTACTGCCATTAAAACAGACATGTAGACCAATGAGACATAATACAGAGCCCAGAAATAAACCCTCATATATACAGCCAATTAATCTTTGACAAGGGTGTCAAGAATATAAAATGGGGAAAGGACAGTCACTTCACTAAAGGGTATTAGAAAAACTTAATATCCACGTGCAAAACAATGAAACTGGACCCACATCTTACACCATAACATAAAAATCAACTCAAAGTGGATTAAAGACTTGAATCTAAGACCTGAAACTATAAAACTCCTAGAAGAAAAAAGGGGAAAAGCTCCCAAACATTGGTCTTGGCAATGATTTTTTAGATGTGACACCAAACCACATGAAACAAAAAGCAAAATAAACAAGTGGTATTACATGAAACCAAAAGCACAGCAAAGCAGTCAACAAAATAAAAAGGCAACTTTGGAATGGGAGAAAATATTTGCAAACCATAACTGATAAGAGATTAACATCCAGAATATATAAGGAACTCCTAAAAATACAATAGCAAAAAAAAAAAAAAAAAAAAATTACAGACTTAGAAAACAAACTTATGGTTACCAAAGGGGAAAGGTGTGTGGAGGGATAAATTGGGAGTTTAGGATTAACATATACACACTACTATGTTTAACACAGATAACAAACAAGGACCTACATATAGCACAGGGAACTCTGCTCAATATTCTGTAATAACCTAAATGGGAAAAGAATTTGAAAAAGAATAGATACATGTATATGTATAACTGATTCACTTTGCTGTACACCTGAAACTATAGTCCAATACAAAACAAAAATTTTTTAAAAACATAAAAAAAATTTTTTTAATGGGCAAAAGACCTTAATAGACATTTGTCCAAATAAAACATACAAATGGCCAACAGGTAAATGAGAAGGTGCTCAATGTCATTATTTATCAAGGAAATGAAAATCAAAACCACAGTGAGATGTCACCTTATACCTGTTAGGAAGGCTATTATCAAAAAAACCCAAGATAACAGGTGTTGATGAAGATGGGGAGAAAAGGGAACCCTTGTGCAGTGTTGGTGGGAGTGTAAATTGGTGTAGCCACTATGGAGAACAGTATGGAGGCTCCTCAAAAAATTAAAAATAGGACTACCATATGATACAGCAATCCCACTTCTGAGTATTTAGCCAAAGGAACTGAAATCAGGATTTTGAAGATATACATGCATTTCCAAGTTCACTGCAGCATTATTCACAATAGTTAAAATATAGAAACAGCCTAAATGTCCATCGACAAATGGATAAAGAAAATGTGGTATCGACATACACAGAACACAAAAGCATACCACTCTATGACTAAAGACACCTGGTAAATAAAACATGGGTGTGTTGCCTGACAAAGTATACAAATGAACTGTCTTTATAAATTTCGGTTCAATTATTAGTCTATTTATTTTACTTCAGGTATGTTCACACAGGGGAAAAACAGGCAAGAAAGAACTTTTGTAGACTGTCAAAACTCTACTCCCTGCTGTCAAGTCCTCATCTTAATCATATAAGTAGCTGGGTATGGAAATGTTAAATCTAATCTCAACCAATATTAATAAGTCTTATATATTCACATAGGTAATGAAAATTTTCTTTTCCATTCCTTTACTATTAGTAATCATCCCTATTTGCTTATTTTAAATTTAAGCCTCTGTTGATGGCTTATTTCAATTAGAGTAGAAATTAAGATTCACGTGACTTTATCATTTTTAACTATATCTTAAATATCTGAAATGTCTTAACTCTTATTAATACCTTTTATCACCACAGCTTCATCAGTATAGAGGTAGTCCAAAATAACTTTCAGTATGTCAGAATGTATTGGCATTTCCAGAGCTGCACAACTGGAAGCCTAAATAAAATAAAATAAAATAATTAAACTACAAAATACTACTACAATCTGACTGAGGTTACTGGTATGAAAAACTTTTAACAGGAATCACATCAAATGCAAAACAACATAACATTTATAAAACGCAAAGCTAAAATGAGATACATTTAATTTTTAAATGCCTTGTAACATGAAAAAGAATCAAGAAAAATTGAGAAAAAAAGAAACAAACTGGTATTCCAAATACAAGTCCAAATAATAGTGGAGAATTTAACTTAAGTAACTTTTTTGCAACAATTTTCATTTTGGAATGTTGCTATTTTCCAGCAGACTTATGCATAAATAAAGTCGAATACAAAGCAAAAACTGAGTTAAAATATTTTTTACTTTCTTTAGCATATAATTTCCCAAAAGTATAACTACCAGTCTATGTGTTCTATTTAAATCTTACCTCAATCCATGAGCTACTCAGCATACTATGAAAATATTCTGAAAGAAAAACAATTGAGTAAGAATAGTGAAACAATACCAAAACAAATAAATTAGCAACTAACAAAAGTGTACCTACCAAGTCTAGCACAAAGAACACATTTATGACAAGGAAATTCCTTTCCATCCACTGATTTCATGGTCACATCACATAAATAAGAACTGGAAAAAAAAAAAAAGTTTAATTGAAGAGCAATTTCTTTACATATTCAGCAAATAAGAAAATCCATTATAGGATTTAACATTTGATTTTCTCCTAATTAAAGGTGGCAGAGAATATACAACTTGAGGGTATACATATAAAGTACTTTATCTCCTTCCACTTTAGGGAAGATAATAAGGCCTTACAATAAAGATAATATTTGTAAAGGGAACTGAATACAGATAAATATTCAAAGAAGTCTTGCTTTTTATTTTCCTTTTTCAATACAGGCCTGGTGTAATAAGTAACATCATAGTCAAAGGTCTTTAATTCACTTATTTGTACAACCTATTCTGTGCTAAGCACAGTCTAGATACCGCCACAGTTTTTTTTTCTCCAAGACTTTTCACCTACCAAGTACACATACCTAAAAACAAAAACTTTTAATAATAAACATATTTAGAATAGCATATCTATTACGGAAAAAGATTATACTAAAGGAAATAATCTTCATAATGCTGACGAGTCATAATTATACTGGTTTTTGGGTTAACATCATTACCTACTTATAAAAAAATACAAAATTCAGGCCAAAAAATTTTTTTAATTCCTTTCTTTATTAGAAAGTAATCAGAAAAAAATGAACTGTATCAGTGTCTTATTGAGCAGTTAATACTTTCATCCATTTGCCTCAACAGCTCTCTAACATTTCCAGAAATAAAGAAGACTAATAAAGGTAAGAGGGTATTCACATACACATTTTGCTTCACATATGAGTAAAAAGAGCTCTATTTCCACACTTAGGTCTCAAAATCTAGGGATGAAAAGTTTATCTTCATTTCCTAACTTACCATTTTCTCTGACTTAGCTTTGGTTTATTACCAGTTTTCTTGGCAATGACATTAATTTCTTCATTCTCAAATCGGACTCCATCTAACCTATCAAGGATAAAAATTAACAACTGGTGAATATATTCCCCTACCAAAACGAACAACAAAAATCCAACAAATTGGCCCACACCTGAACATAATTATATAATCTGTATCACCTGGAAGAGTATCTCAACTAATCCCCATTCTGTGATAAAGAAATATCATACTTAATATTAAAAATATATTAAACATCAGTATGCATAAAGCCCTTCATTGTTTGCAATTAGAAAACATGATATACTACCCTCCCTTGCTCCTGCCCCACAACTAAGGTTATACTGCCACCGGCAATATAAATACCTTAAAAACAGAGAATTCCAAAAAATCTGGTATATAATATAAGACGACAAATACTGTATTAGGCACTTCATACATGCTATATGACCAAACTACACCAACAATATTAGGTCAATATTATCCGTCCCCTTTTATATACTGAGAAACTGAGGTTCAAGGAAATAAGAAATTTGCCCTACCTAGTCACAGTAGAGCTAAGAGGCATGTATAGTTCCTTATAACTCCAAAGACAGTACTCTTTCCAGAATACCACTCTGTCTGCCACTCCAGATCCCTGTTATACAAACACCATTGAGAGTTCAAACCGACTAACAGCCTTCCTATCCTTTCATGTTTTAATCCAGGGAATCCCAGAGATAGCTTTCACAGAAAATGGAGAAAGGGGTCCATGAAAAGAAAGATACAAATCCAAAAAATAAAGGGGAGGTGGAGAGAAAAGGAGATGGAGACGGAGACTGAGGGAAAGAGAAATAAGAGAAGGAAGATGAGGAGGGAATGGGGGGAAGGGAGGGGAGGAGGAGAAGCAGGTCCAAGAACAGAAGCAAGAGCAGTAGCAGCAGTAAATCAAAGCAAAAAAAACAAAAAAAAAACAAAAAAAACAACAAAGAATTTCTAAAAGAAGAACATATGAGGTACATGAACAGATATTAAGGAGGAGTCATACCTACTACTCAAACTATTGAAACCAAGTTTCTTTGCAACATTTTGCAACATTTTTACAGGATCATCTTCCCCAACACTTTTTACTTTTTTGAAAGATTTGTTTTTGCTTTTCTGCTTTTCACTAATTGTATGAGCTTGATTACTTTTGTAAACTTCAAATGCTGACTTCTGATTATCTTCATGGGAATTCATTTTATTCAAATGACAATTCGGAGTGCTCTGATATTCTTCTGGTTTTTTGTTTGAATTTATTCTTGGTTTGAAGCCATGAGTTAAAAAGTCACAAGTATCTGTGTATATAAATTGTAAAAGGTATTCAAACAAGTCAGGATGAACCTTCTCTACCACAAAGAGATGGCACCCTGCAGAATCTTCATCTTTCCGGTAAACATCTATAAAGTCTAAAGTAGTACCGTCTGAAAGAAACAATTTCTGGAAAAAGTCAGAACGCACTGCCAAAATATATTTATGTGCAGGGAAGATTCTATTGCCAACTTGAAATGTCACATCATGGATGTTGTCCATTTCATCCGTTTCCCTCAACAGTTTGCCAAACTCTTCGAAAAAGGATGATGAGGACACAGCTGGAATTTCATAAAGGCTAGAAATGAAACAAAAATTATTTTTACTTTCCAGAAAATGAAAAAAAGAAAGCATCCCTAGCCAACTCTCCTTTTAAAGTGTAATTTTTTATTTATTAAACTTAGAAAATTTTAAATTTAGCACTTCCAATAACATAAGAATATTGCTCACAGTCTTTGATACTGTATCACCCTTTAAGTATTTTCTATTCCTTTACGTATTTTTTCCCCTAAACTAAAATGACAAGAATTAAGTGTTCCTTTGAAAGCATTGTTTTCTTTCTACAAGGAAACACTAGAATATAAATTTGAACGACTGTTCCACAGAAATTTTTTAAATGATTAAAAGTATCACTAAAAACATTCAAAAAGAGTACAGTTTTCAACTTTTTCCTCTTTTATATCCTTTTATTTCACAAGTGGAGAAAACATATACAGAAACGAGTAAATACTTCAGGTCCCAGATCCCAGAATAGGTTAGAAACTTAAGGAAGTAAAGATAAATACACACACAGACATACATCAGTCCACAACCCTGGTTCTTTAGTACTGTAAACATGCAATCATACCTTCCCAATCTACATTTTGCCCTTCTAGGTAGGGTGACCAACCCCCCTGGTCAGCCTGGGACTGAGGGTGTTTCCCAGGAGAACAGACTTTCAGTGCTAAATATGGGACTGACCTGGGCAAAGCAAGAGGAATGTTAACCCTGTCTCTAGGACTTTTTCCCTCTTCAATAAGACCCTTTATATTTATCTTAACCTGTCATCTCTGTACTAATGTGACAGAAGATTTGCACTGAGATTCACAATGCCCTCCAGATGACTCTATACTACCTCTTCCTTTGTCATTTCTCATTGTATTCAAGGGTCAGAAATTTTTATGAACTACATAATAAATATTTATAATCTGTTTCTCAGAATCTGAGAACCTACAGTACATCACAAAGTACTAAAGATATGAATAAATTTTGTGTGTATATGTACATATTATCTTCAATATTTTCAATAAATATCAGTTTACAAACTAAAAGGAACATTCAACATTTCCAACGTAACAAATTCCACCCCTGAGTTAACCTGGTAACATGACTGTATCAATATGTCTGAAGTCTCTACAAGACTTGACAACAGCTCTTCAATTAAATTTGTTCCAAGAGCTATTGAAAACAGAAAGCCCAGTGATTGTTCCTTCTAAAAAAGAAAGTTAGTACATACAAGAGTACCTACCTTGTTTTAGGATCTGATTGCAAGATTGCAAAGTTGCATCCACTTGGATCTGTGCTGACACTAACAGCTCTATGGGCAAAAGTAAGTTTCTCAAGTCGAATTCTTTCATATGCACTATTTATATCAGAGACACAAGACACATCTGGTGAGGAATTATGAAGGTTTGATAAAATCTCTGCTAAAAAGAAAAAAATAAACTTCCATTAATCAAGGCTCTGTTGAAACTTAAAATGATTTAGGAGTAAATAATAGAAAAACAATTAGGAGAATATGGAAATATCTTTTGTCTGTGTTAAGTCCTTCTGAAGAACTACATCTTCTCTCTCTTCAACATAATTTACACCCTATATATTGGTTGGCTTATATAAAGGAAATTTTGGTGGGTCAATTCTCAATTATTCATGATATTATCCTCCACATTGCAACCAAAGCTATCTAAAAGGCAAATACAATGTTATACTACCTTTTAAAATTCCTTAGCTTCCATTAAAAATTTTATTTGCTCCCTCCCTTCTTCTCCCCCTTCCTTCCATTTATTCAGCAAATATCTGAGTGACCACACTGTGCTACTGTGATAAAGTGCTTTTCAGTGTATCCCTAGTAATACAGTAGTGAACCTATAAGATAGGCATGTCCCTACCATCTTGAAGTACACAATGTAGCAGAGAAGGCAGACATTAAACAAATGATTTTTTCATTAAAAGTCAGATCAAGCCTATTTAAAAAAAATATGAAATGTGCATGCAAAGAAATGATTCTGACTGTAGTATGAAAAATGTTTAAAGTAAACAAAAATAAAGAAAGAGAGATCATTTAGGAAACTGAGAGTCCAGAAAAAGAATGAACACTATAGACTCAAGTTGTAGCAATGAAACTAGAGAAAGTGAAGATTTCAAAAATATTTAAAATGGAAGTGACAAAACTTGGTGACCAATGGGATGTAGAGGGTGAGTGAACATGGGGTGTGAAAGATACCCATTTACTTAGAAACACTGAAAAGCAGATGCATGAGCATGAGATCAGAATTCAGTTTTAGACCACTAAATATGACTAAGACACAATTCTGAGGACTTCCAACACTTACAAGTCAAATGTGCATTCTAGTTACTCTCTCAAAAATTCACTCTTTTTCAGCCTCACAGGGCTTTCCTAATCTTCCCCTGACACTCAGTTACTCTAATTTCTATGCTCTCAAAAAACTTATTATGTGCACATTAGTATTTGTCTCCATGAACTGCAAATATTTATATACATGTCTATTGCCCCTACAAACTCGTAAGTGTCTGAGAACAGGGACCTGTCATATATTTTTGTATTATTAAAACCTAGCCCTATATCCGGCACATAGTAAATATACCTTAAATGTTTACAGACTTGTGTAATCTATAAAGAAATAAAATATGACAACTCAATAAACTATCCAAAAATCATTCCTTTGTAGCTTTATAGTTTTGAAGAATATGTTTATAACTTCCTGAGTAATTATAAATGTTCTTTATATATCTTTTAGCATATAATAATTTGATTTATTTATTCAACAGATGACTTAATGAGGGACTATTATGTGTCAGGAAATATGCTGAATGCTAAGTAATATAGAGGAACCTTTGATTCCTCTATAAGGATATACAGACCTTATATCATGGTCCTTGCCATCTTATAATCTGATAGGAGACCAGCATTAAAAAAATTAATCACAAAGATAAATACATAAAAACAAGTAAAATAAGTTGCATGATGAAAATACAAAGAGAGTATTAAAAGTAAAACAGGGTTACTAAGTTTAGATTAAGGAATCAGTGAAAACATCTCTGATGAAGTAAAAATTAAGCTGAGATGTGAAAAATTAGGAAAGGCCCTGGGACTAATCATAGCTGGACAAGACTGAATACCTGAAGGTCAGTGTGTCTGAAGAGTGGTAAGTGAGAGGGAGAGAATTCAAGAGGAGTTCAGAGATGCAGACAAGAGTCAGAGCAGGAGCCTTGTAGGCCATGTACAGGAAGTGAGGAAACCATCAGAGTTTTTAAACACAGGAATATTAGGATCAGAGCTTAAAAGCTCACTCTGGTAAGAGAATAAAAAGAAGCAAGAGTGGAAATAAGAAAACTTATTTTTTGCAGTCAGTCATGTGATGACTTGGGCTAGGGTGGGAGCAATGAGATGTAAAGAGATAAATGAATTCAAATTTTTCTGGAAGGAAAAAAAAAAATCAACAGATTACTAGTTACGGATGAAAGAAAAAAGCTGCTAACCTAAGTTAAAAACCAATGTTAAATAACCCACAAGTTTGTAAATTTATAATCAGATAATTAAGAATGAACTATATAATGTAATGAATGACTTCTATTTTCAATGGTAGCATTTAATTAAAGCTCTCCTTTATATTCATCAAGGAATGAATAAAACTTATCTCCAATTATTCAGCAACTGTTTAATAAAACCACCTGTACTTTTTAAAATTCTCAATGAACATAAAAACCTTATTCTTCCTGTAATTTTCCTCTAAGTCCTAAGATACTTTATAAAAGTTTAATTTTATATATTCAAACATGTAAAAAAACAAAAACAAAAAAACCCATAGCATAAGCCACTCAATTCTCAGTTTGGGGAGAGAAAAAAAAAGGAACTTGGAAGATGGTTCAAATCCATCTGGGAAGTTTTTTTTTTTTAAACTTTATATATCCCCGCCCCGAGAGCCAAGGCTAGAGACTAATGTGCCCCTGTTACTGATGGGAATGTACCATGACCTCAGGGCATACTAAAAGGTTGAAAACTCTGGATTTAAGTGAATTGAATTCCCTTTGTTTACCTGCAAACACACAACCAAAATCAAAAGAAGCGATATAGGGATAAAACCTAATAACACTTGTCAGTTAAACCTAATGATAAATACTTACAAAATTAAACGTTAGCTAAAGGTATGCCATTCACATATATGAACAAACCTTTCTTTTCAGAACTCTTTCTTTTTTCTTCAAACCATTTCCCTCTAAATCCCTCTCCATCTCTTGTGACAAAAAGAATTTCATTTCTACTTAAAGCAATATCAGAAATGAAGACTTGGCGTGGGTAGGCCCATCGACACTGCTTCAGAGAACTGTTGACTGATCTCCAGCAAAATACCTAAGATAAAACCAAATTTCAGTGGAATAGAAAGCAATATAGCATCTGAACAACCAAAAAATGAAATCAAGAGATATTATCTCTAAAAATAAAAGCTCTGATTAGTATTTTCAGTGTTCATTCTTTCAAAGTAAAAGATAAACACTACAAAAGTCAAGATGGTGTGTCTTTCAGAAAATACATCAAGCTAACATGAAGCATTAAAAATGC